>NW_003314263.1:4344158-4375608 GCF_000143415.4 Selaginella moellendorffii
TACTTGATTATTGTTGATCTAGAATGATTTGCCATTCTTTGGGATGGTGGATTCTTTCTTCGATAATAATTATGCATCTTTTTATTAATGGGATGATTGATGGTCTTTCATGATAGTCGGTTGTTCTCTTTGATGGCTTATGGTTTTTTTTACAATACCATATATTCTTTATGGTTTGCTCTATATTGGTAGTTTTCAAGCACCTTTTATAGTTTATTTAATTAAATTATTATAACTTATATATTTTATAAACTATGATATTAGTCTCTGTATTTAATATTAATAACCACCTCTATAAAATAGTATGATAATAAATTTTGTTTACAAAATAGCTAAGTTAAAACTTATCATGACAAATTAAACTAGTTTATTAGTATCTTTACAGTTTTCTTATCATTTTGCTATGTGTTTTAAAATATTTATATAGTTTCAATATTGCAGAATGTTTTCCTTTTTTAAATATTCAATATAAGTATTCAAAATTAATAGAAGAAAGTACTTAGTAGAATGATTATATCTATTTATTATTTACTTTTATTTTTTTCTTATTGTCATTGTATAACTAAGTATTATGATAAAAAAAAAGCTATTTCTGTTCATTATAGACATTATACTATCTTACCTCTAATTTACAAACTTATTGAAGATATTGGTAAAAAGGAGAATTTATATATTGTAAAATTTGAAAAACAAAAGACTTTAATAATAACTATAACTGATATACAAGTTGAATATAAAAATTTAGTAGCTTGTACTATTATTGCTAGCCTATCAAAGGTGTATAAAGGATTTCATATTCAAAACCGATTGCTTAAAATTTATCAAGATTATATTGTTAATGATGGAGTTATCTATGGTTCAGCTGAATATATAGATGGGAGATACTCAATATGCTACACTTTAGAAAGTGATGAATTATATAACAAAAAGAGTATATATAATACTAATTTTCAAACTGGAAATTTAAAAGATTGTGATATTTATATGGTATGCATAAGAAATAGACCATTCTTTTCAAATTTAGAAAATGGAGCTTTTCTTCAACCTCAAAATCGTTTATATATTTTATTTATGCAGATTGACTGTAATTTAGTTCTTTATAAGGGGTTGTCCATAATTTGGGAAACTAAAACTAATAATGTGGGTGAGGGATGTTTTCTTAGATTACAAAAAAATGGAAATCTTGTAATTTATGATAAAAATTACAGAGAGATCTTAGTATATCATTTAAAGCAACAAGATAAATCGGTTACATATGCATTATGTGTTAAAATTGAAGGATATCTTGTTGTTTATAATAAATTTGTGTATAGAAACCAAATTAATAAACTTTTTTAACATTAAGATAATTCACCATGATTCTTTTATAAATAAACTTTTTCATATCTTTAGATAATAGAAAACAGGGAGAATTACATTTGTACCCCTAAAAGTTTACAAAATAACAAATTTGCCTTTAAAAGTTTTAAAATTATAATTTTTCTTCTACAAAGTTAGAAAATACCCTTACTCAACCTTCAACTAAAATAATCTAGAATATTCTATTTCATTTGGGGCAAATGGGATTAAGGATTAGTGATAATTGATTATTGAGGTTTGTGCTAGATGGGATTACAGTAGGAAATTATTTTGATTCTATCAAGGAGTTATAAAAGGTAATTTAAAGTGATGTTATTTGTGATTATCATGAGCTCCACATGATTGCATCAGATTTGAAAAGGTACATTGTAGCTTGTAAGAGTGAGGGTTGTTTTGGAAGTTTCACACATCTATTTTAGAAGGAGGGTTAGCTTGTTTGATTCAAACTTTCATCAATGTTCATTAATGTGGGGAGCAAGGGGGGCAAGGCATACATTGGGGAACAAAGAAGTTAGTTCTATATGGATTGCTAATATTTTTCAGTAAAGCTTGGTAGAAGAATTATGATTTAACATGAAAAACATGATTAGGTATGTTAGATGGGAAGATGGTGTTAATATACTATATATAAGACCTTAGAGGGGGAAATAGAAAATAGTTGAAGAGATTCATATGAATCATGTAGAGCTTTATGCAAAGCTCTTTATATACTGTAAGAAGCTTTTGGAGAGCAAAGTATTCATAGAAAGAGATAAAATAGAGTGTTTCAAATAGTTGCTCATTGCTTTTAGAGTATTATTCATCAGTTTTTCATGCTATAAGCCTTTGATTAAACTCATCTCAAGAGCCACTTCTTAGACTACTATTGAGTGCTACTAGTGTTGAAAGGAGCATTATATCCTTTAACATTTAGCAAATGGTCATAAACAAAGCAATCAATGATAAATGTTGTAAAGTATTCCTTTCTAATCTGTACAAAGGCGTTCTTGATATATAACATGTTTTTGGTCAAGTGGAACATGGTTATTATATAAGATACTTGGCAAAAAACTTCCAAAAAGAGTTTAAACGTTTTAAGTTTGTTCATCATCTATGGAAAGTTGCTTGATTTATCTCTTTAGCTTTTTTGAAAAGGCAATGAGTGAAATGCATTGGAAAAGGGACGATACAACCTTATGAGTGTTATTTAATATAGATAAAAGGCATTGAGTAACTAATTTTTTTGAGGGAGAATGTTTTGAACATTTGATGTTCAATGTAACAAAGTCTCTCAATGTTACTTGAGGCATGTGAGTGGCATGCTAGAAATCATTAGATTAAAGTTGATAACTTAATT
Organism: Selaginella moellendorffii; assembly: GCF_000143415.4. Lineage (NCBI taxonomy): Eukaryota > Viridiplantae > Streptophyta > Lycopodiopsida > Selaginellales > Selaginellaceae > Selaginella > Selaginella moellendorffii. Next base: position 4,346,854 of record NW_003314263.1, read on the forward strand.
CTTCAAGTAATGAAGTTTGGATGATATTAGTGATATGGCTTCCACTAGTTTAGTGAAACTTAGATTTGTGAAGTATGAAGTTGTGCTTGCTACTTCTACATCATTAGTCTAGTTGATATAACAGTATTCAAGATTCACTTGGAGCACCACATTCAAATTGTAAGGCTTGTTGAAAAGACTTTGATTCACAAAAGATTAATATTCCATGTGTTTATGCAATTATAACTATCATATTTAGAAAGAATATATGTAATTCTACACCCATCCTTGCTACTCACTTGAGGCTTATTGTGGGGCATAAATAGATGATATATATAGTAGCTAATTTAATTAGTTTATTTTGTTTTTATTTCTATTATATTTGTTGTTCTCTTGAATATATGTTAATAAGTAAAATATTCTAGAATATTTTAGTTGAAAAGGTTGAGTAAGGGTTTTTTTTGTAATATTTAAATTTTATTGCAGAAAAATTGTAAATTTGGAAATTTTAGTTAGTCTTGGAGCTAGGCAAAATATGTTCTCTATTGAGCATTATTTAAGGGTTTTAAAATATTTGGTAAATAAAAACTTGAAGGATCTATAGCTGGATTTTTATATGCACAATATTTTAGTGCTAATTTGGTTACTAGTATTCCGCAGTTTATATCTCTATTTGATTATAGTAGCATTTGATTGCAACATTCAGGAAAACAAATTCAACATAGTTCAAAAGAGCATGAAAATATTTCTATATATATTTGCATTAATGAAGAGAAAATGTAACCTATCCTTCAAAAGTATCAACAAGCAATAATTAAAAGAGATAATGCAGGAATGCAATATGTTATTGACCATCCAAATTAATAAGTTCCTGAAAATTTAAGATAACTACCCCTATTACCTAATATGGCTATTATATATCAAATTATACAATATGCTATTCAAAGAGGTGAATTAGTATCAAATTTCATTAAGGATTTGGGTAATGGATCCACTATTATGGTAAGTAATAATTAATATTAATTCATTATTAATTAATTTCAAACTTTAGACTATGAGTTATGCAATATATTGTATTGATGGAAAGCATTTTAGAGTTTCTCAAATAGATGCAAATAAGAAAACAATGGATTAGCATTATAATTATATCAAGAAATCCATAACAGCCTAATATTCATGCATTTTGAACTATCTAGTTTTTATAACTTTTATCTATGAGGTAAAATTTGGATCATTTATGAAAATTATTTTTAAAGTTTAGTGTTTCAATATTAAAGTAGGAACAGTGAAAATGGAGGAAAATCATATGCCATCCATAATAAGCTTTGGATGGGAATAATTTTATATATTCAAAGTTTTATGAATAAAAATATATCCATAGAGTCCAAAATTCTTAGCAAAGGGAAATGCTATCAAAAAGATATCAAACCACAAGAAAAAATTTTAATTGGGTTTGCAAGGATCCAAATTCAAACTTCTACAATGTTTCTAAATGAGAAGAGCTGATTCAGTATATAAAAAATTATTTCGGTGGAGGTATAAGGAAAATCTAAATAGGAGAATGATTGCTCTTACAACATTGCACATGTATTGATTGATTGATCAATACAAAAAGGGAATGTAGGTGTGTAAAGAATTGAATTTTTGTTTATAAAACTTAATTTGCTAAATAAAGAAATGTTTTATAAATATCAAATTTTATATGTGTATAAGAAAACTAAAATTCTAAATAATATAAGGGATTAAAAAATTAGATAGATAAATCACAATACTTATCTTAAATTTTTAGTTAATTAGTATTAACTGTTACAAAAAGACTCAAAATTATAAAATTCTACACTATTTGAATTTTCAAGATGATGAAAACAGCCTATAAATGACCAATTATTCCAGCCATACCAATTATCAATTATATAATATGCTTGGCTAGTAAAAATTATAATTTTGTAAGTTTCACTAGACCCATTTGTTAGATCAACATGATATTCTCTATTATCAATTATAGGATCTGGATCTTGGTGGAATTTAAACTTGTTTGATTCTTTATACATAAATATATTTACTTTTTTTCCATAAATACCTATCATTCTATTTAAAATGCATAACATAAGTTTTTCCCAATCAGAATCCTCACAAATTAAATCATTTAAACTTTCTAAACTTTGTGCAAAAGCTATAATAGATAGAATAGAGAAAAAAAGCAATACAAAATTCATCTCTTTCATTCAAAAACTTTAAGCTGTAAATCTTTTTTTAATATAGCATGCTAGCTGTAAATGAAAATAAAAAGTTTGTACTTTTTGTGAAAACATATTGTAATCAGATAAAATAAGTTTCATAAGCCAAGCTTATAGCCAAGCTTGAAATTCAAAAGTGGAAAGGATTTTGGCCAACAATCTCCAAATATCTTGATAACATAGACAACACTTTCACCAGCACAAAAGTGGCTGGCAATTGAATTGTGCAATAGATAGTATGCAACTTTGAATCATTGTATTAAATATCATCAATAGAGGTGATTTAACACTTTCTGCATCTCAACAGTGGAAAAAGAATCATCGAGAATTGACCTTTCCAGGCTGTACATGGAATGCTGGAATGGTCCAAACTGTGTTCACTAGAGACTTGGAATGCAATTATAGATGCTTACAGTGCTGGATGTGCCATTCATTCTATAAATGTACCCTAGTTACAATCATCTCAGCATTGTTTGTATTCATGAACTGAAAGTGATCCTCTCAATCTTGATTTCTTTCATTCTGTTGAAGATGGGGTAGCTAACAATTTCTCCCTATTTCCTCATCGATCCACAGAATCAAAGGGGAAGAATCTTCACTCCTGTGAAGCTAAATACACGACAATGCCGGGTTAGTGAGAATCCATCCATTGCTTGTGGATTTCTATTGGGGGATCCCTGCCTCCCAGGAACATGGCTTGGTTGGGTTATGCAGTTGATCATCTTCTACTTCATCACATTCAACAACCTCTCTCGCCCTTGGCCGCTTGATGGTGCATAGCTTTGGCTGGCTGCGAGCTCACATTATTCACTGTTGCTGTCCTAGTCCTTGCTTGTTTTTATGGCTCACAACTTCGGCTGGCAGCAAGCTTGAATTATGCATTTCCAGTGCTGGCACAGCATAAAAACACAGTGGATCCATGCATACAATACACAATCCTTGAAAGATCCCAAGATGTTGTGTTAGTACTCCGTCTTGCTTGCTGGTTGTGTTGACTATGCTCTGGACACTCTAGGACATCTATCTCCTCCCAAACTACTTTACTTCTCAGGTAGGGTAATAAGCTAGAAGCTCTATTTCATTAAAGTGGGAATTGTCATTATCCCACTTGTAAAATAAGGTTTCCAAACCTTTATATAGTATATAAATATAACAAAATTCAACTGCATTGAGGCACATGCCATTTTATTTTAAACAAGGAAATGTCTACTCAATCACTTCTCCTCCCCCTGCCACTGCTTCACCTCTCTCTTCTCCTTGTCATCGTCGTCCAATTTCTTTCCATCCTTTTAATATTGGCTCAGTTGCTCCGAGTCTAGGTGGAGCCCAAGTCCCCATTCAATCTTACTTTCCCCTTATTAATAAAACAACTTCGTAGACTTCCAATAATATGCTGTAACACTTCTAGTATAATGCAAATCCTCTCAAAGAATTGTCTTTTAATATTAATACAATGGCATGGAACCCCATGCCATAATAAGTTACATTTTTAAATAAATACATGCCATCTCAGATTGTTATTTTTTGCCTCCAACGCCTATACAATAATCTTGGAATTTCATCACTCTCCACACTATCAGGATTTAAACCCAATAGTAATGCCATCTCTTCTCTAATACGTCCACGCTCATGTTCAGTGGTCGAAGAACCCATCCGGTTGAGCAGATTATGGAGATACGGATAGTGCTTGGCTAGACAATATACATGCCATAAATGATGACTGGTGTCTGTCCGATCAAATGGCTTCTGATATACCGTTCCATCTGCCATTTGGTTGATTTCTGCAGCCACCTCCTGGACTGGCCGGTTCTCTATCACCATCGCTCCAAGCCGTTTTGCAAGGTCCCCCAGAACATACGGTTTCTTCTCCCTAGTTTCCATACTGCAAGAGATGGGGTGCACTGCATATGTGTGCGTGTTTGCTGCAGTTTTAATCGGCGAGTCATCGATGATGAGGATTTCACTTGACCTAGAAGTCCAGTTCATCACTACAACCTCTGGCTTGACGAAGATGGGCTTGCTACCCCTCACATGGACCATAGTCAAGCAATCCTCCTGCGTTAGGAGAAAGTCAAATGGTAATATTACTCGCGTCTGATCGTGCATCATCTGTAGCAACGTTAATGCATTGTGGCGCATCATGGATGTCCAAACTCCCAATTGCAAATTGAACCCGGCCCTCTGTTTTAAGTGACGCATGGTCATTATTAGATCCCGCAGTTTCTCCCGTGTGATTAATGTGAATCTGTCTCTTTTGACCAACTTGCGACCACAGGCTTTGGAGGGTGTAGTGACATTCGAGGACGAGCCATGCTCATGGGAGAAAAGGACACCGTTCAGATCAAAAACGATACAGTACCTTCGCCGTGACTCTGAAATGAAATGCGTCAGCATAAAAAATGGTACAAGTCAATTTTACCATCTACAATATTAGCGAATGGTGCTCCCAATGGTCGTTGAGAGGGTTTTGGTCGAGGAAACATGAAGGGCGGAAATACTCTCCTCTGCAATGTGGGGTCAATCGCATCCGATGGCGTGTGGGCACATGCCATTTCAGCTGTAGACTTTGGTACAACTGGCTCAACAGTGGCATGGGATGGTTCCGATGGCGTGTGATCACACTCCATTTCAGCTGGTGCCTCCGTTGGCAAAGTGGACATGACCGAACAGGCAGCAGGGGCGGTGTAGGGAGGTTCCAACGGCGCGTAGTTAGATGATTGGGCACACGTTGAGTCCGTTGGAAATGAGGATACGACCGGCTTGGCGGCTGGGGCGGCCTCATGCGGGTCCAATGGCGCCTGGTCACCGTCAGTTGGATACGTGGACAAGATTGACTCAATGGTATGGGCAGCATCAAGTGGAGCGTGGTCAACTTGCTTGGCGTTGATATGGATAGTAGCCTCCACCAGCTCTAATGACTCTTGCAGGCAAGTAGAGTCCACTGGCGGATCCATATGCATATCCAAATATCTCCCTTCGATTGAGATGGTATCCTCCCGTGCTACTAAAAACAAACTCATTAGCACATTGAATCGACTATACTGTATTTACCATCAACTGCTATTGAGGAACTAGGACCGATATCACTTGGGCGCACTGCTGATTCTGAAGGATTGGACATACGTTTCGACCCTTGCTTGGCACTATCCTTCCTCGACACTAAAGGCTAGAGTTTGTATCTTAATTCAACTGAATAATCTCTACTTACCATTTAATCTGCGACCTACATGGACAATGTTAGAAATGGTAAAAGGTTAGGAATGGATGTACTATTATTTACCTGATGGTTTGTCTTGTATGACCTTCCTCCGCTGCTCTTTGGCCACCTCAGACTGGCCATCGTCGTCATCATCGTTGTCGTCGTTATTGTGATCGTCACCATTGTGAGGACCATCCAAGTCCTCTTCGTCCTCCTCCTCTTCGTCCTCCTCTTCTTCGTCCTCCTCTTCTTTGTCCTCCTCTTCGTCCTTTTGCTCTTCCTGCTCATTATCTTTCTCTGGCTCCTCATCCCCCTCCTGCATTTCTTCCATAGGCTGCTCAGGCTGGATGGCTTGTTCTTCCAGGACCATCTTAGGAAAATCATCTGGCCGAGTCTCCATCTCAAAATACAAGACATCCATAGCCTGTTTTAGTGCGTGACCTAGGACCGTATCCTCACCCGACTGTCTTAACATGGTTTCTGCACGTTCTTGCACCCTTCGAAGATGACGAGATGAGAAAAACGTGGCCCTGACTTGAAAAGCATCCCTCATCCATTGTACCTTTCCATTGAGATTGGGGAAGGGGAGTCCGCCATAGGAATCTGAGTCAGGAGGTGGTGACTGGCTGCTTTCACTCAGCCCTTGATCTGCAATGAATGGCATGAGCACACACGCCATAACCGCGAGGCATTACCTATCATCTTTTTGTTGCCCTTCTTCCTTTTCGAATCAAACGCCTCTGATCCCGACGACTATCCAATGTGCTTTCGCTTTTTATGACCACTGTCAGTTTGAGCTTGGCTAGTGCTTGCTTGTTTTGCCTTTGAAGAAGTGTCTCCTACAAGGAATGGCATGAGACCACACGCCATTGCAAATATAATTTGTACCTCCTTTTTTCCTATTGCTTGTCTGTTTGTCCTTCTTCGACGCACCACCAGTGCGCTTTTCAATCCTCGTGTCTGAATATTCACAACGATCTATAATCAAAATGGCGTGAGGCCTCACGTGACCTTAACTTGTGCAGGTTGTGAGCTCGGCCCAACATGGGTATCTTCAACAGTAGCTGTTAACGTCGTTTCAGCATCTGGGGGTGGCCACGCTCCTGCATACAGAGCTTGTGAGATAACATTTAAACTTAAAGTGCGTACTCACCAGGTTCGCAGAGAAGATACTGTTTTTCTTTGGCAACTGTAATTATATGCTCCATTGAAGTCACCTCTTCAATGGAGTTTGTCACCGCAACACACGGGACACCCTTGAGTAGTGTGGCTTGAAAGAATAGTCCGCCGCAGTTGTACTCGACAACGCATTTGCCCTTGGAGTCACCCGCTATTGTGTTGAAGACCCAACTGAGCATTTCCCATGCTGCACCTGGAGCTTTCTCTGGATTTGAAAGCTCCATAGCCGTCTTCAGTTCCTCAGGCACAGGTAAATTGACCTCCCTCAAATCAATTCGATCAGCCTTGTCGAACGAAGCTGGGAAGTCACTCCAGTCCCACTCTGCTGCAGGACCAATAACAAGGGCGAGTGTGAAGATGTGGACATTCGTCGATATCTTCTTCTTAGCCATTATCCCTGAAAACTCCTGGACTCTCTGGACTAGGAGGAAAACGTCCACACGAGATCTTCCTAGGAGATTCAAATCTAATCTAGTCCCTAAATCTATAACTACACTACAAGAAGAATGCACTTACCTGCTTGTGCCGAGCCAAGTTGAGACTGTGAACAAGAGCTTGAAGGTGCTAGTCCCACGCCTTTGATCCCTTGAAGGCGGTGGGTAAGTAAGACATTGCTGTGAATAGCCAAAGAGATAGGCAGAATGACGATGTATTGCAATGTATTTTGTATTAGGGATAAGTCTAAAAACATTCTAAGTCCTACTTTTATAGTCGCTACTGCTCACGTCAAGGTTAGGAATACAGTCCTAACCTTGAACCTCTCAAATTTACTTTCCTAAGCTTGAATCCTCGAGCTTGTCTTTTTCTCCCTTCTCCACTCTCCCATGACTGCCTTGTGCTGCGTCCCGCAGTCACTGCTCCATTGCTGCATCGTGGGTAGCTGCTCCCTCATGCGGTTCCTCCTCCTCTTCCTCCTCTTCATAAGTCTGAGCTGCTTCCTCGAGTGCGCGAATTCTTTCTTTTGCTGCGAGCAGCTCCTTGTTGAGCCTTGCATTTTCCTGCTCGTACTGCTGCGCAAGATCAAAAGATTCCTTGATATCGAAGATTAGGCTCTCGACGAGAAGTATTCTTGATTCTTGAAACTTCCATTGTATTCCTAAATCGGCAATTCTTGGCTATATGGCCTTCTCTTTCACAAATTTGACACTTTGGAAACTGTAACTTGCATTCCGAATATGTATGTCCCTCGTTTTTACATTTTGTACACCACACTCCTGCTTTGAGTTCGGTTTGCGAGATTTTCCTGATTATATCCTTCAAGTCTTGGTCTTTTGGTGTTTTCTTCTTTGTCTTAATGCGTATTTCTTCCTCTTCTTCATCATCTGAACCGTCATCGGTTTGTGAAGGTATAGCTTTTGTAAATTGCTTGAATCTCTTTTCCAATGTGAGGATTTCTTTGGAGAGTGTATCAACACTTTCATCATCTGGATTCTCTGTTGCAGCAGCAATTGCTACCATGTTTCTATAGATTTCTTTTAGTCCTTGGATATAGGATAAGCTCTTTCCTTTATCTGTTATCAAATCCTTGCAGCGCTTTGCATGAAACTTAAATCTTCGAGTGTAATCTTGAATTCCTTCACGTGATTTTTGCTTGAAGTTTTTGATGATCTCATAGTGTTCTTCTGGAGTTCCACCGGTCTGGAATTGCTCCTTGAATTGTGTGACCTTTTCATCATGGGTCAAAGCATCATCGAGTGTATTATGCCAATCGAGTGCTTTTCCCTTAAGTGTGTATGGGAAAAGTATTTCCTGATGCATTTCCTGTTTGTTCATCTTTACAATTTGATCAAATTGTTTAAGATGCTGGTTTGCATCTTCGGTTTTTCCACCAGTAAAAATGGGATAGGAAATCATGTTCCCTATGGCTGTCGCTGGGTTGATGATTGCCATTTGTAGTTGTAGACTTTGTTGGTGAAATTGTTGTTCTGGTGAGTCTGGAGTTGAGTAAAACTTTGGTGCTATGTATTTGGCTTCTTCAAATGCCTCAAACTTTGGGGCGTCTTCACTATTTAGTTCTTTGTTATCGTTGGCTGAGTTGCTTGACTCGGCAACTTGAATTTCTTTATCCTCCTTGTCGTACTTCTCTAATATTGTTTCTAAAATTTGTTGCTGTTGTTGTTCTAGTTTCTCTTTTCCTATCTCTTCCTTTTTCACTTCTCGATTCTTTTGTCGAAGATCTCTTTCCCGGATCTTGATTGGGTCTGGTTTGTGTTTGTACATTCAGTTTGCTGAGTCTTCTCAACTTGATTGTTGAGGTAAGTTTCCTGAATTTTTGTTTTGCCTAAGTTGTCTGTAGTCAAATGTTGTTCTTCATAGATTGCAAAGTCAAGCTCTTATGTCTTGAGTCTTCTGCAAGTTTGTTTTTGTAGTAGAAATGCGAAGTCAAGCTCTTGTGTCTTGAGTCTTCAATCGAGTTTTTCTTTCTCGATTCTTCCCGAGTTTCTTCTCGAGGTCACTTTCCTGAGTCTAACTTAGGAAAGGTCTTGTATTTGAAAAATCTGGTGGTGTAAGTAAGTACAATTTTGTTTGTAAAAGGAGGTTGGTTGTGTCATATATTGATCGATGTAGCTGTTCGCTAGTGATATTTGGTGCTACTCTCCAAGTTTGGGATCGAGCAGGTATGCAAACGATTGCAACTCTCTTTAGGAGTCCAATCTTTTCTAAATTCTTGAATAATTGTTTTGGTCTCTTACAATATGTTGGTCGTACGGGAATGCGAGCTCTCACTATGAGCATTTGTGTTTCCCAGTCGATAGTAATATTTGAAAATGCTGAATACAGCAGTGGTTGTATTTTTAATGTTCTCACTTCTCCTTCTCCGATTGATACGGGTTTCCAACTTCGTGATTCCTGTATGTTTTTCTTCTCAAATGGTGTCCACACGTTAAGGTATGGATTCCAACAAATTTTTGTTGCTTTAAGCCTATGCGTGCGCGGATCTATCCAGCGCTCTTTTGCCCACAGTCCTTCCTTTATGTTGAGGTCAGTAAGCTCATGTATTGCGCTTCCAACCGGTGTAATAAATCCTCTTACAAATTGCTGTCCAAGTATTTCCTGTATTTCTCTAAGCAGGAACCTTGGAATTTCTTCGTAAATTCGAGTGACAGCGTCCCAAGTATGCCACTCAACTTCTTCCTTGAGACAAATAAATTCTTGATCGATGTACACGAAAGATCTCCACGAGAGCTCGAAGATGATTCTCCACGTATACAATTCTTGTTTATCTTGTTTTCCTATAAACTGTGCGCCGTGTATAATAGCGCCGTTGCAAATTGGTGTATAGTTCTCCTTGTCTAATGTGTTGTGAACTAAATTAAAGATTTGTTCCTGAATCTCAGATGGCAGCTGCCTGATGGCTTCTAAAAAGTTTTGAGAGTCTTGCATCTATCGAGGGATTTCCTCATCTCGCTAGTCTCTTGTGCAAGCCCAAAATTTCCATTTTGCGTCATTGTTATCGCTCTCCTCATGTGGGCTACAAAATTTTGGTGATTGTTCATTCTCTTTTATCATTCCTCCCCTTTGGTTCTTTCAATTTGTTGGACAAATTGTGTAAGAGTCGCAAGACTGTTTCTTTGAATTCTTGAAAGCAACTAGTGCTCTGTTTTTCTTCTTTTTTTAAACTATCATCACTCTTTTTGGTGTCATTTTCGTGGGCTATTTCTTCTCGTTTTCTTCTCTCCCCCGTTGTGGCATTTTCATCCTTGATTCGGAGTCTAGCTTTTGCTTGCTTGCAAGTGTCACATCGCCATTTTGGATAGCATTGCTTGTACGGTTTTGCACAATTTCTGAAACCACACAAAAGGCAGTCTTTATATCTTGTACAGCTTGTGTCTCCAAATGGGCAGTCGTGCTTTTTCATTCTTCCTCCATCTCCAGCCGCTAGAATTTTCCCTTGGTCGTTTCCTTATCGCAGATTCTTGGAATATTCACTTTCTTCAACCTCTCGCCAAAAACAGTTACGCGTACGCTCCAAGTTTTCCACGACTTGGGTGGCTTCAATCTTCAAGTGTTCTTCATCTTTTGGTCTTACGCTCCATTTTTTTCTTCATTCCTTCATGCTCTTCCACCATTTTTGTTTTACGGTCTTGTTTTTCTTGATTTTTGGGGCTTTTTCTTCCTATGCCATTTTCTTGTGCGTCTTTGGTCTGTTTTCCTTGAAGTTTTGGGGGAAATGAGCGTCTTGGTCTGCTCTATTCCATGAGCTCTTCACGCCTCTCTCATCCCACCGTGGTCGCCAGTGAAAACTCCTGGAATCTCTGGACTGGGAGGAAACGTCCACACGAGATTTTCCTAGGAGTTTCAAATCTAATCTAGTCCCTAAATCTAAAACTACACTACAAGAAGAATGCACTTACCTGCTTGTGCCAAGCCAAGCTGGGATTGTGAACAAGTGCTTGAAGGTGCTAGTCCCACGCCTTTGATCCCTTGAAGGCGGTGGGTAAGTAAGACATTGCTGTGAAGAGCTGAAGAGATAGGCAGAAAGACAATGTATTGCAATGTATTTTGTATTAGGGATAAGTCTAAAAACATTCTAAGTCCTACTTTTATAGTCGCTACTGCTCACGTCAAGGTTAGGAATACAGTCCTAACCTTGAACCTCTCAAATTTACTTTCCTAAGCTTGAATCCTCGAGCTTGTCTTTTTCTCCCTTCTCCAATCCCATGGATCTCCCGCATCTCCTTGCCTTTCAACCAAGCCTTCACCTCGTTCAAGGCCTTCCAGAACTTGTGATAGGATTCAGAGTTGTAGATCATATAGTGGACTGAAGATTCCACCTCCGCAAGTCCCACCATTAAGTCAATGATGGAGCTGACTTCGTCTGCATGAGTGATCTCCTCGTTTGTGAAGTCCATCACACAAAAGATGTTCTTGACTTGCTCATCTCTGCGGGAAACGATGCTCCTCCACCTTTGATCCTCATCCGAATTCATGTATACCCGGTAAGGTTCTCGATAGGCCTCTGCTGCGGGGTCAAGTTGTTTCTGAAGCCGGCAGTCGACATCCCTCTTAATGAAATTTGGATACTGATCCAACTTCTCAGCTTTACTTTTCGTGGCATCCCGCAGCAGATCGATGAACTTGGGGGCCCCCTTCACGTACTCGTCGATGTCTTCATTTGACAACTCCAGCTCTTCCATCATCTCTTGCGTGGTGTTGATGCTCACCCTCTCCATAGCCACTTGCTCGAAGATCCAATCCTTCAATAGCGCACAAGCTCTCAGAGTCATGCACAAGTCCTCGTATGTCACAATATGGCCGGGAGTCATTTTGGTCTTGTTGAAGACTACCTCACCACGTAGAAGAGCATTAGCCACTGTCAAAAGGTCATCGTCGTCTAGAGACCGCGAGAAACGCAAGGCGTTGAGCTTCAAATCATTGGGCTTCCGGCCGTCCTCCACACCCATTGAGTTTAGCAACTCCCCGTCATGGTACCTCCTCAGCACATCTACCCATTTGTCAAAAACAACTTTTGTCGCGAGTAGAATGTTATGGATGCTGAGTGTGTCATTGACCCCCAGTGTTTTCGAGAGAAGACTCGAGAATTCCTGCAATGGAAATGGCATGAGGCCACATGCAACGAGGCTTACCTGCCAGGCGCTAGTTGCTAGTGCATATCCTTGTCTTGGTTTTTGTGGCTTCTTCAGTTGAACCCAGAGCTTCCGTGTTCGTGCCAATGTCTCGTGTAGACCTGATTTGTAGCACGTTTCTTGCTTGACATTCTGCGCGTAGGAGATGTATATGATAGATCGGAGGGGCGAGTTGCCTTTTATCAGGCGGACAATTCTTGTCTTGAAGACTTTCTTCACCTCCTCGCCCACCATAATATCCACAACTATCTCTTGCATCGCCAAGCTAGAATGCTGCCCGGAGACGGCATAGAACCGGATGTTCTGATCGTCCAACACCTTCCTATTGATCAAGTCTGGAAACCTCGTCTCGCCCTTCATTGTTCGGTAGTAGGGGATCACGTCTGCAATGTCGGGTGTTACTGGACTTGCCAGCATCTTCTGCTTCAGTTTCTCCACCCACTCATCAGATACTAGCCTGTGGTTGTATTTGCTTTGGATGTCGATACGGCTCACATCGATTGTATATACTTTGTTGGAATAGTAACAAGTACTATTATCTGCAACGATTTTTGCTGCCTCTTCTTGCTCTTTCTGCTCTTTGCGGCTCTTCTTTTTGGTGGGTGTAGTGTTCGAACCCGAGGCAATGGCATCACTAAGTAGCTTCTTTTTTGGAGCAGGAGAGTCGGACGTCGGCTTGAGCTTGACCACCCTTTTCTGCTTCGGGGTAGTTTTTAGATCGACCCCTTTCCCCTTCGCTTCGCGAACTGGAGGCACTCTCAACGGCTCAATGTTGGAATATAGTTTTTGAACATCGCCGTAGGTGAGGTCCGTGGATTCCATGTGATCTTCATAGACCCACAGCGTCTTTGAAATTGTGGGCCTCCTGGACAACCTCTCCCTAGCTCCCTCTAGGAATTCCTCATAGCCGCTGCCCCCCTCTGGGAAGCCGCTAGGATGTGCAAGGTGGATCTTGAAGGCGGACGCTGTCTTTACCACAAGTGCCAGTCCATATTCTTGCATGGAACTGCATGGAGTGTCTGTCACTTGGATGAGGATCCCCATGCATTCTTTTCTCCCACCATCTGTGTTGTACAGCCTCAGATCCTCGCCTTCCATCCCGAAAGTCCAACTGGTGAGCTCCTCCCCCTTCTCTGCATCCACATTAACAGTGGCTGGAAGAAGAACGCAATTCCTCGCCTGTTCAGAAATGCACAACAATTAGAGCTGACAAATGAAAAGCTAGCAGCTGGAAATAACGTGAGGCCACACGCCATTCACCACTGCATCAGATGTCTTGAGGCTGCATCCTAAGATGGCGTGAGGCTACACGCCATCTGTAACCGGACTACACTCGAGAGCCCAATCGGTGCATGCCAATGTTGCTACTGAATGGCATGTGGCCTCATGCCATTTTCTACTTGGCCTAAAAGACTTACCATTTGAAGCCGAATGGAGGCGTGACAATCGAGGCCGGACTCGCTGGCGAATGTGCACTGTGTGTGCAGCGGATCGTAGCAGCAAGGCTACTCTGCCACTTACAGTTGGAGAGTGGCGCTGAAATCTCCCAGGACGCCAAGTGGGCTGCGTGTGGGTGGCGGAGTGGGCGGCGGAGTTGGCGGCGAAGTTACAAACTGGGTGTGTCTTGAAGTGGATGCCGATGCACACGAGCGCGATGCGAGCGCGAGTGTGATGCAAGCGCGAGTGGATGCCGATGCACACGAGAAACCTGTAGAGAAGGTAGATGAGCGCGAATGTGAGCGTGATCGCGAGTGGGAGCGCGATGCGAGCGTGAGTGTGCGAGCTCGAGTACGAAGCAAAATGCAAAACCTAACCTCACACGCGCGAAATGTCACGACGGTTGGTAATCCCGCCACATCATCATTCCTCGGACTTGGGCGCCACCATTAATTTCTGGATCGCCGCGTGCATGCATGCACGTGAAATCCAAAAGAAATCCGCAACGTCATCATTCCTCGGACTGCATGCACGCGAAATCCAAAAGAAAGATCATGATTGGGATATCATTTAATACCCTCACTATATTTATACCATGCATGATTGGATATTCCAAAGCATCTTGTATTTCCAAAAATGCTAGATGTTCAGCTAAATAAAGAATGGTATACAATGTCCTTCTTGATGACCCTGCAAAGAAGCATCTCGATCGGACACCATATGAGACCACACGAGCCTTACAATGTTTCAGGGGCATTTGCCATAGATCCAACCGTTATTTTGCTCCAAGATTCTACAGTTTGGTGTGCATTGACCTTTCCATCAACATTGCAAAGGGACATCACAATTAGATGCGGGATCACAAGAAACCAACTTCACTAACTCTGGTTTCACCAAGATCTACGTAAGGAGTTATGAAATGAAAGGACCCTCTCTATTGAAATGTGTTTATGGTCCTAGGGGCATTGTGACATATCAAAGGATTTTGCATCAAGTTCTGTATTTGCATGTTTATCAAGCTACTGAATTGCTAAACCCTAAACCTTAAACATGTGGCAAATGCTGCGTGAAGAAAGATGCCTTTTCTGGGCAAATGCTGTAAGAGGCAGATGCCGAGCAAATGTATCTCAGGCTAGCGAAGGGGATAAACGAAAGCTAGCTATAAACATGACGGGATGCAAATAAATTACTAGGCTGGTCCTGCGAAAATCAAAAACCATAATTGAAAACATTGAAAATGCATAAAGAAAGGTTTATAATATTTTTGAATTTTAAGCAACCAAAGGAATGTAAGTAGGGCATGTGTTTGTAAGTTTAAAAATGCCTCAACCACTTAAATTCCCAAGTAAATAAAGCTGTTTCTATTTTTGGTACAGATAAACTTTATAGGGTGTGGGCTTATGCAATTTTGAACCCAAAAATGCACCAAAAAATGCTCGACTAGCATTATTCTTTGAATGGCATGTGGCCTTATATTGCCATAAATGGACGTACACACACAGCATAATTATTCCTTTACACGGTGAATAATCTTGGCGCGGATCGCTGACATGGCATGGCAAAGTTCGAATCACTGACATGGCACAGCTGGATCGAGGCAAGGACATGATGTGACAAAGTTCAACCTCCGACAGCAAAGTCTAGAAGCTACTCTGTTTGAAATTTGTCAGAGGAATCATAAGATCTAGTTTGTCAGAGGATTTGATGTGACGTTCATGCGTGTGTTATTTTTGAATTCTCAAACTCATTCCTAGGTCTATCATTTTTGTGCGCCGTGTTTTTGGTTCCGCTGAGCGCAGTGAGCGCTGCTTGTGTAAGCGGCGTTGTGAGCTGTGGTTTATGCGTCTACGAGCGGTTGCGGCATTGCGAGCGCCATTGCGAGCGGCAGTTTATGCGAGTGGCAGTTTGTGCGAGCGGCACAACGAGCAGTTGTGGTATTGCGAGCGGCACTACGAGTAGTTGCGGTGTTGCGAGCGGCACTTTCTTTGGTGTGGCTACCACTTCCTCTTGATATTCGGCACTTGTGCTTCCTGGTATGTTCACCATGGAATGGCTTAAGACCACATTTAGAAATGGCATGAGGCCACATGGCATCTTGGGCCCTTGCAATTTCATGGCTAGCGTATTGTCATGTATGTTTTTACTTGCCTGCAGCTGTGTGTATATCAATATGGCATGAGGCCTCATGCCAATTTTGTGAATGCGAAATTTCACGTGGGTGTCAATAGCATGTTTGAATAATGGCATGTGGCCTCATGCTATTGAGGTTGTTTGGTATGTTATGATTTAGGCCATTCTCCAATCATTTTTTGTATGGTCTTAACTTCTTTTCTGCACTTTCAGAATGGCCTCCGCAAGTGCGACGCATGTTATCTTAAGAACCGTGCTACATGGATTCAGGCAAAGGTGTTTCTAAACAACCCCGAGGGGGAGGTGGTAGCTGAGGGCTTAGCCACAGTTGTCGATCCAAGAGATGCGGTTGCTAATCAAGAATTGGGCTGGGATGATATTGGAGTTGCGATTTTAGAGGTTGTTGACACAGAAGAAAACAGTCTGACTATTGGAAGCATTGTGCGGTGGAAATTGAGGCACTTAGTGTTTGAGAATGTGAAGGATTCACAATCAAACACCACTACAACTAATGACAGAACATCTCTTCATGGGAAAAGAAAGTACACCTTCCTAAAGTGCAGCGAAAGGGATCTGAGCAACGAACCGAAAAGGCAGAAAATGACGATGGAGGTTCGAATGGTCTCGACAGTTGCTTGTTGCAAGAGGAGGTGCTGTCAACATGCTGATTGGGATGCTATTGAAGAGGAGAGAGCAAGATACAAAACGTTGTCCTGGAAGGCAGCTCGCAATTTTGTGTATGAGGCATTACGGTCATCTGTTGATGCTTCAAAACATCAGGTGGGGGGCATGGTCTTCCAGAGGGGTTTGGTCTGCATGAAGGCATGGAGAATCATTTATGGAGTCCCTCGAACCACATTCTACAGAATCAAAACTGAGTTCGAGGAACAAAGGGTTCAATAGGCAGTCCATGGGAACGACGGTACTCACAAAACCAGGGGTCATGTTGTATATGGAGAGGCAATCTTCAAGAGGTTTGTCGAGACATGTAGCGAGCAGCAACCACATAAAACCCGCCTCTTGGAAGATGGAACTCGAGACACCCAACGAGTTCTCCCTTCCATGTATACCAAGGGGGCCATATTGGAAGATCTGAATCGGGAACTTCAGAGTAATGGCTATAGGAAGCTGAGCCAATCTAAATTTAGTAGATTGTGGAGCAACAGGTTCAGGGATGTGAGTATAGGAAAGTACTCCAGCTTTTCAAAGTGTGATGAGTGCACTGCTATCAAAATGGCTTTGTCGAAGAATTCTTGCATCGCTCAAGAGCGAGAGACGTTGGTTAGAAGGCGGCTTGACCACAACATCGAGCAGAGAAGCTGCAGGACTGCATATTATCATAACAGGATTCTCTCCATAGAGAGACCTGACTCTTACCTCTGCATCATCCACGACAAAATGGACCAGAAAAAGACGTGCTTACCTCGACTCAATCCTGCCCCCAAGGCAATCTCTTCATCCATGCAGCTGCCTGTGTCTCTATTTGGCATAATCGCTCATGGGCATGGTGCCTAGAACTATGGGAACTTCTTTGTACCTCTATGGGGTGGCTGGGGTGCAAACATGATGATTGCGTCCCTAGCAAAACACTTAAGGTCTCTGCAAAGTGCGTAGACTGAGCTGAACGGCCAACCCTTGCATAAGGCCCTTGTAGATCGAACCCCATACAGGGTTCAGCTGGAGGAGGAGCAAAGGCTTGCAGTATCGCGTAGGGCCCCATGCCATCCTAGTGAATATGTTGGCCGTCAGATTGTAGGGTTATCACGTGAGGCCTCATGCCATTCCGACGAGGCTGGTCGCCCGGTGAATGCACAGCCTCATCCAAACGAAGCAGAATCTCAAGGAAGTTCTTGTGGCCGATGTGGCCTTCCACCCCATCTTCTGCTCCAAACAGACAATGCTGGCAGTGAGAACAAAAACATGTACATCTTCGCGTACTTGGCGATGCTTATTGCCAAAGGCATATTTGAAACAGTTACACTTGGCTTTCTCATGGTTGGGCACACTCATGAAGACGTCGATGCCATGTTCAATCACCTGGCAAAGTCCCTCCGGCGATCCAATGTCCTCACCCTCCCACAACTCTACGATGAATTCCAAAATTGCATCAAAGGCACTGTTGAAGCTGCACTTGTGACAGAGGTTCCAGACTTTAAGGGGTTTGTAAGAGGCTACATCAGGGACGGATCCGAAACGCTGATTGGCCACTCCAAGCCTCTTCAGTTTCATTTCAGCATGCGTGACGATGCTCTAGTGATGAGGTACAAGATGAGAGAATGGGACACAGTGTGGCTGCCAGTGGACGGCATTGAACTCTTCAAGAGAGATCCCATAACTAGGGAACCTATGATTCCTTAGGGTTCCCCATGGCCGATGCACCCGGATGGACTCAAAGACCAGGAAAGTATAGTGGCCGGGATTAGACAGCATATTGCCTTCTGGAAGAGGGGGTTGGTGTTTGGTGGAGAATCCTATTTTAAGAGGTGCAAGCCTTTGCTCGAATACTGGGAGAAGATTATATCTGCTATCCAAAATGGGCCGGTTGTATATGAAGAATTGGAAGAGTCCTTTTGGCCAGAACCTAGAGCACCAGATAGTAGCGGAACAATGTCCTCTGGAAATGCAGTGACAGATAACGATGTTGAGGATCACTATTGTGGGCCGAGGAACAAGAAGCCGGATTCAGCATTCAATCCAGTACAGGTCTGCAAAGGAATGGTCGTGCTTGTCAGACCCAGTAATAAAAAACAAATGATATGGGTGGGGCACTACATCACTGATGTAGAGGAGGACGCGGAAACTAACTCCTTCAATGTAACTGTGGAGTGGTTCAAGCCAAGTTCCGGATATACAAAGGATTGCCTAGAAAAGAGATGGGTGCTGAATCCAAGGGATCCCAGCATGAGCATATTGGTGGATAATGTTGTGCATGGTTGGATGTGGAAGCAGAGTGCCACCATCACCTTGCCAGACCATGCAAGAGATGTAGCAAGAGCATTCATAACCCGGGTTCAAGGTGAGATTCATTAATATTCCTTTACTAAGTTTCTAATGTATTTTATTTCAAGGTGAACAATCCGAATCTGAATCAAAGGAGGCGTGATGGCATGGCGTGATGACGTGAGGCGTGACACCAAAAAGGAGGTGTCCACTAGCGCTTAGGCTTATAATGGCGTGTGCCCTCATGCCATTTACTTGATCACCAAATACCTTTTTCCCTTTGCACTAGTATATCTTAATACCGGTCTGAGAAATAGAATGGCATGTGCCCTCAGGCCTTTTACTAAATCACCTTTGAAAGAAATGCAAGCCTCTATGTTGTAAAAAAAAGCTACTAGAGAAATTCCTTAATAATATGAATGTTATTTAGTTTCATGAAAATACACTAAGGGTCAAATGAGTTAAATGACTTCTCCAGACTAGCAATGCCTCTTGCTACACCTTCACAATTAGATTTGTTAGAAAAAGATAACATTGAATAATATCTAAATGTTCTCACCATTAAGTTATATGTCTGGCTAATAGGAATGACGTTCATCTTGGAAAGCTCACCACACGCTCAATGAACAAACAAATAGTGTGTGCGCGCATGCCATCGCTTTTCTTTAGCTTCAGATTCGGCTTGTTCACCTTGATAATGAGATTTATTATACAACCAGATGGACTCAGTCTGGACACAAAGTCACCGCGCTAGTCACCATGCCCCAGATATGTCTAGCCCCTGGACAAAAAACATATAATTTCACGTCATTTTCAAATACTTGAAAATTTGTACCTAGTCCCATTTTACTGAATAAATCCCACTTTAACGAAATAGAGCATCTAGACACTATAGTGCACCTATCTCCTCCCTGGGTAATAAGCACTAAGATCACCGTGATATATAGATCTATGCACTAAGATCCCTGTGATCTACATGTCTATCAAATCTACAAGTCTGTTTGGCTGGCTGGGTTCTTATGAGTATGCTCAGAACCTGGGCTAGTACCAGGCCTCCCCCTCCAATGCACATTTCAAGCTTGGCATGCTTGTGGCAGCCCTCAGCTACACAAGGGAGGCCTCCAGTACTGGAACAGCCGCAACCACCTCCATCAACCCATAATTCATTAGCATGTTTGATACCTGGGTCTAGTGTAAGGAATTTTTATCAGGAGTCTGCCCACTCCTCCCACAGACCTTTCCTCTAGACAGCCCTCACTCAAGTAACTACACTACTACAGAAAAGCATTATAATGACAATGAAAGTTTTGTGTTTGTTGGAAATTTAAGTTGTAATTTGTGATAGCTTTTATAGTTACTCAAATTTAAGTTGAAAATTATACAACTAAAATATAAATCATAATTTGTAATTGTATATATATTTCTAATTATAATTACAGTTTAAAACTTTTAAAATATAAGTTCTTAAGGTTTGTAATTGAAAAATTTTTAGTCACAAATTTTAACAATATTTATTTCAATCAAATTACTAGTAGTAATAAAATGTGCCCATTTTTAACTCATAATTTCCTAATAAAAGGACTTTTCTTTCTTCCTCAAATCTGTATTATGCTATTTGTTTACAATTTAGGAATGAGAATTGCATGTTAGTGTTTGAGGTATAGAGGTAATCATATTCACCTCATACAAATAATCCCAAATCATATCATCTTTATGGTAGACATCCTTTAGCACCATATGATGTCACTAGAAGATATTCAAGGGGTTAGATTATGTAAATCTACTACTTCAATAGAACAATTTTTTTAAATTGGTGAAAGTTCTATAATTCCATATGATTGTGGTATTAATTTAAGTGGTGGTAACGATGGTGGCAATGATAATATTGAGGATAATAATATATTTGATTATTTCTCAGAATGGTTACATGGAAATGAAGACAATTTATTACCTATTTATGATGGGGCTAGTGTTTCTATTTTATCAGCTTGTTTAAGTATTCTAGATGTGTAAGTTATTACTAAGGTAATTAAGTATATTTATTATTTTAGTATTTGATGAAGAGGTAAATGTTTTATCTTGTGTATCTTCCCAAGTAGAGCAAAAGAAGGAAACTTAAGTAAAATAGAGTTACATTTAAGCTTATGCATCTAAAAAAAAGACTCAACCTAGTTAACATTTGTCATAAATAAGCAAAAAGCAGTTATGAATGGTTATAAAATCATGTAGTATATAAGTAACATATAAAAATATTTTAAAAAAAACTCTCACTATTATATGCATTTGCATTGAATTAACCATTTTTTCTCCTACTTATGACTATTTGTGTAAAGTAGAGTTAAGAGAGTAATATATGTTTATCTTTACTCATACCTTTGGGATTCAAGGTTGAGTTTTATTCTATTCTCTTTTCATTCTTCTTCTTTTCACTATGTTTTTATCTCTGTTTGTTTGTCACTATTTTGCAAGCAGGGGCAAGAACATGAGTATATGCAGAAAAAGCTTTGGCGACCATGGTAGGATAAGCCATCACTCTTTGGCTTGAAAAACAACTAAAAGAAAATCGCTTGTGAAATTCTAAATATGCCTAGCATTAAAAATCATAAATAGATCTCTTCGGTAATGTTATGATCCGGCGCAAAAAGACAAAGATCTAGTTGCCCTAGACTGTGCTACGCCACCTCTTGAGGTTCCTCACCACCCAACCACCCCCGAGCTACCTCAAAAGCTCCACTGTGAGCCCTAGGGTAGGTTAAGTCCCTTACCCTAACATATATACCCTTGAGCCTCCCTTTGACCGACATTGACCACGTAGTCAAAGTTGGCGCCTAACAATTCTTTCCCCCCAACAAAGTCCTTGTCCCAAGGACGAGTTGTACCGGTGATCACCCTTTCTGGGGAATCCTGCTCAAGCTCCTGGTCCATCTTCCACAGCCATATACATCAAGGAGGCATTGGGCCCGTCACTCCGAGATAGTACACCTTTCAACTGGCTGACATAAAATACCGGATGAATTTTCACCCCAACTGGCAGCCGCACCAGATAAGCCGCTTTACCAATGCGCTCCAGCACTTCATATGGACCAGCATATCGATGGGAAAGTTTATCACTCTTCCCTGTCCGTAAAGGCACCAAGGTGTTCCGCCGCTCACTTGACGGAAAGATCACTCGCACAAAGACGAGATCACCCACCTTATATTCTCGGAATTGGCGATGCTCATTAGCAAACTTCTCCGCTCTATCTTGAGCTACTTGCAAATTCCGTTTACACACCACCAGAATCTCATCAAGTTCTGTGGCCAGATCAGTTGCCTCGGAATCAAGCTTATCTTGAACGTCCTTACTCAAATGCAATCCCAACTCCACCGCTGTTCGAGGATGCCTTCCAAACATGGCAAAGTAAGGATTTAGCTTGGTTCCACTGTGTTGGCTATTGTTGTAAGCAAATTGCACCAACGGAAGATATAGATCCCACTGTCCTTGCCTTTGACCAATGCTACAACGTAGCATATCCTCCACCACTTGATTCACACGCTCAGTTTACCCATCCGTCTGAGGATGATCTCCACTCGAGAGTTTCAAAGTCACTTGCATAGCCTTTGCAAAGCTTTTCCAAAATCCACTGGTGAACTTTGAATCTCGATCACTAATGATTTCACTAATGACTAATCAAGCGAGTAAGCTTCTCAATATAATCCCCGAGCGTCATTTTCCCTTGCTGGAAATGGCGAAGTTCTGTACGAGCATTCTCCACATCGTAATGAGGGGCAAAACGTAAACAGAAAGCAGCCTCAAACTCATCCATGGTAGACACTGGTGGTTTCTTATCTGCAACACAGGACTCCTCAAGCCAATTCCACCATCGAAGACCCGCATCATGCAAAACCATCGGAATAGCCACTAAAGCCTCTACATCTGGAGTTCCTCTAGTAGCCAAGAACTTCTTCACATTGGCTAGCCAAGCGAGACACTCGTCCACACCACCATCACTGGAAAAAGTTGGAATCTTGAGTCGATCTACCAAAGAAGGCTTACTTGGAGCGCTACCCCGTCCAGCCTCGAGTGCCTCAACATGCCCACGCATGGTATCCATCATGCCATGCATCTCGTCTTGCATCTCTTGCTGATTTTTATTAAGGGCTCGTAGCTCATGAACCACATCTTGAATGGTCCAAATCTTCGCAGCTTCGTCGGCACCATCGTCGGCACCACCATCGACGATAGAATTCCAGCGTTCAGCTTGGTCGGCCATCGCAACCAACTCCTCTGATACCAATGTTATGATCCGGCGCAAAAAGACAAAGATCTAGTTGCCCTAGACTATGCTACGCCACCTCTTGAGGTTCCCCACCACCCAACCACCCCCGAGCTACCTCAAAAGCTCCACTGCGCCGCCGCTCCACTGTGAGCCCTAGGGTAGGTTAAGTCCCTTACCCTAACATGCCTTAATATACCCTTGAGCCTCCCTTTGACCGACGTTGACCACGTATTCAAAGCTGGCGCCTAACAGGTAACTACAAAGGCTCTGAGTTTGAATAATACTGAACAAAGAAGCTCTTTTTGCGATTATAATGGCTTAGTGCCTAGATAATGCAAGAAATATAATTTTTCAACCGTTACAAAGCATAGGATGTAACACATGTGATCAT
This sequence comes from Selaginella moellendorffii, assembly GCF_000143415.4. Classification (NCBI taxonomy): domain Eukaryota; kingdom Viridiplantae; phylum Streptophyta; class Lycopodiopsida; order Selaginellales; family Selaginellaceae; genus Selaginella; species Selaginella moellendorffii. Next base: position 4,370,193 of record NW_003314263.1, read on the forward strand.
GGGATGATATTTAAATATATTGTCACCAACAAACTTTAGAGGGATAAATGGGGATGAAATAATGACTAAGGGCTCTCTCATCAAGTAATTGCCCATTTTTCAGTTGATATAAAAGAAAAAAGATAAAGTGCACTATATGTGGTGCTGGAGCAAATAGCATGGGTATTTTCATTAATTAGTGGCTACTTAAAATATAATATACACTTGAGCAAGGTATATTCCTACCCCTAAATTTGAAATCATATGTATTAAATATCTATATGTAGATCATTCCTCTTATGGAGTATCTATAGACGAAGGTATCCACCATGGGATTACGGTATGGGTAAATAACTAGTTGCCTCATATGGAATAGTTGATCTATACAATAAAAGGATTGGTAAATTCACTACAGAAATAGAGGTGCTAATTCCCTTTGGCTTAATACAGGTTTTTAATTAATAGTTAATAAGGATGTTGACATCTTTCAAGGGGGGTCCTTAGAATCTTAGAGGGATGAATGGGGATAAAATAACTATCAAAGGTTTTCTCATTAAGCAATTGTTTATTTTCCATTTAGCTTAAGGAGAGAGAGATAGGGTATGTTATATGGGACGAGTTTGAAAATAGAAAGACATAACTTGGATCAACACTATTACACTAAGGCTTATTTTCCTTTAAAAAGCTAACTAAGCTATCATATATAAGCAAAAAAATTGGGCATTTGTAACTCTTGTCTTGAACTCTAGCTTAAAGAGAGCTAAAGCTAGCCTTAGTGAAGAATACATTAGGGAATTATTCACCCATATCTTACGAGACTTTGACAAAGATAGAATCATGATTACAACATTGTGCTATCTCAAAGCTTTGATCCAAGGTCTTTTAACTTGGACAACTACTCAAACATGGTTTGAGAATAAACTTGTCTTGAGTTTAAGTCTTCTATGCATATTGCAAGAGCTTATGAGACTTGAACAAGACTCACAAATAAAAAATTTAGAAGCGATTATTATGAACTGCTAACCATTTAAACCACTTTATGCTTAGTACATTTAGGCAAATTAATCAAAGCTCATCTTTTATATATAGAGAGCTTACTCAAACATTTAAGATTACAAACACTACTTAGTGTTATACAAGCTTGAGTAAAGATTTGTATTAATTATTACTGCCCATTAGTGAAGAGGCTAAAGAGAAATTTGCCTTGAAAAGCAATTTTTGTCTAGATCTAAAGTAAAGTCTTCCACGAATTAGTTATCACATGCTTGAAAAACTATCTAACATCATTCCACAAGCAAATTAATCTAGAATATGCTATCATGCACTAGACAATTTAACCCTTGTGTTTATTTTACAAGGCAATTTCATAGAATGGTCTCCACACCCTATTCAAATTAGTTTCCAATATTGATCCATTTAAAAAAGGTTTCCCTTTGAATGTATGCTAAAGTTTACTTAGGGAGTTTAAAGTATTTGTTAAAATTTGCTAAGACCAATAAGCCACTCTTTATATTCCATAGTTGTAAGGGCAAAGTTGGTTATAAACCAGAGGGTAAAACCCATTATGAACCAAGCAAGCTACTCTGGAATTGGCTATCATGCATTACAAACCTTGCACTAAATTAATCTTAACTACACTAGGCACAAGCCAAAAGGGAAAGTCCTTCTATGCACCTAGGTGGAAAGATTAAGGATTGACACACCGTAGTTTTGATAGAAGTTGATTGGGGGAATTAGGGTAGACAAAATAAAAATGTTTATTAGCGATCCACCATATTTATCAAAAGATATATTTTGGTTATAGACTCAGACGAAAGTTAATTGATCCCCACTCTGTATGACTAGGCAAAAGTATAATAAAAGTAAAAACTAAACCATCTTGTATGCTTAACTAGGCCAATGAATGATAGATTTAATGAAATTGCTTAAACAATTCAATGAAATACTGAGCAAGATAATTAACAATATTCTACTCAAGGTATATAAAAGTTTGACTTTTGGTACCTTTATTATTATCAAAGAAGGTATGATAATTTACAAAGTCGTGTCTTCACTCACAAAACTGCAAATGAGCTGAGTGAGCAAGCAGTCCAAAGCTTTATAGAGGATCTCACTCAACACATCAAGGGAGGAGGAAAATAGTCAATCGATGAGTCGATACAACTGGTAGAAAATGAGAAAACAACGAAATACTACACATAGGTCTTAAGGTACCTTATAACAATCACCAAGATAATGGATGAAGTCATGAGTGAGCAGAATCATTAGTGCCACATAATCCAAGAACTTAAGAGTGCAATCTCGGCTTCCACATCCACCGATGCAGAGCGCATCAACTGCCAGGACTAGCATATTGCAATACTTGACTAGGAAAATCAGATCATGCATTAGGAATTTGACGGTCTATGCCGAAACATTGAGGTTGTCACCATGAAGACCAAACTCAATAGGCAGGATTTAGAGAATTTGACTACCTGAGGATAGACAATAACTTTGTTATGGGGGAGTGATAAAGAGGTAAATGTTTTATTTTATATAAGTAGAGCAAAAAAAGGAAGTTTAAGCAAAATGGAGTTATACCTAAGTTTAGGCATCTAAAGAAGAAAGACTCGACCTAGACAATGCTCATTATAGATAAGTGACAAGCAGTTAGGACCAGTTATAAAATCACATAGTATACAAGTAGCACATAGACGTGCTAGAAAATAACCTTCACTCACTATTATATGCATTTGCATTGAATTAACCATCTTTTCTCTTGTTTATGACTTTTTGTGTAAAGTAGAGTTGAGAGAGTGACATATGTTTATCCTTACTCATGCTTTTGGGATTCAAGGTTGAGTTCTATTCTATTTTCTTTTCATTCTTTTTCTTTTTTTTTCTTCTCTACATTCTTGTCTTTGTTTATTTGTCATTATTTTACTAACAAGGGCAAGAATGTGAGTTTAGGTAGAAAAATCCTTACTCAGTATTAATTTTTTATTATTTAGATGAAGGCTCATCAAACAAATGTTGCCTACAAATAATATTTTTCCAAATAATTATAAGGAAGTGGTAAAAGTCACTAAACACAGTGGACTTACCTACAAAAAGATTGATTAATGCATCAATGATTATATGTTATTTCATAAGGAGAACAAGGAACTTCAATTTTGTTAAATATATAATGCTAGCAGCTATAAAGATTTTAATAATTCTATACTAGAGAAAATAGTGTGCTATTTCCCTATTATACCTTGACTTCAATAATAATTTCAATGTAGAGAAATAACATAATACATGACTTATCATTTTGATCATCAATCCATTAATGGAATAATGAGATTCTATACAGATTGTTTAGCTTGGAAAAAGCTCAAAAATGATTATCCGAAGTTTGTAATAGATCCAAGAAATATACATCTTAGTGTGGCTGTAGATAGTATTTCTCCAATAAAATTAATGGCAATACCATATTTATATTAACTAATTATTGTAATCAATAATACCAACTCTAATAATTAAGCCTTCATTTAAATTTCCTATTAAGGTATTAGGTTAAAAATTAAAATAAAATAATTATATTTATAATTTTTCTAGGTCCAAAACATCCTAAGTTTTTTAATACTTATTTGTCATTATTTATGGAAGAGTTAAAACATGGAGTACCGGTATATTCATGATTTTCCTAGATTATGAACCGGTTTAGAACTTCAAACTAGTGGGAAATACTTTTGCATAGACTTTAGGCTTGGATTTCTTGGAATATGGTCATGAATTTTACATAAATACATATATATTGGTCATTAGTGTTTTTTACCTTAGGATCATCCATTTAGGTCTACTGATAGAAAATAAGATTTTAATTAATATTTCCAAAATATAAATTAACCTATAATTTTAATTATTTTATTTAATGGTCATAATTGTATTTGACTCATATCAGGACAGGACAGAGGACTCCAGAACAATGGGAAACATATTATTATTTGGTTAAACAAGAAAATTAAATATTATCACCTAATGGTATGAAATGGTTACCCACATTTTATTAGTTTCCATATTTTTATAAGTTGCCAGTAGAATTTTTAAAGGATTATATGGATATATTTAAAAATGTTTCTAAAACTATTATTGCTAACAATGATGGATTAAGTAATAAAAAAGATTTAGTTGCACATAGAATGAAGCAAAATATGTGGCTACAACATGATGAAAAATTTGATTGTGCAACTTGAACATTAACAAGTCATAAAAACAAATTACTTATATATAATTTAAAAGTTTTAAAAGTGCCTACAACATATGGAATTGCATTTTCAAATTGTGTCGATAAGAAAGGTATTTTAACATGTATGAAAATTCATGATAGGCTTCCTATACTACAAGTAAGTTTCTAAATTTACTAATATAAACTAATAGAATTTTTATCCCATTTTTATAATGGGAAACACACCTCAATTACAGGAAGTAATATATTTGCATAGAGAAGTTGCAAGGTACTAGTTGATTTAATTATTTGATTTCACTTATTTTTAATTTCTATTAGGTTTTTAATGCTTGAGAAGTAGATAAATCTTTGATACCTATTATGAAAGAAACATTTAGCACATATTGGAAAGAACATTACCTACAACAACTATGATAATACAAGTACATATATTAGTATACTTAGTGAATGAGCTAGAAAATAATTTTGAAAATTATAAATTTCCAATGCCTAAATATCTACTTTTTAAGAGAAAACATAAAATTTTAATACAATATTTAGAAATCCCTATTTATATGAACTCCCTATTAACCATTTATTAAATAAAAATCTTATAAGAATATAAAAAGTTCAAAGAATCTATAGAATTGTAAGAAATGATTTGAAGACTCTAAAAAGGTATATTTATATTAATATCTTATTTTACATTTTGGTTTAAGGAAGAGGCTTTCGATTGTTGTTCATCAACTCAATTATGTGTGCAATAAGATGGCACTTGAGGATACTCATGCATCAACTTTAATGTTGGAGGGCATGTTTCATGGCTGTCTAGTGCAGGATTTACTAGATAGTGGGAGTGATGACAACTTTGTTTTAGTAAAGTTTGTTGTGAAGCATAACTTGGTGACATGAGGAGTTGTTCTATACATAATGGAAGATGCAACTATCTTTGCTCAACATTTTGATGCTTATATAGAGGGGTTAGAAGTGTTGGTTGGTAAAACCACACTTGTGAAAGAATTTTATCTTAGAGATATCTGTTGTGTGGATCTCATTTTTAGATTATCATGGTTGGTGAAGGTGGATCCAAAAATAAAGTGGAGTATTAAGTGTGTCTCGCTAAAGTACAATGGCGTTAAAGATGTATGGTTTGGAGAGAGGTTCAACCTCTAGTTTTTATGCTTTCTACTACATCTTTGAAGGATTGTTATAATAGAAAAGCACTTTCAAGTTACTTGCTATTTGTTC
>NW_003314263.1:4375708-4410465 GCF_000143415.4 Selaginella moellendorffii
GACGAGTACTTCATTTGAGTTTGGATTTATTCAACTAAGTCTTCATTTGTTCCGGTTTTGCTTGTGAAGAAGAAAGATGATTCAATGAAAATATGTACTGACTACAGTGTTTTGAACAAGAAGACAATGAAGGATAAAATGCCAATAATGCATGTGGATGATATTTTAAACAAGCTTGGTGAAGCACGAGTGTTTACCAAGATTAATTTAAAAAGTGGATATCATTAGATTGCAATAGATGATGCATCTATTTCGAAGACGGCATTTAGTACAAGCTTTGGGCATTTTGAGTTTATAATTATGCCATTTGGTTTGACAAATGCACCAACCACATTTACTTGGTTGATGATTGAAGTATTTGGATGTTATCTTCATGAGTTTATGGAGATTTTCTTGGATGATATTATTGTTTTCAACAAGAATATAGAGGAAAATAAGGTGCATTTGCACAAGGTTCTTTTGACAACAAACTTTACGCAAAAAAAAGCAAATGTGAGTTTGCAAAATTGGAGGTAGAATATCTAGGCATATAAGGTAAGGGCTGAAAACTCCTGGATTCTCTAAATTGGGAGGGAAACATCCACATGAAAACTTCCTAGAAGTTTCAAATCTAATCTAGTCTCTAAATCTAAAATTACACTATGAGAAGAATGCACTTACTTGCTTGTGCCAAACCTAGTAGATACTGTGAACACATGCTTGAAAGTGCTAGTCCCACGCCTTTGATCCCTTGAAGGTGGTAGGTAAGTAAGACATTGCCATGAAGAGCCAAAGAGATATGCAGAATGACGATGTATTGCAATGTATTTTGTATTAAGGGTAAGTCTAAAAACTTTCTAAGTCATACTTTTATAGTCGCTGCTGCTCACGTCAAGGTTAGGAATACAATCCAAACCTTGAACCTCTCAAGTTTGTGTTCCTAAGCTTGAGCTTCCGAGCTTGATTTTTTCTCTTTCTCCAGTTGCGATGGCTGACTAAGTTGAACACTGGAATCCTATTGTCGATGGTGGTGTCGACGATGGTGTCGACGGAACTGTGGAGATTTGGACCATTCAAGATGTGGTTTATGAGCTGCAAGCCCTTCATTGAAATCAACAAGAATAATGGCTAATCTTCTACTCACGGTAAGTTAGATACTAAAAAGTTGCAAACTTTGCAGTGTGAGGATGATGAGAACGACTATTCCAGTCGAAAGAAGAGACTTTCAATCGTTGCTCGTTAGCTTAACTATGTGTGGAACAAAATGGAGCTCGAGGATACTCGTGAATCAGATTTAATGTTGAAGGGCGTGTTTCGTGGCGATCTAGTGTGGATTTTACTAGATAGTGGGAGCGATGACAACTTTGTTTCGGCAAAGTTTGTTGTGGAGCATGGCCTGATCACACGTAGAGTTCTTCCATACACAGTGGAAGGTGTAGCTACCTCTGCTCAGCATTTCAATGCTTGTGTCGAGGGTCTGGAAGTGTTGGTTAGCAAAACCACACTTGTGGAGATTTTTTATCTTGCGGATATCCATCATGTGGATCTCATTTTTGGGATGCTATAGTTGGTGGATCTAGAGATAAAATGGAGTATTAAACGTGTCTCGCTAGAATATGGTGGTGTTAAAAATGTGTGGTTTGGTGAAGGTGTTCAATCACCAGTTGTTATGCTCTCTGCTACATCTTTGAAGCAGATTTGTCATAATAGAAAAGAACTTTCAAGTTACTTGCTGTTTGTTCGTGACTTGAGGGACCAAGGCACGTGTGGGGGAGAAGCAGTAGTACGGGATGTACTTGATGAGTTTTCTGATGTTTTTCCATCTGAACTTCCTCATGGGTTGCCTCCATTATGAGGTGTGGAATATGAGATTACATTGGCATAAGTTCGTAGAGGTGGCTATTCCTTTGACACGGTTGTTACGCAAGAATGTGCCATTCGAGTGGAAGAAGCCACAAGAGGAGAGTTTTGTGGTGCTGAAATGATTGTTGAGCGAAACTCCAATGTTTCGCATTACTGATCCATTGAAACCTTACGAGGTGACATTATGTACTCTCCATTGTTAATGCTTTAGAGGCATGGTGCCCCTATCTTTATGGTGCAGCGTTTGTGGTGTTGACAGATTACAAACCACTTATGTATCTTTTCACACAGAAGGAGTTGAATATTAAGCAAGCTTATTGGATGGTCAAACTCATGGAGTTTGGGGAGTTTCCTATTGAGCATCGTTTGGGAAAATCAAATGTGGTGGCAAATGCTTTATTTCATATTTGTCATGTAACAACATTATAAACATGATTTTGTCATCATTTGAGTAAGATGGTTAGGAGTTTGGGCAGTTGGTTGAACATGCTCAAGCTCAGGATGCTGAGGTGGCCTCTTTGCGAGACCAGATGGCCACTCCTTTCTCATTGGTGGATGGGATTCTCTACTACAATGGCTGTGTCTATTTGCCATAGGTGGATGCATTAATTACTCAAGTTTTATTCCACTATCATGATCGTCCAGAGGCTGTTCATTTTTGGGGGAAGAAGACATATAACTTGATTAAGTGCAATTTTTAATGGAGGAATATGAAGGCTGATATCCTCAAGTATTGTAAATCATGCAAGCTCTGTCAGCGGGTTAAGGTGCCATGGGAGAAGCTGGGGGGACTTTTACAACCTTTACCTATTCCTTAGAGCCATTAGTGTAATATCTCTATGGACTTCATCACTTGTTTGCCATGAACACAAAGGCAAAAAGAGCAAGTATGGGTAATAGTGAATCAGTTGACGAAGTATGTGCAGTTGTTGGCTCTTCAAAAGACTGTCACTGCCTCAGACTTAGCTGTGGTTTACTTGGAAAAGGTTTTTCCTAATTTTGGTTTGCCAAAGGACATCATTAGTGATCGAGATTCAAAGTTCACTAGTGGATTTTGGAAAAGCTTTGCAAAGGCTATGCAAGTGACTTTGAAACTATCGAGTGGAGATCATCCTCAGACAGATGGGCAAACCTAGCGTGTGAATCAGGTGGTGGAGGATATGCTATGTTGTACCATTGGTTAAAGGCAAGGTCAGTGGGATCTATATCTTCTATTGGCCCAATTTACTTACAATAATAACCAACACAGTGGAACCAAGCTAAGTCCTTACTTTGCCATGTTTGGAAGGCATCCTCAAACAGCGGTGGAGTTGAAATTGCATTTGAGTAAGGATGTTCAAGATAAGCTTGATTCCGAGGCGACTAATCTGGCCACAGAACTTAATGAGATTTTGGTGGTGTGCAAACGGAATTTGCAAGCAGCTTAGGATAGAGTGGAGAAGTTTGCCAATGAGCATAGCCAATTTCGGGAATATAAGATGGGTGATCTTGTCTTTGTACGATTGATCTTTCCGTCAAGTGAGCGGTAGAACACCTTGGTGCCTTTATGGACAGGGAAGAGTGATAAGCTTTTCCATCGATATGCTAGTCCATATGAAGTGCTGGAGCATATTGGTAAAGCGGCTTATTGGGTGCAGTTGCTAACTGGGGTGGAAATTCATCTGGTATTTTATGTCAGCCAATTGAAAGGTGTACTATCTCGGAGTGATGGGCCCAATGCCTCCTTGATGTATATGGCTGTGGAAGATGGACCAAGAGCTTGAGCAAGGTTCCCAGAAAGTGTGATCACCGGTACAACTTGTCCTTGGGAGAAGGACTTTGTTGGGGGGGAAGAATTGTTAGGTATCAGCTTTGACCACGTGGTCAACATCAGTCAAAGGGAGGCTCAAGGGTATATTAAGGCATGTTAGGGTAAGGGACAGAAACCTACCCCAAGGCTCATAGTGGAGCAGTAGTGCAATGGAGCTTTTGAGGTAGCTCGGGGGTGGTTGGGTGGTGAGGAATCTTAAGAGGTGGCATAGCATATTCTAGGGCAGTTAGATCTTTGTCTTTTTGCACCGGATCATAACAAGGCCATATTTTGATATTTAAGGGTGTCAAAATGAATCCAAGAAAGGTGGTTGTGGTGGAAAACTAGCCTACACCAACTTCAGTGACCAAGTTATGTAGCTTTCTTAATATGGTTAGTTACTATTGACATTTCCAGCATAAATTTGCGGAGGTGGCTATTCCTTTGATACAGTTGTTGCACAGGAACATGTCATTCGAGTGGAAGAAGCCCCATGAGAAGAGTTTTATGGCATTGAAACAGTTGTTGATGCAACATATAGGTACATTTCTCCATTGCCCCTTAAGGGCTAATACAACATTGAGAGCACACTCTCAGAGAAATTAGTGAAACCAGTGAAACCATAAGCATGAACACTCGACACTATTCTTGGGCTGTCTGCCTCCCAAGTTCCTCCACCATGAAACTTGAGGCCACCTACTACACTCCATGAGCATAAACGCCTGGCGCTACTCTTGGGTTGTCCACCTCCCAAGTGACTCTGCCATGAAACTTGAAGCCCCCTGCTACACTTCATGATCTGCGAGACTTGCATGGAGTGCTCCACCACTAGTATGCTTTCGGGCCCAAAACAATGTCCAATTGCAACGAAACTCCAACTCATAGCTCCAAGCAAGGTGTGAACGTCTTCCAACTCAAAGCTGAAGTGTGCTACCTTACCTCCTATACGAGACAAGTGCACGAACTCATCCTCAATTGAGTCCTAGCCCTACAATAGGGACTAGAGAAAGGGCATGAACCTCCTCCAAAGGGAGCAAACTCCAAAGTAGGCATTGGAGAAGAGATATATGGATCCCCTATGCGTGTCGCACTATATCATTGAAATAATTGTTGAGTGAGGCTGTAATGCTTTGCATTGCTGATCTATTAAAACCTTATGAAGTCATATGATGCAAGAGGTTATGCATTGGGAAGAGTTCTCATGCAAGAAGAACAACTTATTACATATGAGAGTCGAACTTTAAATCCAATGGAGCAATGTTATTCCATATATGAGTAAAAGTTACTCTCCATTGTTAATGCTTTACAGGCATAGTGCCACTATCTTTATGGTGCAATGTTCAAAGTGTTGACAGATCACAAACCTCTTGTATATCTTTTCACACAGAAAGAGTTGAACACTATGCAAGCTCGTTGGATAGTCAAACTCATGGAGTTTGGGGAGTTTACTATTGAGCATCATCTAAGAAAATCAAATGTGATAGCAGATGCTTTATTTTGTGTTTGTCATGTGATAGCATTACAAATACAGTTTTGTCATCATTTGAGTAAGGTGGTCAGTGAGTTTGGGTAGTTGGTTAACCATACTCAGGTTTAGAGTGTTAAAATGGTCTTTTTGCGAGCCTGGATGGAAGCACCTTTCTCATTGGTGGATGGGATTCTTTACTATAATAGCCATATATATTTGCCATGGGTGGATGCGTTAATTACTCAAGTTTTATTCCACTTGGTTATTTTGGAGGGAAGAAGATATATAACTTGATTAAGCACAATTTTTATTAGGGGAATATAAAGGTTAATATCTTCGAGTATTGTAAATCATACAAACTTTGTCAGTGAGTAAAAGGTGCCACAAAAAAAGCCAAAGGGACTTTTGCAACCTTTATCTATTCCTCAGAGCCATTAGTGTAATATCTCTATGGGGGGATGGTCCAAAGTTGAGTTGAGCTCAATTCAACACAAGTCAACTCAAGTCAACACAATCAACTAGAAGTATTACAAAGGAAATCTAAATTTAACAAATGAAGGTTCTAGCAAACTTTATAATATTTAAATACGTAAATATCTGAGTTAAAAGTTTCTATAAGATTGAATTAGACAAAGTTCATGAGAACCTATCTTTTATAAAGCTATATTATTTTATTATGACTACTATTACAGCTATCATATTTTGATTTGACTACTTAATATTTTGAATACTTTTACAGCTGTAGATACTATTCCTTCATTCAAATTTTTTTTTGAGAAAATGGGAAGCAAGGAAAATCTGCGAGTAAAAGTTGTAGTGCAAAGGAATGTGAGAATGCTAATTTTGTTTCACTACCACAATCTCCATATTACACTTTTGGTCCTTATTACCTATTTGGGAATATGGAGACCATTGTCATGATTGATAAAAATGCTTATATTACTTTTGAAATAATAGTCTAGAGCAAGAGAAATGTGTGAAACACAAAATCCCTAGACCCCAAAGTGGAGCCGAAAGGGTGCCACGTGGTAGTGGTTGAAGCGAAAGCCAAATGAGTGTAACACATTTGGACCAAAAACTTTGACTTGAAAGGTCGAGAGTGGGAGTGGAATTCCCGACAAAGTGCTCAAGGAACAAGCACGAAACGAGTGATAAGTGAGTCTCTAGAAAAGAGACACAAGTGGACCCGAGATGGAGTCCGAGATGGAACTGAGATGGAGTCTAAGATGGAGTCCAAGATGGAGTCCGAGATGGAGTCCAAGATGGAGTTCGAGATGCAGTCCGAGATGGACCCGAGATGGAACCAAGATGGAGTCTGAGATGGAGTCCAAGATAGACCCGAGATGGAGTCCGAGATGGACCCGAGATGGAGTCCGAGATGGACCCGAGATGGAGTCCCAGATGGAGTCCAAGATGGAGTCTGAGATGGATCCAAGATGGAGTCCGAGATGGACCCGAGATGGAGCCCGAGATGGAACCAAGACCGAGACCGAGACCGAGTCCGAGTTCGAGTTCGAGTTCGAGTTCGAGTCTGAATTCTAATACAGGCTGTTGAGTGAAAGCCCAAAGTGATTGTCCCCCAGGCGGGGGGGGGGGGGGCGTGGGGGGTTCCAAAAGTATAGTAGGGAGAGTGTGGGGGTTGGAGCCTAGTGGCTAGTGGAGCCAGTTTGGCCAGGAAAGGCCTGTTTGGCCCAAGAAGGCCATACCTAGTGTGGGTGATAAGCTAACCACTGGGAAGTCCAAAACTAGAGTGAATACGGACCGATAAGTGGGGTAGCTTGGTGAAGTGGTCAAGAGCCGACTCTAGTTCCCCTGGGAGATCGAATGGTCGATGTTCCCAGTCCAAGTGTGGGTGGCACTACCTACTTGGATACCTGGCGTGGCTCAACGGAACCTCGCTCTAAACCCATAACTATAGCACCCAAAGGTCGAAAGTGGGGAGAGTACCCATGAGGCTCGCATAGGGCCACGGTGTTCCAAAATGTTATCTCAAAGGCCCAGATAGTGGAAAGGAAAAGGAGTAGTCCTCTGGTGTAGTGACCAAGGATATAGTCGTGTGGTGAGGAAGTCCCAGAGGACTGTGGGACTTAGTGGTCAGGCCTGTGGGTCTCGACCCAGTGGCAGTGTTGGCGAACACGGCCATGGGAAGAAAGGGACTTAGTGGGGACTGGAAAAAGGATATTAAGGAAGGCTATTCCCCATGTTTGCGGTCATCCTAAGGATGCTAAGGAGTGGATTTGGGATGAACACCTATGGACGGATGGCCTAGTCTTTGAGAGACGGTACTGTGATGTAGGTGGTGTCAAACCACCAGTGTGACCAAGGTGAATAGGCATGGCTTTAGTGTAACGGGCTGATATGTTGGTGGTACCTTGGGGTGTTGGTCATGGGATTGGACATGTGGAGCACTTGGACCAAGTGCAATGGTTGAGTGCCATTCTTGGGGCTAGTAAGTCCCTAAGTCCAAAATAGGACTTACGGAGGTTGTGAGTGAGACTCCTCCAAGTGGTCGGAGGTGTGGTTAAGTGACTAAAGTAAAATGGAAAATTTAGTCGTTTACAACTTGGTATCAAAGCTGTTCGTTAGTATGACTTTTATTGGTGCTCAAGTATATCACCATTGATGTTGGCATTGGAAGGTCCTAGGAGTGGGCCTATCCTTGAGGAGTAGCATGACGAGAGGACATATCTCTCCACTCAAGTTTATACGTGAACTTGGGCGCGATGTGGTGGATAGAAAAGGGCTAGTAAGGGAATGACTTTGGGATCTTAGGAACAGTATAAGGGTTTCCTCAGAGAGTTGAGGATGTGATTCAAATGAGCATTTGACTTAACAAATTGGCTAATGTTGTTGTGGTAAACAACTATAGTTGGGATCACGGAAAAGATAGAGATTCCAAAAGTAATAAAGGAGTCACGAGATTATCCTCATATAGTTAAAGTTGGTGCTCAAGAATGTAAGACCAGAAGTAATGACCGCAAGAGGCTAAATATAGAAGAGGACACAAGTCCTTGAAATGGTAGTTAGGGCTATCTTTAATAAATGCTGGAACAACCCAAGGAGTTGGGGGTGTAGGATGAGTTGGTATTCTCATCACATGGACAAGTAGTCTTAAGGGGCAAAAGTTGTCCCCAAAGAATGAAATCAAGTGTTAGAGTAACACTTGCAAAGATGGTCTTTGTGAGTAGGGCATGAATACAAGAAGTTGTATTTTAGCAAGCTAGCACCTCAAAATAAGACCTTATAGGTCATTGGATTATAAAGTCCAAAATTGCTAGATAACTCAAGTAGAGTCAAAAAATGGTCCTAAGGGGTTGCTAAAAGCATTTGGACTAAAGTGTGTTGTGCCCCATGAAGAATGGGGAGGATCATAAGATCCAAGCATGAGAATAGTGGGCATCTCATTGATGGCAGAAGGTGTCATATTAAAGTTATGGAAAAGGTATTCCCAGAAGAAAACAACTTTAACACAAAGTTGTATGTAAACTCTATAGTGCAATGTTAATGGATAGTTGGCATAAGAAAGGACCGTATTGGTCTTGGCAAGAACCTAAACACAGGTAAAAAGTGTCATAAAGGTAAACTTGTGGGGTTGATGGTGTAGAGACACCAAATGTGCTAAGGCATGATGCCTTAAGATGAAGTTTGCGAGTTCACGAGAACCCCTTCCCAAAGGAATCCTAATGAAAATGGGAATGGCATAGCCTAAGCTGGAAGGCATGTGGTTGGAGTGTGGTAACCTAAATAATGATGAAAGTGTGGAAGCACCGAACAATGAGTTGTAAGATTTGACAACTATGAGGTAACTAAATAAGAGGTGCAAGATAATTAGTTAAACAGGTAGAAGGTAGCTATCCAAGGCTTCTTAATGGTATAAGGAAGTTAGATATACCCTTATGGGGAATAAATTGCTTATGTTGCCATATAGTGAGTCAATGTCGTAAGAGGAAATGTTCATTGTTAAGAAAGCCATCATTAGGACACCCAAACACTAGAACACTAGGAGGTGGTATTTAGTGTCGCGAGGGCAATAGATAAGGCATAAAGGACTAAGTCCTTAGCGAATGATAGATAGGAGGTGCTATCCAAATGTCCAAGGTTGTAAAGATGGGAGAAGTCCATTTACTCGAATTGGACAAAGCCAAAAATGGGATTTTGGCAAAGCTAGTGATGGGCATATAAAGGTAGCAACATTAATCCTGGTGTGTGAGATTATAAAATGAGTATACCTGAATTGAGAAACCACTCCCTAGACTATCGGGTAGGTTCATCCTCAAGAATACTTGCTAAGGCATGGTAAAAAGTGCAAAGCTATCCTTCTAGGCTATAGGAGAATAACTGAAGGAAAGGTGTGAGGCCAAAAGCAAATAGTAAGGGGATAGAACCAAACCATAGGAATCAGAGAGCATAACCAAGGGTGGTTATGCCAGTTGAGAGTGGAGAATCAAATGGGCACTCAAGCATATTGGTATTAGCAACTGTGATGCCATGGAGAGTCTAAAGCATGGAATTGTCCATGTTAGACCATATGGTAATTAGAAAGCTTGCGAAAAGAAAAGGTTTAGCAAGCTAAGGAACAGAGTTCCTTGAAGGTTCCCAAAAAGAATTCTAAGTAGCTTAGTACCTAGAAAGCCAAGGGTAAATGGTTCATAAAACGTGCGAAATCAAAGTGGCACAGCAGAAGCGTGGACTTGAAGCTTGCCATAAGGTAATGCTATCAAGGTTGGGGAAGTAGTTCTCAAGTATTCAAAGGGAGGGTTTTGAACGAAAGTAGATGGTCGAGGACTTTCACGCTTATGCATGAAACCATGTTACATTGGTCGGATGACTTGCTAAAGGGGGTTGGCAAGCTAGGGGAACAAATCCCCTAGTTGAAGGTGCTAACTTCAAAAGAGGTGGCCCATGGAGCCAAACATAGAGGAGTTCATGCATAATCACAGACTTGTCAAGTGAGAGGATCTGGCAGTGCGGAGGAACTAGGTTCCTAAGCTGTGATTTATAATGCGCTTTAAGTTAAGTTGGTGCACCGATGTGGGGAGTCACGCTAGACATCTTGGGTGATGCTGTCTGTAGATGCATATACAGAGGTTGAGTTCGAGTCCCAACCCTTTAGTGCTTGGGTTTGAATCCCAACTCACTAGAGCGTGGTGATGGTTTGAAATTAACAAAATTAATAAGGTGCCAAAGTGTGATCACTAGGTGATCTTAAGGCTAAAACAAGGACAAGGTCCTTGTGAGGTTAAAGGGATAAAGTTCCTAGTTCAAAATGTTGATTTGAACTATTGATAATGGTGTGGCTTGGTCAAGGTGACCAAGTGGGAAGAACATATAAGGGAAATGATTTATGCTAATGCGAAAGAACAAGCACGAAGCGAGTGATAAGTGAGTCTCTAGAAAAGGGACACAAGCAGACCCGAGATGGAACTGAAATGGAGTCCGAGATGGACCCGAGATGGAGTCCGGGATGGACCCAAGATGGCCCTGAGATGGAGTCCAAGATGGACCCAAGATGGAGTTTGAGATGGAGTCCGAAAGGCTTGTTTGGCCCAGGAAAGCCATACCTAGTGTTGGGCGATGAGTTGACCACTGGGAAGTCCAAAACTAGAGTGAATACAAACCAATAAGTGGGGTAGCTTGGTGAAGTGTTCAAGAGCCGACTCTAGTTCCCCTGGGAGATTGAATGGTCGATGCTCCCAGTCCAAGTGTGGGTGGCACTACCTACTTGGATACCTGGCGTGGCTCAACGAAACCTCGCTCTAAGCCCACAGCTAGAGCACCCAAAGATCGAAGGCGGGGAGAGTACCCATGAGGCTCGCATAAGGCCACGGTGTTCCGAAATGTTGTCCCAAAGGCCCAGACAGTGGAAAGGAAGAGGAGTAGTCCTCTGGTGTAGTGACCAAGGATACAGTCGTATGGTAAGGAAGTCCCAGAGGACTGTGGGACTTAGTGGTCGGGCCTGTGGGCCTCGATCCAATGGCAATGTTGGCGAACAAGGTTATGGGCAGAATGGGACTTAGTGGGGATCGACTGGCTGATGCTCCCAGTCCAAGTATGGGTGGCATTACCTATTTGGATACTTGGCGTGGCTCAACGGAACCTCACTCTAAGCCCATGGCTAGAGCACCCAAAAGCGGAAGGCAGGGAGAGTACCCATGAGGCTCGTGTAAGGCCACGGTGTTCCAAAATGTTGCCCCAAAGTCCCAAACTGTGAAAAGGAAGAGAAGCCATCCTCTAGTGTAGAGACCAAGGATATGGTTGTGTGAGGAAGAAGTCCTAAAGGACCATGGGACTTACTGGTTGGGCTTGTGGGCCTTGATCCAGTGGCAGTGTTGATGAACACGGCCATGGACAGAAAGGGACTTCGTGGGGACTAGAAAAGGGATATTGGGGAAGGCTATTCTCTATGTCTGTGGTCATCCTAAGGATGCTAAGGAGTGGATCTAGGATGAACACCTATGGACAAATGGCCTAGTCTTTGAGAGACAAGACTGTGATGTAGGTGGTGTCAGACAAATGGTGTGACCAAGGTGAATGGGCATGGCCTTAGTATAAAGGGCTGATATGTTGGTGGTACCTTGGGGTGTCAGTCATGGGATCGGACACGTGGAGCACTTGGACCAAGTGCAATGGTTGAGTGCATGGATGTCATTCTTGAGGCTAGAAAAGTTATAGTCATCGTAGTGTTTTTGTTCTCCTTAAGCTTCTTGGAAGTTTGTATTGAAATAGCTCGAAGGAAAGTCACTATTACTCGTACTTGGCCCCCTAATACAGTTGTTTACAAAATGTTGAAGGAGGAGATGGCAACACACAAGTGCTACAAAGTGATGGTGACAGGTGAGAATGATAATTTGACAACTGATAATTTAATAGCTGACATTTGACACTTTCACTGACATCTAATATATAACAAACTCTTCATTTTATGTAAGGATGCAATTAACATTCTTTTGTCTCATCATCAACATAATGATTTTTTTTATGCTTCCTCCTATATTGGTATTATGGGGAACATTCACTTTGAATATGTTGAGCCATGACTTCTACATAGTTAGGGAGAATTCCAAATCCTCCAATTCTAGAAACTCCACGTGATTGTGATCTATAAAATAGAATTAAATATATATTGAAATTTTAATAAATATAATTTACCACTTTGAGGTTGGAGGCAACTCATGAAATACTCTGAGCCGGCATTTGAAGAAATGATCTTCAATAGCAAACACCGACCTACCAAAGTCACATGCTACCTCCACCATAGAACCGCTACCTGCTGTGCAATCAATCACAATATCATTTGGTGGGCAATAGAGCTCAAGCAAGACTTGCATTGCTGGGATGCAATAACCTCGGCCCCTTGGGCGGCTAAACTGCCCGAGGTGGCCGGCCCGTGCTCGACCTTGGGCAATTTGGCCACCTGAGGGGCCGAGGTTATTCCAATAACCTCGGCCCCTCGGGCAGCTAAATTGCTTGAAGTGGCCAACCCGTACTCAACCTCGGGCAGTTTAAAAAGATGATTGGCGTGTTAGGGCATGGAGGGGTGCAGCGGCCAGCACCATGGCTGCTGTGACTGGAGGAGCAGCCAAAGGCAGAAGAGCACCAAGGAGAGAGCGCCCAATCTCCTTGCACTTGCTACCGCCGGCGGGGACAGGTGACATGACTGGAAGGGAGGAAGCTGAGAGCCCAGTTAGAAGGGAGAGGAGAAAACATAGCAAGGGAGGCTCAGCCAGAGGACCCTAAGGGTTCCAAGGTCCAGGACACTTAGGCAGTGCAGAACCATGAGGTGATCACACATAGGAGTGGAGCCCCACTTGAAGGTCTAGAGACGAAGGCAAATGTGTAGGTCCCAGACAGTGGAAAGACAACACATAGCAGTACAACTAGACCAGTGCAGCTGTGGGAACACTTCCAACAAGTAGTGGCGGCTAAGAAAGCGGAGCTGAAACTGAAAGCAGTCATCGCAGTGTTCTGAGGCAGATTCCCAACAGGGAACCTAGCCATCAACTAGCTCAATGCATCTTTGGAGTAAGGAATCACGGTCTAGAAGTTACTCCTGCATGGTAAAGGGTGCTATGCGGCGGTGTTCGAGGATGAGGAGGTGTAGAGGCAGGCTAAGGAGCTGCATGGACTGATTGACAGCCAATGAGCTTTGTCATTTCACCCTTGGGTTCCAAGGTTCATAGTGGATGAACAAGTGCGACTGAAAGGAGGGAGCTTTCCCCTCAACATTACACTCTGGGATGTCCCAATGGAAATGAGATCACAAGAGGTGGTGAAAGAGTTGGTGGAGAACAGTATTGGGAATATCACCTCAGGGCTGGAGACTGTAGAAGCCGATGGAGTGCTGAGACCAATCAGACTCAAAGTATTTGTAGACTCCCCAGCAGAGACCCCCACAGAGCTGGTAGTGATGGGGCAGTACATCAGGGTCCAAACAGAAGCCACCAGAAGAAGATGCAAACTTTGCCAAAAGTTGGGTCATCCAGAAGTGACATGCACAGTGAAGATGGGGAAACCCACTCTGGAATGACCGTTTGAACTCCCAGTGGAGGAAGAAAAAGTGCTGCTACAACGAGAATGCACCCACACTCCACACATCAGGTTCCCCCCAATAGCAGCACCCGGCTCCAAGTGCAAACTATTCAAAGGGCCTCTAGTAGAGACTAGTGAGGAAGGCTTCCAAGCAGTACTTCCTAAAATAGTGAATTTGGCGATCCGATGGATTCCTCTGAAGAGGGAATTAGCAGTAACAGAGGCAGGAAACTAGCTGGTCCAATGAGGGAATGCAGTATTCCCAGAAATAGTAGAGCTTGGGGACTACCAGACTCAAATGGAACGAGCCATAGCCAAATGGATGGGATTCGCAAACTACACGGTGTGGGGATTCTCTTGGGCTAGACACAAAGGGAAGCCAATAGCAGTGTGGACGATATCCACAGAGTGGAGGGTGCAGCCAAGCACCAACAGGTTCTCCTGGAAATACATTGCGCTATGATGACCCTTACCTTTGTGATGTGGAATTGTTGGGGCCTCAGTTCCATGGACAATAGGCTCCACAAGAAAGTCCAACTGAAGTCACATATAAGGGAATTGGTACTAGAAGGCGGGATAGACTGTAAGCAACCAAAGGGAACGACTTGAGAGATGGTCCATGGGGTTCAAATAGAGAGGGAAAGGGCCTATGAACAAGAGTGCACCCCCTTTTCCAATCGGTTAAGGGTCTTGGGATATTTGGGGTTAAGCGTTCTTGGGTTTGAATAGTACTGGGTTGGGTGACATCTCAGGAAGTCCAAACTCAGGAGCTTACATTTGGTATCGGAGCGGTCTCAGGTCCGACTCTGTTAGTTGGCTAAGGGAATCACACCACATGTTGATTGACATCTGGCTGGTCCAGTTTGCTCCTGCTGGGCTTGACCCGAGGGGTAGGGTGTCAAGAGAGCGGCTCTCTCGAGAGAGCTGTGGCTCTTAACTTCCATTCACGAGGGCGTGAACTTGCAAGGAAGCGTGGTGGATTATAAGCAACCAAAGGGAACAACTTGAGAGACAGTCCATGGGGTTCAAATATAGAGGGAAAGGGCCTATGAACAAGAGTGCACCCCCTTTTCCAATTGGTTTAGGGTCTTGGGATACTTGGGGTTAAGTGTCCTTGGGTTTGAATAGTACTGGGTTGGGTGACCTCCCAGGAAGTCCAAACTTAGGAGCTTACATTTGGTATCAGAGCGGTCTCGAGTCTGACTCTATTGGTTGGCTAAGGGAATCACACCACATATTGATTGACATCTGGCTGGTCTAGTTTGCTCCTTTGCTCATGTTGGGCTCGACCCGAGGGGTAGGGTGTCAGGAGAGCGGCTCTCTCGGGAGAGCTGCGGCTCTCAGCTTCCATTCACGAGGGCGCGAACTTGCAGGGAAGCGTGGTGGATTGTAAGCAATCAAAGAGAACGACTTGAGAGATGGTCCATGGGGTTCAAATATAGAGGGAAAGGGCCCATGAATAAGAGTGCACCCCCTTTTCCAATTAGTTAAGCGTCTTGGGATACTTGGGGTTAAGTGTCCTTGGGTTTGAATAGTACTGGGTTGGGTGACCTCCCGGGAAGTCCAAACTTAGGAGCTTACATAGACTTCCTATGCCTCCAGGAGCACAAGATGGAAGCCAAACCGGATTACAACTTTGGCATGAGAGGGAAAACTTGGTGGAACGCGATAGAAACAGCACGCTCCATGCCAGAGAGTGGTACAGCCATCATTGTCTCCCTGAAGTGGTCAGCATAACCAAGGGAGCATGAAGTGTTGGTGCCAGGAAGAGTGCAGCTCTTGCTGCTCAACCTGCACTTTGGACGGGTGGGGATTATAAAGGTTTATGCCCCAACCAACAGGCAGGCACAGACCCTCTTTTGGGATGAACTTCGAGTGAAAGCACGAGGCCGGGTGGAGCACTAGTTGATCCTAGGGGATTTCAACATGGTGGAAGGCACAGAGGATAGACGTGGAAGACAAAAGACCATTCAGGGTCAGGAACAATTGCAATGGCTTGCTCTCATAGAATAGCTAGAACTTATGGATCTCTAGCATGAGGAAGGATTCACTCCACACACACACCCATTTACTTGTAGTGAATCAACAAGCTGCTAAGCACAACTGGATAGGATATATGCTTCCCCAAGGGTGAGACAAGATGGTGGGAGTCTAAAGACATGGCCATGCTTCCCCTCATTCTCAGACCATGACCCATTCCAGTGCATAATCAAGTTGCAGAAGGACAAGGGTACAGTAGTGCAGAGGGCCCTCTTGCTACACACTCTGACTAATGCAAAAGCAATAGCACAAATCAACTAGATCCTGGAAGGAAGGGAGTTGGAGCTTGCCACTGTCCTTAGGACTACTTGGACCAGTTGCAAGAGAGATAGCATGTGATAAAGGGAGAAGTGATGAAGGACCTGAGACTAGCAAGGAAGAAGGTGGCGGTGGCATAGAGGATGCCGCTGGCAGCCAAGGACGTAGAAAGGTGGCAAGCTGCTCTGGAACAGAGGGAAGTAGAGCTGTAGGAGAGAGAGTTCACAGCATGGAGTTTTGGGGTGCAAACGCAAAAGGACTCATAGGCAGTAAATGAACATTTGCTGAACAAGGCATTCTACAGAGGTATCTGCCCAGTCATAGACTCACCACCCATCCTTGGTGTCAAGGCAAAGGACGAAAAGTTGGTAGAAGACCAACATGGCATGTAGGATCTGGCGCAAGCATTCTACCAATGGTTGTACACTGCACAACCAGGGTCTCCAGCTAGAGACCAGGCAGCAAAGAGAGTGCTAAAGACTCTATCACACAGAGTCCCGCAGGAATGGAATGAACCACTCGGGACAGACCTCACGAGGGAGGATTCTCCATAGGGCCTTGGACAGATTGAGGGATGACAAAATGCCTAGGATAGATGAACTGCCCCCGAGATTCTTTCAGAACAACTAGGAGGTGTTCAGCCTACTGATGATGAAAACTTGGAAGAAGGCACAGCAGGTAGAACATCTTCCGAAGGAGGTTTTGGAGGGCCAGATCATGCTGCTCTCGAAGAGAGGGGACCTTCAGGAACTGCGCAGCTGGAGACCAATAACAATGCTCATGACGGCGTACAAAATCTATGCCAAGGCAGTGGCACTTAAACTGCAACTAGTAATGCCCATCATTATTCGGGAACAACAGACTGGCTTTGTGCCAGGGAGGCAAATCTCGGAGAACATCTGGACCTATCTTCTGGCCCAAAGGTGGGCAAAGACCTCGGGAAAGAATTCAATGTCGTGGTTACATGACTTCAAGAAGGCATACGATCAGGTGGATTGGGATTTTTTGGAGGATTGTATGAGATGAATAGGAATCCTAACACCCTTGGTAGCACATATCTCTCTCTTGTACCAGGGTGCCTTGAGCAGGGTAGTCATCAACAGCGACAAGGCCGCAGTTTCAACTAGGGAGGTTGGTGCAACAAGGCTGCTTGCTGGCCTGAAGGCAAAGAGATCAGGGGTGTGGAGCTACCCAAAGAAAGAAAGCAACTCCCTGGAACACAAGCAGTGGGAAGGGACTTGCTGGATGGCGTGTTTGCAGATGACTCAACACTTTTTCTGCTAGGAACCAAGTCAAACCTAGATGTTGCAGGAACCAGGTTAGAGATTTTCAACACAGTAGTAGGAGCAGCCATCAATTCGAACAAGTCGGTAGGGATCAACTAGGGTTGCCCTGGCATAGAGGAGTGGGGATGTGACATTGACTTCCAATGGTTGGCACCGGGAGAAGACACATGGTACCTGGGAATATAGGTAGGAGGTGAGTTTAAAGCATCCACGCAGGACTCAACATTGCTGCGGAGGATCAAGACAACAATTCAGAAATGGGCTCCATGGAAACTAGGACTGCCGGCAAGGGTCGTGGTGGTGAAAAGCATCGTGCTGCCGTGTATATGGTATCACCTTTGAGTATGGCCGGTTCTAGAGACCACAATCAAACGTATAAGGTCGATTGTGCATATGTATGTGTGGAAGGGAGCACTAGTCAATGGTCGAATGATGGCCAAAGTGGCGTGGCAGTCCATGGCGAGGCCACGAGTCCTAGGAGGACTGGGGATAATCGACCCAAGCGACATGAGCAAGGCATTGAGGTATAAAGTCATACTAATGGGCCTCCAACCGCCCAAGCTTGGAAGCTTCTTTTCAGGCAGAGCATGCTGGCAATCAGACCAAAGCATGGATACGCAACAATGTGGGATGATGACCCCCGGCGGATGTTTGCTGAAGGACAGATGCAGGTGGTAGGGGGAGGCCTATTGGTCTAGAGTCTACATCAACTCTGGAAGTCATTCCCACTAATGCAAGTCACTCTGACCAGAGCAGAGGACTGGCTGAACCAACCGCTCTTCTTCAACACACTGTTTAAAATAGGGGACAAAACACTGGGTCGTGAGAACCACTATACTATATGGAGGTGCATTCATCAGGGTGGATTTAGGACAGTCAAGCAACTACTTGAAGTGATAGACTCAGACCAATAGAAATCTTCCTGGTGCTTCCAAGTTTTTGGGCTAGGGAAGTGGCAAAATGTGCACATGGACCTGCTGAGGCTATTGAGGGCAGTAATAGAGGCAAGAACAATGGACAAATAGCTGGCAAGAACACTACACGCTAGGGACTTTGTGGCAATCCAATGGGAGGACACACCGGAGGGTGAGCAGGGTTCCACTAGGACAATGGTCTCAGGTGTTCACAACACCAACTCCAGCCTGGACTGAGGGGGAAATAGAAGTGTGGTTTGTGACGGATCCAGATCAAAACCTCGGCAGGCTTTTTCAGGTGGTGCGAGGAGACACCCTCCTTGAGGTAGGGGGTATTCAAGCGTTGCCTCAGGTCATGGATGACGAAGTAAAAGGACGAATCCGAGTTTTGCGACAGTTGGCAACTCGGACAGAGGTGGTAGAATCACCATTCTGGATAGAAGGAGACGGACACCTAGTATGGTGGTGAAAAGAGCTCATAGAAGATCTGGACTGTGACCTAGCAGTGTGGAGACATGGAGCGAATGGATTCTTCACATATGAGGTCAAGGACGCACGGAATGGACTGATGATAAACAGGGAAATCAAGAGAGAAGAAATACTAAGACCGTGGCAATAGTGGATCGTGCAAGGAGTGGAAGTGGACTAGGTGATTGACAACACAATGGCGTTCTAGAAACTACTGATCCAGGAGAAATCAAAGGTCACCTCTTGGCTCGTGGCAACAAATGGCTTGCCAGTAGGGCAATGTTTCCAAGCTGAGGAGGCTCACAAGTGTTCGGAATGTGGAGTGCTAGAGATTGTAGCACATCTCCTCTGGGAGTGTGATGTGGTAAAGGAGACATGGAGGCAGGTAGGAAAGGCGACGAGGGAACTAGGGAGCAAGTAGGATTTTGAAATACGCAAAGGGCACATCACTCAATGGTTCCCAGAAGCAAGGGGGCCATGCATAGGAGTGGCGTGGCAGAAGATTGGTTGTTGGGGATGCTCAAGATGGGGCACCCAAGTCAAGTGGGATGCTATAGGAGCTGATGTTGGGACCCCAGTGTGGGAGGCCCTTGGACAGTCTAGATGGGAGATAT
This sequence comes from Selaginella moellendorffii, assembly GCF_000143415.4. Classification (NCBI taxonomy): domain Eukaryota; kingdom Viridiplantae; phylum Streptophyta; class Lycopodiopsida; order Selaginellales; family Selaginellaceae; genus Selaginella; species Selaginella moellendorffii. The sequence continues at coordinate 4,394,917 of NW_003314263.1, forward strand.
GGTAGGCATTTGGAGTATAGGCACTTTGAGAGGCTTGGAACCACAACCACTTCGAAGGACAGAATGCTTAGATTTCGGCGATCATGGCAAATTGGTGGAGGCTCACACTGGCTGCTGTCCGCTTGAGGGATACACTACTTCAGGAACACAAAAAAAGGGACATGCTAGCTGCTTGGCAATGACAATGGATCCCGTGCTATGGAGTAGAGTATGAGGGAGATGTCAAGTGCAAATGGAGACCACCGGCCACTATAGTAAAAGAGGCACGACGAGGCAATTTGGCATTGGATGTGTTGCGGAGGCGACGACTGCAGCAGCCGCAGCTGGAGGACAGCAATCGCCATTAGGGGGGAGGATAGCAACACATTTTTGCTGAGTGAACAACACTATGGGTGACTCATTTTTGTATTAGTCCCCAAGGACACAAAGTAATGTACATATCTATTACATCGACCTCATGCAATTTAGAAGGCGCTACAAAGAGAGTGTGAGGAGGAGTGAGGGAGGGAGCATAGAGGATGGCAGCAGTAATGCACGTGCCATGGAAGCAGCACACAGGGCTCTCCTCCTTCCTCCTCTTCCCCTCTTCTCTCGAAAGAAGCATCTCCACGCTTGGATCTTGATTTCTCCCAAACGGTTAGGAGTTATTTCGATTCCTTCGACGGGGGGGATTGTAGGAGTGGAGCATCACGTTCTTCTACAATGGCACAGTGAGATCTGCCACAGATCTAGAGATCTCACTCACCCTAGTTTCGGTGGTGGCTGGGGTTTGCAAGCTTCCACGATTTGGGGCTTTTGGTTCTAGGGGGAAATTGATTTGTGGCAGTGATAGAGGCAAGGAAGAGGGACGTTGCTAGCAACAACAACCCTCCATTAGCTTCACCAGAGTGCCTATGGCAAAGGACGGGCTCGTTTTCTCCTCTTTTTGCTCTCCCGGCTTGGTTTCCGCTCTTTTTCTCGATTCAACTTCACGGCTAGCATCTATGGAGTGGCAAGAAGCACTCCTAGTAGCAGTACTTCATTCAGATCTAAGATCTGGGAGATCTGGATGACCCTAGCTCGTGCTCTGGAATTGGGCAGTAGCTAGGGTTAGGGTTCCAGCTGGCAGCTAGGGTTAGGGTTCACCCTATTCTAGGGCTAGGGTTCCTTGGCAGCTAGGGCTTCTAGGGCTGGTGGTGGCAAGTCACTGCAGTCCTAGGAGGCTCTTAAGGCATCTCTACAGTGGACAAACAGTTGCAAAAGCTTTAGAAATTGAGTTCTTTGCCAAGATCTATGCGATCTTGCTTGTCTTCATGTATGACGAAAACAGTAGCCGTCAAGGATTGGGGGAGCTGGAGGTCACTTTAGGGGTGACCTCGAGCAGCTAGGACTTGAAAAAGTTCCTAGCTTTCTGGATTCTCACGCATGGTGTCTTGCTTCGAGGATGATCGGGAAGGGAAGATTTTTGGAACCAATGGTAGGGATTGCTGCCACATGTGGGGCCAGTAGCTAATGGGGCTGTGGTGTGACACATGTAAGGGATCCATATATCTCTTCTCCAATGCTTGCTTTGGAGTTCACTCCCTTTGGAGGAGTTTCATGCCCTTTCTCTAGTTCACGGTGGAGGCACCTGGGAGGCAAACAGCCCAAGAACAGCACTGGGTGTTCGTGCTCATGGTTTCGCAGATTTGACCTTTTCCTGAGAGTGCGCTCTCAATGTTGTGCAATAGAGAAATGTACCTATATGTTGCATTGACCTCTGGCAGTTTGACCACCTAACGTTATTTGAATAACCTCGGCCCCTCGAGTGGCAAAACTGCCCGAGGTGGCTGGCCTGGGCTCGACCTTAGATAGTTTAGGGTTTAGGGTTTAAGGTAATTTTTATTCTCATTATATTGAAATTGTTGTAAAATTTTTGTTTTCATAGGCTACGTTATAACTTGACAATTGCGGCAGCAGAGTTTAAAGTACAAGACCAGACAGCCCAAGAAATATTTTGGAAGTCTCTTTCCGATATTGTTCTAAAGCGGACTGGTAAGCCTGCAATCTTTCGTGGTTTCATGATAGATGGTGCTGGTGCAAATTGGAATGGTGTCCGAGCAGTTTTTGGGAATGGTTAGCTATTGGAAGGTCATGAGAGGACTTGTGAGTTCCATTGGGCTCAAAGCATAAATCAGCACTGCCACCTTATCAAGTCAAAGTTTCAATCAGCATTTAAGGAGTTGTGCAAACAATAGCAAGTTGCACCTTCTAAAGAAAAGCATAAGGCAAAAGCAAATGAGATTTAAATATGGTGGCATGAAGATGGCCATACTGACGTAAGTTGCCTACCACAGCTTGAGTCATGGTTAGGGTGGTGGGAAGTTATGATGTTCTAGTGGGGACATCACTCTTTTCAGGTTGGTTTTTATTTTTTTCTTCTCATTTTATTACCTTTTAATATTACCTTTTCCATTAGGATCAACCACTTAAGGACCTCGCATACACCCCAACTGTGAATCTCTCCGAAAGTAAGCACTGGAGTTGGCATTCCTCTGAGGTAGGGAAAGGGAAGATGAGTGTATACGAAGCTTGTCTATCAGATTTGATACAAGCTATAGAGCAATCTTCAAAAGCACTGGCATTCGAGGAAGGAAAATACATGGGAATAGAGCCTTTTGTTGAGATGTTATATAATAGGATGAAGAGAAAATTAACTCCACCTGCCCAAACAATGGCAATTGCTATTGAGGAAATGGTCCATGGCACGTCTATGGAGTACACTCCCTAGACTTCTATTGGTGATATAGAGACTGTCCACTCAAAGTGTCATTTTTCCTTTGTTTGTGAAGATGTTAGTACGAACATTGGAGCAAAAAGCTCTCACAAGTCTGATGTCGAGTACACAAGAGGCCAACCAAAAAAGGTAAGGCAGTTAAATTTATTAGTATTGTTTTCAAGAAGAAGCAAGGTAAAATTAACTTGGCTCAAACATTTAAGTGTGAGATTCTCTATACAAAGTATATTACTGCGCTTGCAAAGGAGTACATAGTCAAAATAGAAGGTGAAAAGTACACAATGGCCATTCACAATTTTCCTTTTTGCACATGTCCAAACTTTACGAAGTGCAAGGAACATGGGAAGGCATATGCTCCTTGCAAACATATGTACTACATCTTCATCAACATCTTGCACTAGGATCCTAAAATGGATATTCATATACACCAAACAAGCCTTACTATTACTGAGTTGCAGAAAACTTTTGGAGCTAACTAGATTTCTCCAACACTATTGATGTTTATTCTCTATCAATAAAACTTATTATACTTTATATAATTAATAAAAGAGTGTTTTTTCATTTCACTTTTCATTTTATATGCTTCCGAGTGTTCTTTTCGCAATATTGCCCATAATATTTGTGTGTCTCCATTTCTATCTTTACCATCTCAAAAAAGATTCCATGGTAGTCTTTCGGGTGCGTGATGTTGCAGTGTGTCACAAGAACATATATACCATCATACTGATCATTGCCATTGTTTCCACCAAACGTTAAAAAACATATAGGGCATTTCTTAAAAGTGGCAGAATTACACTTTTCTAAAACAAGTAAGAGGGTATTCTTTTTCACCCAATTTGTTGCACCATTTGTTATTGCATTTATCTCCAACTCATGATCACTATCCTCTCTTTCATTCTCTTGTATGGTTTGGTTATGTTGTACAATGGGATAGTTATTGCATCTCCCTAAGAAAAAGATGCATCAAGTCCAAGTCAAAATAAGTGATAGCTCACTGTTCTTATATAGTATAATCAAATCTAAAATGCAACTTGCCATCAAGTATAATACTACAAAAGAAATTCATAAATGTCACATTTCTAAAGAAGTGCAATAATCACTTTTCTACTCTAACTCCAGACTGTATTCAACTCAATTGCCTTAGCCCTAAAAGTTAACATCCCTTTCAAGCCACATCATACATATTACCTATTAAAGTCTAGGTGTAGCGCATGTGATCATGGGATGAGATTTGGATATACTATCACTATGGATTCTTGGAACTTTGGGGGATAAATGGGGATAAAATAGCCACTAAGGGTTTTCTCATCAAGCAATGGATATCCATATTGTATTAACACGATTCCTCAATCATTTTCAAGATCTGATGTGAAGCCAAAACAATAACAAAAAATATAATAAGGAAAACTCTTTATCACTCAACATAACAATACCACTTTCACTAATATAGTGCTAGCAATGTTAATGCTTTAACTACATATATTCTCCATCTAACAATCTACTCCAAGTGCTAATGAATTCACCAACAAGCTATAGCAAATGAATGATACAACTTTTTTAAAACCTTAATGGGCAAACTTTCAAGTAATCATGGTACCAATACTAGCTTAGTATATGATAAATCACTTTTAAGAATCCAGTCAAAGCTACTATAATACTACTATATGCAAGTAGACTAGTATCATGATCATTGTTTGACCAAACAACTTTGTAAATACATTGGTCATGATCACATGGATATAATATAAAAATCACAATCATTTAATCGTCAATCAAGCAATACCATGAGTAATGCCCATTTCACTACTACAAAATTTACGTGAATATCAAATGCCAACTCATTTTGCCAAAATTCAACATAAATGCCATACCTCAGTAATAAAAGTTTACAACATCTAAAATCACTAACTTTAATATAAACAAGCTCGTGCCACTCTTTTTTTTACCACACTTAAAACTAATCCAACACAAAACCACTCAAGGAGCAATAATAAAATTCTTTAAAAAAGAATTAAGCATTGTAACCCAAATCTTCTAATAGCAAGCCTAAACAAAATGGTTTAACACTTCATCACTTAACATTCTATGACTCACCACTTGTAAGATTACCATTGAACTCTTGATTACATGATGTGAATATAAATAATAAAATCACACCCTAAACTTGCCACCAAGCATAATATTATAAAAGAAAGGCACAAAGGTCAACTTTCTAAAAAAGTGTAATGACCATTTTTCATGCTTTTGCTTCTAAGTATATAGCCAAAAGAGTAAAGGGATAAGAGTATTAATTGACATTGGAATAATCTTAAAGCATCCAACATCCCAATGTCAAAACCAATACACAAAATAGAGACAAATAAAGTCTGGCATTATTGCCAGCATACTGGTGGCATAGCATGTGGTTATGGGTACTCCATGAATTAGCCTGGTATAGAAATTAGGCTTAAACTCAAGCCAAACATAGGAGGAGGATAGAAATGTAACTGAGGAGCTAAAATAAGTCTTAGGTTGGTTGGTCATACCCAACTTATCCACTCCCCTTATTATACACTTGGAACCCCCTATACCATCATATTAGTTAGTGTATAACTCAAGTTAAGGAATATTTTGCCCAATGCTTATAATGCTGTTTGCAAGGCAAAAGCATCATCTTGCATGGGAGATATGTTGTGTCTATTGATTGCATATCCAGCATTAGTGAACCATCCACTAGTGGAGAAATAAATGATTGATGGGAAGACTAAATCTGTGGTTATAATGGATAAGATAAATGCCTACAAGTTCATGTAGTGAATAATGAGAGACTAGTGCTCAATACACAAGGGTTCTTATCACTAGCCCATGCAAGATATAATGAGATAGAAACTCTTTACCAAGCTAAATATGTTTAGCAAATAACATATAGAAATTTCATCTTTATACTCGTTCGGTCTAAGTACACTCGAAATGCCTAATTAACTCCATTAGTACAAGAGGGTCTACTAAAAGGTCCAGCAATACTAATATCCTTCTATCGTGGTAGTAAGAGAAGAATATCATAAAGGACTTATATTTGCAATCACATTAGTAACACTCTCCCCTTGTAAGGGAGATCAATATCCTTGTTAATGCATACTATAGTCTAAACTGCCATTAAAAAAAAACCCCAAAAAAAGATTATAGTCTTCATATTTGTGATAAAAGCACCATCTTAAATGAGTTAGGGGATTAACTCTTTGTTTATCACAGATGCAATACAATTTTAATACCTTTAAGCCATTGCTAACAAGGAAATGACTAATGGAGTTAGCCACCCTTACTACTTTGTGTATCACCCAATTTACAAAAGATCATATGCCCCTACTTGCAAATGATATAGAGAGAGAAGCTATAGGCCCCAACCCTCCTAAGGAAACAAACTAAACATGTCGATAATGTTTAGATAAACTATTGTAAACATGCAATTAAAGTTGTTTACATGATCACACCTTTTTATTAAAAATAGAAACATTGAGAGAGAGGTGGGTTATGTGACTAATCTATAGTAGGTATATAAAAACTATAGATTTCATCATGTATATGAAGTGCCGAAGCTAATCTACCTATACTAGCCCTATACTAGATCAAAAAATGGATAATATCAAAGTTATATACAAAGATGGAGATATCAAATTATTAGTGAAGAAATCATAGATAAAAACACAAAAGTATTCCAAGTAAGTTATCATCTAATAAGGTAAGATTATAGTATAGGAACCACCAAGATCATTATAGTATAAAGACATAGGATTAACTATCCAATAAAATTCAATACCAAGCATACCATTAAGAAAGCTTAATAACAAAATTGAACTATCAAAGATTTTAGATAGCATTCCAAAAAATTTATAAAATACTACTCAAAGAATACAAAAATGTATTGATTAAACAAACAAAATACTTGTGAATATATCACCCAAAAGAAATAATGTGCCAATTTATCATAACCAACCATAACAACAATCAGTAAAATATAATCGCAAGGGCCAACAAATATTAGTTTATGTCAACTATTCTACTAGCAAGTTTCAATATATCCCAGTCAACAATATAAAGCAACCTAAATTGCTTAAGAAAACATTAGCAATATTCTACCAATTACTCAAACCTAAGAGATGAATCCAAAGCAAAAACAAAAAATATATGGTAATACACAAAGCCAAAAGTTATCAAGATAATAACTAACCATAACAAAAGATCATTGATCATCCCATCAATATTGATGCATATGAATTAGTGAATAAGAATGGCAAATCATCTAAAATAACAATAATCAAGTAAGACCTTTAACAAGGATTATCAACTATCTTAAATAAAAATTAATCATTATCAATGATCACCAAATGTAAACACCAATTTAAACTTTAAAACTAATAAGCCAAAATGTTATTCTTTAAGACAAAGACTTTGTTGAGGGGGAAGAATTGTTATGTGCTAACTTTGACCATGTAGTCAATGTTGGTGAAAAGGAGGCTCAAAGGTATATTAAAGCATGTTAGAGTAAGGAACTTAACCTACCCTATAACTCATAAGGGAGCAACAGTGTAGTGGAGATTTTTAGGTAACTCGGGGGTGGTTGAGTGGTGAAGAACCTCAAGAGGAGGCATAGTTTAGTCTAGGGAGACTAGATCTCTATCTTTTTATGACGGATCATAACAAAACTAGTTTAGCCTACAAAAACACAATATAAACTGAGTTTACAAAAAATAAAGTCTTATATGTTGATTTTGTGAGATGCCATGTTGAGGTTCATAGTGTGCTCCAAGTCACTGATTTGACAAGTGTGATTAGAACACTAATGTGTTGTTCTTCATCATCTTGGAACTTCTCTTAAATGCACTTCTAAAATGCCAAACACCTATAGTTTCCATCAATTACATATAACATTTTTCCAATGAACCCTATTATCTCCACATGTTATTCTAAGAATCCCTCAAATTCATAAGACTTTTACAGCTATATAAGATCCCATTTTTGTTCAAGTTCAGTTTTCATTGGCTCTATTCAACTAGTTTCAGGGAAAGTTGGTGAAATGATGAAGGTACCAACCATACTCTTGAACTTGACTTTTGCAAGTAGATAGCCATGTTGAAGTCATCAGCTATACACACCTAATGGCTTTAAACCAACTGGCACAAAGGAACCAAAAAATGTTGAGGGCTATTTCACACAATTTCTTGTAACACTTTACTGACCATCTATTCTTGAGCTTGGACAATTGTGTCTTGAACATAATCATTTAAGATGGTGTTAGAATCATGCATGTATAACCCCTCACCACCACTAGCTCCCCATGCACCACTAGCCTTAAAAGCTGTATAAGCAGCTACCATACTACCAATAGTCTTTGCAGTAGGTGCAGCTACCACACCACCAATGACCTCTATAATAGGCATATCTAACTTGACAAAAGCAGCCTTAGTAGCTAGAGGCATAGCTCCCTCACCACCACCAACATCAGGCCCAAGTACATTGCGACAAGCAACTGCAGCCTTAGTAGCACTAGTTTGAACAAGCATAACTTTCCCACCACCATCAGCATCAACAATGATCTTGCCCAATAAACACATCCTCAATAATAGTAGTATTAAGACTTGTTTCAACTTCCATGTCAACATCCATTTCATCATTATATTCTTCATTGCATCCCTCAGCACTACTAATAGCAACTTCATTGGATACTTAGGATGAATCTCTAGTTAATTAGCCAAGCCTATAACAATCAAGGTAGCTGCTTTTTTCTTGAGATTGGTACCATTGAGGCTTGCTTTAATGCTTCCTCCAAAATAAAAAACAAAATACTAATATCTAATATGCAAAGTAAAGAAAATTTATGGCATTATAAGTTCAAGTCCCCTCTTGGTTAGTCAAGCTTAATTTATATGTGCTCTTACAAGAAAAGTTTATAAGTAAAAGAAAATGAAAAATAGATTGTAAACTAGGAGAAATGCAAAAGAAAAACACAAGTCACTAGGAGAGGTCAGGTCGTGTGAGAATTGATCTCATCCTACATCTCTAAATTCAGAAAAGAAAAATTCTTGAGGCTGAAAAGGCCTCAAGACATAAAAAAGAACACAACAACAATATAGGAGAGGTTGTTTCACACAAGAACCAAGCTCACCCTTCCCACTTTAAAATTTAGGAAAAGAAATTCTTGAGGCCAAAAAGGCCTTAAGAAAGGAAAAAAGAATATATGACAAGAACGTAAGAGAGGTTGGTTCACGCAAGAATCAACCTCATCTCCCCCTCTAAATTTTTGGGAAATAGAATTCTTGAGGTGAATTAAGCCTCAAGAAACAAAAATGAATAAAATAAAAATATGAGAGATTTCAATTTATGCAATAACTGACCTTACCCTCCCCATCTTAAATTCAAGAAAAAATAAGTCTTAAGGCAAATAAGGCACAATAAAATTATAGGAGAGGTTGGTTCGTGCTAAAATCGACTTCCCCCTCCCCCTTTGAAATATAGAGGAAAAGAATTTATAAAGTTCTCAAGGTAAATAAAACCTGAAGATGTTCATTCTCATAAGAATTGCCCTCAGCAACAAGAAAAAAAATCAAGAAAGCTTGCCTCTAGGAAAAACAAAGGTGGGGAAACATTAAGTCATGCACAAACAGATCTTTCTCACCCTTTCAACAAGGAAGGAAAAAAAAAACAAGGTAGAGATGAGCAAAAAGATGAAAGAGAAAAGAAAATAGAATGTCAAGACATGTTGGTTCGCATGAAAAGTGACATCTCCATCCCTCTCATTGTTCAAAAGAAAAACAAATCAAGAAAAAAAAGCCTTTAATGGAAGAAAGAAGATGAGTAGATATCAATTCATATGAAAACCAACCTTTCCCAACCCAATTTCTCATCCCACAAAAGAATCTCACTCTCTAAGAAGCTCAAAATGATGGGGAGAAAAAATTATCAAGCCACTTACCTACTAAAGCATTAATGCTGTGGAATGCTAAAATCTCATCAATTTGCCCCTTATTAGTTGCCCAAAACCCCAATGAGCACACTACAACTCATAAGATTGATTAGCAACTCTCTTTTAGACCCATTTCTCTCAGCTTTCAATAGCAGAACCTCAACTAAATTCCTCTCTCACAGCAACACCTCAGCTAGATCTATCTCTTTTGCCCATACCCAAAAAAGTCAACACCAGAAAAGCAAACCCTACAATGACAAACTATATAAAGCTTTGAAAATCAATAGTCAAGATTTGTTGAGGAGGGACAGTATTATTTTCTCACAATCAATTATAAAATTATTTTTAATATTTTCATATATCTCTATATTCTAAACTAATCTCTTGGCTCCCTTCCACAAGAAAGAAAATAAGGAGATGGTCCTATAAAGAAAGAATGTCAAGAAATGTTGATTCGTGTAAGAATTGATATCTCCATCACTCTAAATGTTCTATAAAAAACAAAAATAAATAAAATCTTGCGATTGATTGGTGCCTCTCTTTTATAACCCCATTCATCTTAGCAATATTATTCCTCTCACAATTAATTACACAATTAATATGGGTGGCTCTTTAAGATTTTCAAATATCTCTAGATTTTAAATTTTTGTATATTTTGTTAGAATAATTAACTTATCCTTTACAAGGACATAGCTAATTACCTTTGTTCTTTTTTGTTTGTTTCTTCTTAAATTTTTTTGAAGTGCTCAAACAGAGAGAAGATGTAGCATATGTAATCATGGGATGAGATTTGGATATATTATCACCATGGATCCTTAGAACTTTGAGGGATAAATAGGGATAAAATAACCATTAAAAGCTTTATTATTAAACAATTATTCTTTTTCCAATTGGCTTAAGGGGAAAGAGATCTAATGCACTATATGTAGGATCAGAGCAAATGGCATAGGTGCGATTCTCATTGATTAGTAGCTACTTTAAAATATAATATACCCTTAAATATATATTACCACCCCTAAATTTAAATCTTACATATTAAGTATTTATGCACATATCCTTCCTCTTGTCATACATCCATAAATAAAGGTATTTATTGTGGAACTGCAATATGGATGGATGATTAGTTGTCTCACATGGAATAATTGGTCTATAGAATGGAAGGATTGGTAGATTCAATGTGGAAATGAAAGTGTTAATTCTCTTTGGCTCAGTACAGATTGTGAGTCAATAATCAATGAGAACATTAATATCTCTAAAGGGGGGTGATGTAGTGGGGAATGGTCCAAAGATGAGTTGAGTTCATGAGTTGAGCTCAATTCAACACAAGTCAACTCAAGTCAACACAATCAACTAGATGGAGTTGGGCCAATCAATATTTGAGTTAAAAGTTTCTATAAGATTGAATTATTTAAAAAAGACAAAGTTCATAAGACCTTAACTTTTGCAAAGCTATATTATTTTATTATGACTACTGTTACAACTATCATATTTTTATTTGACTACTTAATATTTTGAATACTTTTACTATTGTAGATACTATTCCTTCATTTAAAAGATTTTTTAGGGTTCTTGAGAAGATGGAAGCAAGGAAAATATAAGATCTGTGAGTAAGAGTTGTAGTGCAAAGGAATGTAAGAATGTTAATTTTGTTTCACTACCACAATCTTGATATTACACTTCTAATCCTTATTACTCATCTAGGATTGTGGAGACCACTATCATGATTGATGAAAATGCTTTTGCTACTTCTGAAACAATAGTCCAGAGTAAAAGAATTGAAGAAATGAATAACACGCAGAAAGCACCAATAAATTTACTCCATAAAACTTTTTATGACATTTGTAATTTACATATCAATTCACATTAGAAACTTGGTTGCTTGCTTATATCACAATTCTCTTATATGATAAGACCAAGGTATATTTTTGTAGTGAATCCTCATTAAAAGTTTTTGGGAGTTGTTTGTGAATAATAATAAAAGAAATTGAAATCTTTCAAAAGACTCAAAAGTAATATGACATCAAAGAATCAACTTTATCTACATTTCCAAGACTGAAAGGCAATCTCACACAAGAGAATGGCAACATGCCAACGTGCTCTACCACTATAATGTAGTCTATAATTTTCCTTGCAGTCTATTCCCTAGATATTTGGAATGTGTAGAAAAGAATATATGCATAGCAAAGTAGGATTTCGTCATAATGATAGAGCATGTGTATACACGATAATCTAAAATTTTAGAAGCTCTTATATTTACAAGCAACCTATGATTATGAGGCCCTATTTCCAAGTCTAACATTTAAAGAATCTAAGTATTGTCAATGTCATAATAAATAAACCTCATTCACAAGACTAAAACTTAGTATATAAACTATCTAGAAAAGTTATAATCATTGTAGTTTTTTTGTTCTCCTTGAGCTCTTTGGAAGTTTGTATTGAAATGGCTTAAAAGAAAATCATTGCTACTCATACTTGGCCCTTAACATTTCATATCAATCTCCACCTTCATCCCCAAGTTCTACCAACATTCCATCTTCACCTCCACATAACAATCTTTTTTTTGCTAAAGGCTCTAATGAAGTTGAACTAAAGCTCCCTATATATGAAATTTTGGATCTTGCTACTAGAGAGGGATTACTTCTAGTGTTTTAAGAGCAATGCCACATATTTTTGCAAGATCTTACTCTTGACATAGTAGGACTACTTGAAAGCACAGAATGCTATTACATTTGGTGTCTAATATGCTACTTTATCTTGGACAAGACAAATGGCTCTATAGGTTTGAAACTTTTCTTAAGCATTATAACAATTGCCCAATGGCAGATTTGGAAAATGTGCATATGTAGATGTACAATAGATTTAAGAATGAGTTACAGACACATACCCACTATTACTTCATGGTGAGGAACAACATCCCCTTGGGAAACATTGCATCGACTAGTGCAAAATATGAGGTTTTAGGCCACCCTATAGTAGGGAAAGCAACCCTCATGGATCTTCATAAGATCTAGAATCACTTTACTATACTATAGTATTGTCACTTTTAAAAGAAAAAATATAATAAAATGATATTAGTTGTAGGCAACATACTTTGTTTTAGAAGGTGCTATCATATCACATACAATTGTTTACAAAATGTTGAAGGACGAGATGGCAACACATAAGCGTTACAAAGTGATGGTGATAGATGAGAATGATAATTTGCAATTATGATATCTGACACTATCACTGACATCTGACACTTTCACAAACATCTGACATATAACAAGTTTTTCATTTTATGTAAGGATGTAATTAACTTTCTATTGCCTCATCATCAACATATTGATTTCTTTTATGCTTCCCCCTATATTGGTATTATGGGGAAGATTCACTTTGCATATGTTGAGCCATGGCTTCTGCATAGTCGGAGAGACTTCCAAAGCTTCCAATTCTAGAAAGTTTAGGTGACTATAATCAATAAAATAGAACTAAATATATATTGAAATTTTAATAACTATAATTTACCTCCTTGAGGTTGGAGGCAATTCACGAAATCCTCTGAGCCAGCGTTTGAAAAAATGATGTTCTTCAATAGCAAACACTAACCTACCAAAGTCATGTGCTGCCTCTACCATAAAATTGCTACTTGCTGTGCAATCATTCATAACACTACCTGGGGGGCAATAGAGTTTAAGCAAGACTTGCATCGCCGATGGAGTTCGAAATCAATACTCTAGAAACGTGTTGTAGATCTACTTATGCATGATGTTAGTGGAACTATCATACCTAGGCAAAACACATGTTGCACGTTCACTATCATGAAACCCATCATATATGTTTCTATAAAAGGCATAATTGGTCCACATCATAACCTGGAAAATAAAAAAGTTTGGAAATTAAATAAAAATATAAAATACATACCCACCTTTTCAGGCTTCCTTTGGACACCCCTAGTATTGATGCCAATAGGATCCATAATGCATCCGGAAGAGAATAACTTAAAATGAACTTTTACTGCACATGTCATAAGGTTATCTATCTAGTTGGGGTCATTTGGTAGGATGAAGACGACATGGCCAACTTTGAGCATAAGTGCTTCGGACAAGAAAAATGCATCGCACATGTGATTAGGTGTGAGAAAGTTCCAATCCTCAACTTTCCTATCATTATCTGAAAAACCATTTGGAAAGTCAAAGAGAATGAAGTCTGCAACCAGGAGTAAAGGCCTTTGTATCTTTTGGCACCAATAGTTGAACTGGTGCCATATATCCATATTGATGTTGTCTTCTATGAAAGATGTCAATGATCTACTATAAGAGCCAATGAAGACACCCATAATGCCTTGTTGTGTTATTAGGGAAATAAGATAGACCTATAGAAGAGTTAAGTGAATGAAAAAAATAATGAATAATATGCTATTGTCATATGGCATATTGTTGATGAGATTTCCTCCAACTCCTCTTCACGAGCATCTCGTCAAGCTGGAATGAAATTATTACCAACAGTGATTGCTACAAAAACCATGTATTACCACCTTTAGTTTGTAAAATTCAGTTTTGCTTACCTCGAGGTCGACGTGATATTCTGTGAACCACTTGATCATCGTTATTTACTGATAGAACCTGATCTAAATCTTAGTTGTTTGAAGGTTGAATTGGAGCCTAATCCTAGTTGTATGGTGGTGGAACGTGAACTTGATCTGGAGCTTCTTCCTCCTCGTCTCCATCGTCACTTGCCTTGCCATCATTGCTAGCATTAATAACTTCCTCCTAATCTAATATAGATGTTTCCTTTCCTAGGAGCTCCAACTCCCAAAGATATACCTTGCACAATATAGCAAGCATAAAATTGATTGCATTATTGAACCAAGTTGTACTATCATTTTAAGTGTGTGAGTGCCGAACAAATGTTGCGAAATCATCACCATAATGTTGGTAGATGTCATCATCACTCAAGTCTACCAAAAATTGAAGTTACTTGATGTCATGGACAACATTTTGCCTTTGAACAAAAACCCTAAACCCTAAAACCCTAAACCTAGGAGGTAGACAGCACCGAGCATTCATGCTCATAGAGTGTAGTAAGTGGCCTCAAGTTTTGTGGTAGAGGCACCTGGGAGGTGGACAGCCCAAGAAAAATGTCAGGTGTTCATGCTCATGGTTTCGCTGGTTTCACAAGTTTCTCTGAGAGTGCGCTCTCAATGTTGTATTAGCCCCTAATGGGCAATGGAGAAATGTACCTATATGTTGCATCGAACCTGCATATAGGTGCGACACTCACCCGGGAAAGGCTTGGCCGAGACGTAAACTCGTAGAGGGGGACTTTGTAGTACTACAGTGCGGGACGCAAGTCGGAGGGACTAAGGGAAAACTGGGGCACTGGTCGTGAGCGTTCACGGCCCCCACTCCGGAGTGGAGTAATAGTGCGACTGAGGTATGGTGGGTTATCTCCCCCGGTGAGAACACCGGACGACCATTCCAGGCACTTGACAACGGGTCGTTGATGGAGAGGGGAGACACACAACAGATGCCAGACGTCAGCGATGGGGAGGTCATGGGGAGAATTCGCATCCTCCACCAAACGCCCAAGAAGGTGGAAGTTGCGGAGCTAGGCCGGAGCAGTAGTGAAACAGGGACCTTTATTTGGTGGAGGAATCAGCTCATTGAGGAGCTAGAATGGGATCCTGCAGGGTGGAGACGTGGGACACAAGAACTTTTTGCATATGAGTTGAAGGAAGCTCGTGACAATCTCATGGTCAACCGGGAATTCCAGCGCGAGGAGATGCCAAAGTTGTGGAAGAAATGGGTCAAGCTAGGGGTAGACGCGGGGGAAGTTGTGAACAACACCCATGATTTCTGAAGCTCCTGGTCCA
>NW_003314263.1:4413007-4460507 GCF_000143415.4 Selaginella moellendorffii
GGGAGGGTGATACACTGCAGTGGTTCGAAGGAGCGAGGGGACCCCCCACGGGACCTGCTTGGAGACGGATCAAATGCTGGGGTCACAATGGGTGGGGGGTACAAGCTAGGTGGGATCTGACAGGAGCAGAGATCGGGACCATAGTATGGTAGGCAGTGGGTCTTGATAGATGGGTGGTCTGGAGAGCCACGACAATTCAGGAACTTTGGGAAGCGAGGAACCTCCACCACTTTGAAGGCAAGCAGGCACGGGTTTCAGCGATCATCGTGACATGGTGGAGGCTATCACTAGCAGCGGTCAAGTTGAGGGATATGCTACTTAGGGAACAGGATAAATATGCGAGGATCCAGGCATGGCACAACCGGTGGTTCCCCTGCTTTGGACAAGAGGGACCAGAAGGAGTTAAGTGGAAATGGAGGCCACCAGATGGGATTTTACAAGCAGCACGAAGGGGGGACGTGGATCTGGAGGCGATATGACGAAGACAACCGCAGCTGCTTTTACTGCAAGCCTAGTCTCACCTTAGATGAGGGAGATCCCACTAGGTAGCATGCCCAGTTTTTGTATTAGTCCCTACGGGACATTGGAGAATGTACATACACGTTTCATCGAACCTGCATATAGTTGTATGCTCAAACCCTAAACTCTAAATCAGTCTAGTGTGGATTTACAGAATTCCAAGTCGAAGGAGATTCAAATTCTAGGATCTCCAGTCAAAGTGCTAAGATGCATTCTAGCTAAAGTGAATGTGAAGCACGAGTTAGTTGTTATCCTTTCGTCCTCTTTTAGTTCAAGTGAAGAAGTCATACTAGTGTCAGTGCTGAATTCACTAGCTCTAGCTCTAGCTTTAGCAATATTTAAAGCCGTTAACAATACTTTTTAGTTTTCATGCCTCTCAATCAACATGCACTTGTTTTTGTATAGGCTCATGAGAGAGCTTCCATCCTCCTACAACAACAATATTTTCTTCAAGCTACTACTTCTTATTAGTAGCATAGGTTCTAAATAAAAGGGGATGGAAACCAAGTAGAATGTTCACAATTGGTGCAAGATCAAAACCACACACTTCTAACATTTTGAAGGCACAATATCTATAGTTCATTGTGGCAGGCATTTAGATTGCATAAATAAAGCATGCAATTGAGACCGCTATAGAAATTTTATATTTTTCAAAGGGTTTGTAGTCAATCCTTCAACTTGTGACACCATTGTTGTTGGAGTCAAGTGTCAATTTTACAAAAATGCTCCTCTATGTCGTGTTATATCTGAGGCCAAAATGTACTACTTTCTTCCACGGTATGGAGTGCTAGAAGAGCTGTAATGCATGTTGGCACACAAATGCATCCAATGCAGAAAGGGATATAAACAAGTTTTCTTAACCATTTCAAAAATGTTGTGCAAAAAGAGACTATGAGAAACTCATCTGCAACTCTAAAGAATGTTTAGAAAACCGTCCTTAAGGATTTTATTGCAAACACCTTACTTAATCCGGATTGCCAAAAGACTCAACTAAATGAGGCTAGCTTACGGGACTTACTATGAGGAGTACAACCTGCTACTAGCCTAAGGAGGTATGTCTGTTATATTTCATACGTTATAATAATATCTTTTTCTTACATAATACTATTTAGGATAAAATCTTAGATATGTGAATCTCAAGAGGGAAAGTTGCAATAAAAAATTGACTCCATCCTTGAATTGAAATGAACCTATCCATATGAGTTCATCCATGGAAGTTTGTTTCCAAACTAAGTTGTGAATGAGCAGAAGTGCCCCTTCTTCTTCAAAATGTGTACCATGGGCCCTACCTCTGGTGTAGATCTTGTTTCCCAAATGGACATGTTCGAGTCTAGTGACCTTGCAAATGCATGGGTACATTGACCATATGAAGCGCATATTGGGTTGGATAACTAAAAGAGTTCATGTGTATGATCGAAGTTAATTTTTATTCTCATTATATTGAAATTGTTGTAATATTTGTGTTTTCATAGGTTATGTTGTAACTTAACAATTGCGACAGCAAAGCTTAAAGTACAAAACCAGACAGCCCAGGAAATATTTTGGAAGTCCCTTTCCAATATTGGACTAGTAAGCTTGCAAACTTTTGCAGTTTCATGGTAGATAAGGCTGGTGCAAACTGGAATGGTGTTTGAGCAGTTTTTGGGAAGGGTTAGCTATTGGAAGGTGTGAGAGGATTTGTGAGTTCCATTGGGCTCAAAGCCTAAACCAGCACTACCACCTTATCAAGCTATAGTTTCAATCAATGTTTAAAGAGTTGTGGCAAGTTGCACCTTCTAAAGAAGAGCATGAGGCAAAGGCAAATAAGATCCAAATGTGGTAGTGTGAAAATGGCCATACAAACATAAGTTGTCTACCACAACTTGAGTCATGGTTAGGGTGGTGGGAGGTTAGGATGTTTTAGTGGGGACATCACTCTTTTCATGTTGGTTTCTATTTTTTCTTCATATTTTATTACCTCTTAATATTGCCTTTTCCATTAAGATCAACCATTTAAGGACCTCACTTACACCCCAACTGTGAATCTCTCTAAAAGTAAGCACTAGAATTTGTGTTCTTCTAAGGCAAGGAAAGGGAAGATGACTTTATATGAAGCCTGTCTATCAAATTTTATGTGCTATAGAGCAATCTTCAAAAGTGTTGGCATTTAAGGAAGGAAAATGTATGGGAAGAAGGCGTTTTGTTGAGATGTTACATGATAGGATGAAGAGAAAATTAACTCTACCTGCCCGAATAGTGGCAACTAAAGTTGAGGAAGTGGTCTGTGGCACAATTATGGAGTACACTCCCCGGGCTTCTATTGGTGATATGAAGATTGTCCGTTCAAAGCATCATTTTTCCTTTATTTATGAAGATGTTGGCATGGACCTTGGAGCAAAGTTCTAACAGTTGAAATTGGTTACCGTAGCATGGAGCCAAAGTAATGGGCAATTCGATGCATGCCAACAAATTCAAATGTAAAGTGTGTATGGGGATGATTTTAAGGGGCAAGTGTTGGGCCTAGATTCATAGTGACAAATATGCTTTTGTTCCAACCCCATGTTTCTATAGGGAACAAAAGCAAAAGGGATTTTCGAGATGGTGTTGGCTGTATTGTTGCAACACCAATGCCAACTATATGAAGCAACTTGAAGACACTATAGTGACTAAACTTGATGCAGTACCTAAAGAATGGCCAATTACTAATGGGTTTATGCTCACCTTAGATGAGATTGAAAACTTTGAGAAATCTGGTTTCAATCTTGAGAGGAGAGTTGAATACATGAGTGACAGAACCAAGACTATTTTTATAGAGGCTAGCAAAAAAAATGTAAGGTAGTTAAATTTATTAGTATTGTCTTCAAGAAGAAGTAGGGTAAAACAAACTTGGCTCAAACACTTGAGTGTGAGATTCTCTCCACAAAGTACATCACTACTTTCACAAAGGAGTACATAGTTAAAATAGAAGGTGGAAAATACACAATTGCCATTCAAGACTTTCTTTCTTACATATGTCTAGAGTTTATGAAGCAAGAGGAACATGGGAAGGCATATGCTCCTTGCAAGCATATGTACTACATCTTCATCAACATCTTGCACCAAGATTCTAAAGTGAATATTCATATACACCAAGCAAGCCTTACTATTGCTAAGTTGCAAGAAACTTTTGGAACTAACTAGATTTTCCAACACTATCAATATTTATTCTTTATCAATAATATAAACTTATTATACTTTATATAATTAATAAAAAAACTTTTTTATTCACTTTTCATTTTATATACTTACGAGTGTTCTTTTTGCAATACTGCCCATACCACTCATATATACTACCCATAGTATCATGTGCAATACCCAATTCAATGCAGGACTCTAGGATAACACCTTGCTCCAAAGGATATGAACGTCAATCCAGCAGTGGGCTCCTCGGAAACATGGTTTGCCAGCAAGAGTAGTTGTAGCTAGGAGCATCATTCTGCCCAGCATTTGGTACCATCTTTCAATCTAGCTTGTCCTCGAACACACTCTCAGAAAGGTACGCACAATGGTTTGTAAGTATGTGTGGTAGGGTGCACTTGTCATAGGTAGGATCATGGCAAAGGTTGCATGGCAATCAACGTCACGTCCACGAGTCCTAGGAGGACTTGGAGTGATCAATCCGAGTGACATGGCGAAGGCGCTACGGTACAAAATCCTCCTTATAGACCTTCAACCAAATAACCAACCTTGGAGGCTCATGTTCAGATAGAGCTTGTTGGCAATCTGGCGGAGGCACAACATTGCTAGATCATGGGAGGAGGATCCACATTGGCTTTTTGCTGAAGGGCCAAAGCAAGTAGTCAAGGGCAGCACATTGATCCAAGGGTTTCTCAGGTTATGGAGTGAGTTTCTAGTCAGTAGGGAAATGCTGGGGCAAGTAGAGGACTGGCTGAACCAGCCCCTTTTCTTCAACGACCTCTTCAAAGTGGACGATAGGACGTTGGGCAGGGAAGACCACTACACAATCTGGAGAAAGTTGCATGGTGAAGGCTTTCGAACTCTCAAGCAACTGGTGGGAGTTCTGAACAAGGATAGGAGGAAGACTACGAGGCAAATGTAGGTCTTTAACCCAAGACGGTGGAGGAAAGTTCACCTTGATCTTCTTCGCATCATTGGAGTGGTTAGTGAGGCGAAGAAGGGGTAGCTCTAGCCTAGGTGCTATCTCAAGCCTGGAGAGTTTGTGGCTTTGCAATGGGATATGGAGCCAAGCAGGGAATGAGTCAACTTGGGGGCCTGGACACGGGCATTTACAGCCCTGGCACTAGCTTGGGAGGATGGCAATGTGGAGGTGTGGTTCATTGTGTCTCCCAAATAGAATATCAGATGTCCTTTTCAGGTTATGAGAGGTGACATGCTGTTGCCAATAGGAGACGAACAGGCCATGCTGATGGTGATGGATGACGAAGTCAAGGGCAATATTTGAGTAGTACGACAGGCCCTAAGGCAGCTGGTGGAGGTTCAATTGATGGCCACACTAGAGGGGGATGGCATTCTCAAATGGTGGTGATAACAACTCATCGAGGATCTGGATTGGGACCTAGTAGCATGGAAACGAGGAATAAAGAGCTTCTTCTTGTTCAAAGTCAAGGAAGCACGGGATGGTCTCTTGACCAGTAGGGAGGAGTCCTGACGGGAGATCCCCAAGTTGTGAAAGAAATGGATCGAGCAAGGAGTTGAAGCAAATTAGGTGGTGGATAACACACTGGCATTCTGGAAACTACCGGTACAGGAGAAAGTCAAGGCCACCTCTTGGTTGGTGGCAAACAATGGGCTGCCAGTAGGACAGTGGTTTCGGGAGGAAGCATGTTGACGATGCAAAGAGTGTGGCGAGCTGGAGACAGTGTGCCATGCACTTTGGGAATGTGATGTGGCAAGAAAGGTATGGCGGCAAATCTTCAAGGTGACACAGGAATTATGAGACATTCCGGAGTTCAAGGCTTAGAGCGGGGATATCCTCCACTAGTTTGAGGGAGATAGAGGTCCAGCCATCGGTCTAGCATGTAGGCGCATTCGTCATCACGGATGACACAGATGGAACATGCGAGTCCGGTGGGATGTGATAGGGGCTGAAATTGGGATATCAGTCTGGGAGGCAATTGGCCATGACCGCTGCTCCATCTGGAGAGAGATTAGAGAGCAAGCACTTTGGAAGGCACGAAACCATATTCACTTCAACGGGCAACAAGCAAGGATATCGGTGGTGGTGGCATCATGGTGGAGACTCACTCTTGCAGTAGTGCGTTTTCATTACACCATCCTGAAAGAGTAGGCAAAATGGAGACAGCTCGAGGAGTGGAGGTCTAGATGGCTCCCATGCTTTGGTAGAATGGTAGGTGGTGAGATTCGTTGGCAGTGGTGCCCCCCGGACTCTCTTCTATGTTCAGCTCGTGGGGGAGACTTGGATATCAACACCATTTGACTGAGACGACCATGTCCACTTCTACTCCAAGACTAGGTCTAGCTACAACACAAGAGGATCATGTAGAGTAGCTCATTGAGAGGGCGGCATGCTCAGTTTTTATGATCCTTTTGTGTCTGGTGTGATTGCTAAATGTGTATGTATATTCCCCATATCCCAATGGGACTAATACAAAACCTGAGCATGTTGCCCTCTCAATGAGTTACTCTACGTGATCCTCTTGTGTCCAGCAAGATAACTGAATGTGTATGTACATTCCCCATGTCCCAATGTGACTAATACAATGTAGAGTAGCTCATTGAGAGGGCAACATGCTCAGGTTTTGTATTAGTCCCATTGGGATATGGGGAATATACATACACGTTCTGAGATCTCACTGAATTGCTGAACGTGTATGTACATTCCCCATGTCCCAATGGGACTAATACAAAAACTGGGTGTGCCGCCCTCTCAATGAGCTACTCTACGTGATCCTCATATGTCGCAGCTAGACCTAGTCTTGGAGTAGAAGTGGACGTGGTTGTCTCGAGCGAATCATGTCGATGTCCAAGTCTCCCCCACGAGCTGACCTTAGAACAGAGTCTGGGGGGCGCCATTGCCAGCAAATCTCGCCACCTCCCAATTTGCCGAAGCATGGGAGCCACCTAGATCTCCACTCCTCGAGCTGCCTCGGTTTCGCCCGCTCTTTCAGAATGATGTAGTGAAGACGCACCACTGCAAGAGTGAGTCTCCACCATGATGTCACCACTGCCGATATTCTCGCTTGTTGCCCATCAAAGCGACAGTGGTTCCGTGCCTCCCAAAGTGCCTACACTCCTGTTGCCCTCCAAAGGGACCAGCGCTCCTGGCCCAACACCTTCCAGATGGACATCCCAACTTCAGCCCCTGTCACGTCCCACCAGACTCGCATGCTCCATCGGTGTCGTCCGTAGCAGCAAATACGCCTCCAAGCTGGACCAATGGCTGGACCTCTAGCTCCCTCAAACCAGTGGAGGATATCCCCACTCCGAGCCTCAAACTCTGGAATGTCTCCGAGTTCCTGTGTCGCGTTGAAGATCTGTCGCCATACTTCTCTCGCCACGTTGCATTCCCATAGGACATGTCGCGCTATCTCCAGCTCGCCACACTCCTTGCACCATCGGCATGCTTCTTCCTAGAACCACTGTCCTACCAGCAGCCCGTTATTTGCCACCAACCAAGAGGTGGCCTTGACTTTCTCCTGTACCGGTAGTTTCCAGAACACAAGCGTGTTGCTCACCACCTGATTTGCTTCAACTCCTTGCTCGATCCATTTCTTCTAGAGCTTGGGGATCTCCCCTCGGGCCTCCTCCCTGCTGGTCAAGAGACCATCCCTTGCTTCCTTGACGCCGAAGGAGAAGAAGCTCTTCACTCCTCGTTTCCAACCGGATCCTCGATGAGCTGCTGTCGCCACCATCTAAGAATGCCATCCCCCTCTAGTGCAGCCAATGATTGAACCACCACTGATTGCTTCGGAGCCTGTCGTATTACTCGAATCCTACCCTTGACTTCATCATCTGTCACCATCGGCATGACCTGTTCATCCCCTGCTGGTAGCAGCATGTCGCCTCTCAAGACTTGAAAAGGACGCCCAACATTTTGGTCTAGAGACACAACGAACCATACCTCCACATCCTTGTCCTCCCAAGCTAGTGTTGGGGCCGTAAACGCCCGTGTCCAGGCCCCCAGGCTAACTCGTACCCTGTCTGGCTCCATGTCCCGTTGCAGAGCCACAAAGTCTCCAGACTTGAGACAACGCCTGGGCCAGAGCTGCCCCTTCTTCGCCTCACTCACTACTCTAATAATGCGAAGAAGATCAAGGTGGACTTTCCTCCACCGTCCCGGGTTAAAGACTTGCATGTGCCTCGTAGTTTTCCTCCTGTTCTTGTCCAGAACCCACACCAGTTGCTTGAGAGTTCGGAAGCCTACGCTATGTAGCTTTCTCCAGATTATGTAGTGGTCCTCCTTGCCCAGCGTCCTATCATCCAACTTGAAGAGGTCGTTGAAGAATAGGGGCTGGTTCAGCCAGTCCTCCACTCGCCCTGGCAATTCCCTACTGACTGGAAATGCGCTCCATAACCGGAGAAACCCCTGGACCAGAATGCCGCCCTTGACTACTTGTTTCGGCCCCTCGGCAAAGAGCCAACGTGGATCTTCTTCCCACGGTCTTGCAGTGTTGTGCTTGGGCCGGATTGCCAACAAGTTTTGCCTAAACATGAGTCTCCAAGGTTGATTACCTGGTTGAAGGCCCATGAGGAGGATTTTGTACCGTAGCGCCTTCGCCATGTCGCTCAGATCGGTTACTCCAAGTCCTCCCAAGACTCGCGGATGTGCTATAGATTGCCACGCAACCTTGGCCATGCTCCTCCCTGTGACCAGAGTGCCCCACCACAAATACTGACGGACCATCATGCGTACCTTTCTAAGAGTGCATTCTGGGACTGGCCAGATGGAGAGGTGGTACCAGATGCTGGGCAGAATGATGCTCCTGGCGACTACCACTCTTGCTGGCAAGCCGAGTTTCTGGGGAGCCCATTTCTGGATTGATGTTCGTACCCGTCGGAGCAAGGTGTCATCCTGAAGTGCTACACTGAACCGAGTACCAACCTGGATCCCCAGGTACCTAGTGTCTTCTCCTGGTTTGAGCCACTGGAAGCCGATGTCCTACCCCCAAGATTCGATGCCTGGTCGCCCCCAATTTATGCCCACTGATTTGTTCTAGTTAATTGCTGTGCCAGCTGCGAGGTTGAACGTCTCCAACGCCTTCTTAGCGGCATCCATGTTCTCCTTGGTCGTGACTAGGAACAAGGCAGTGTCATCTGCAAAAGCTCCATCAAGGAGTTCCCGAGACACCCTTGTGGTTCCCGGAAGTTGTTGTCTTGCAGCCAGTAGTGTAAGTCCTTTAATGCGTCCGCCTTCCGGTAGAAACGTGCCCAGGGCCTCAGCCACAATCAGAAAAAGATAGGGTGCTAGTGGACACCCTTGGCATACTGAACGTCCCAACTGGAAACTCGGTCCCGTCTCGCCATTGATTGTGACTCTGCTTGTGGCTCCTCGGTACAGTAATGAGATCCTAACGACCATCTCTCTTGGGATGCCAATCGTATGCATGCACTCCTCCAGGAACCTCCAGTCCACCCAATTGTAGGCCTTCTCGAAGTCCAATAGCCATGCTGCAGTTTGTTGGTCAGAGATCTTTGCCCATCTCTGAGCCAGCAGGTACGTCTAGATGTTTTTTGCAATTTGCCGCCCTAGAACAAACCCTGTCTGCTGTTCCCGGATGATCAGCGGCATGACAGCTTGGAGCTTAAGAGTCATTGCTTTGGCGTAGACCTTGTAGGACGTGTTGAGCATGGTGATCGGCCTCCAATTCCTCAGCTCCTGCAGGTCCCCCCTCTTTGGGATAAGTGCGATCTGGCCCTCGAGGATCTCACGAGGCAAGGTCCCGTCACGTTGAGCATCCCACCATGTTTGTAGCAGCAGCGGGCCTATGGTCTCCCAGTGCTCCTCAAAGAAAATGGGCAAGAGGCCATCAATACCTGGCTGCTTGTCGTTGCTAAGCTCTATTTTGTTAAAGTGGGATTTATTCAGTAAAATGGGACTAGGTACAAATTTTCAAGTATTTGAAAATGACGTGAAATTATATGTTTTTTGTCCAGGGGCTAGACATATCTGGGGCATGGTGACTACCGCGGTGACTTTATGTCCAGACTGAGTCCATCTGGTTGTATAATAAATCTCATTGTCAAGGTGAACAAGCCGAATCTGAAGCTAAAGAAGAGCGATGGCATGCGCGCACACACTATTTGTTTGTTCATTGAGCGTGTGGTGAGCTTTCCAAGATGAACGTCATTCCTATTAGCCAGACATATAACTTAATGGTGAGAACATTTAGATATTATTCAATGTTATCTTTTTCTAACGAATCTAATTGTGAAGGTGTAGCAAGAGGCATTGCTAGTCTGGAGAAGTCATTTAACTCATTTGACCCTTAGTGTATTTTCATGAAACTAAATAACATTCATATTATTAAGGAATTTCTCTAGTACCTTTTTTTTACGACATAGAGTCTTGCATTTCTTTCAAAGGTGATTTAGTAAAAGGCCTGAGAGCACATGCCATTCTATTTCTCAGACCGGTATTAAGATATACTAGTGCAAAGGGCCACATGCCATCACGCCTCCTCTGATTCAGATTCGGATTGTTCACCTTGAAATAAAATACATTAGAAACTTAGTAAAGGAATATTAATGAATCTCACCTTGAACCCGGGTTATGAATGCTCTTGCTGCATCTCTTGCATGGTCTGGCAAGGTGATGGTGGCACTCTGCTTCTGCATCCAACCATGCACAACATTATCCACCGATATGCTCATGCTGGGATCCCTTGGATTCAGCACCCATCTCTTTTCTAGGCAATCCTTCGTATATCCGGAACTTGGCTTGAACCACTCCACAGTTACATTGAAGGAGTTAGTTTCCGCGTCCTCCTCTGCATCAGTGATGCAGCGCCCCACCCATATCATTTGTTTTTTATTACTGGGTCTGACAAGCATGACCATTCCTTTGCAGACCTGTACTGGATTGAATGCTGAATCCGGCTTCTTGTTCCTCGGCCCACAATAGTGATCCTCAACATCGTTATCTGTCACTGCATTTCCAGAGGACATTGTTCCGCTACTATCTGGTGCTCTGGGTTCTGGCCAAAAGGACTCTTCCAATTCTTCATATACAACCGGCCCATTTTGGATAGCAGATATAATCTTCTCCCAATATTCGAGCAAAGGCTTGCACCTCTTAAAATAGGATTCTCCACCAAACACCAACCCCCTCTTCCAGAAGGCAATATGCTGACTAATCCCGGCCACTATACTTTCCTGGTCTTTGAGTCCATCCGGGTGCATCGGCCGTGGGGAACCCTGAGGAATCATAGGTTCCCCAGTTATGGGATCTCTCTTGAAGAGTTCAATGCCATCCACTGGCAGCCACACTGTGTCCCATTCTCTCATCTTGTACCTCATCACTGGAGCACCGTCACGCATGCTGAAATGAAACTGAAGAGGCTTGGAGTGGCCAATCAGCGTTTCGGATCCATCCCTGATGTAGCCTCTTACAAACCCCTTAAAGTCTGGAACCTCTGTCACAAGTGCAGCTTCAACAGTGCCTTTGATGCAATTTTGGAATTCATCGTAGAGTTGTGGGAGGGTGAGGACATTGGATCGCCGGAGGGACTCTGCCAGGTGACTGAACATGGCATCGACGTCTTCATGAGTGTGCCCAACCATGAGAAAGCCAAGTGTAACCGTTTCAAATATGCCTTTGGCAACAAGCATCGCCTAGTACGCGAAGACGTACATGTTTTTGTTCTCACTGCCAGCATTGTCTGTTTGGAGCAGAAGATGGGGTGGAAGGCCACATCGGCCGCAAGAACTTCCTTGAGATTCTGCTTCGTTTGGATGAGGCTGTGCATTCACCGGGCGACCAGCCTCGTCGGAATGGCATGAGGCCTCACGTGATAACCCTACAATCTGACGGCCAACATATTCACTGGGATGGCATGGGGCCCCACGCGATACTGCAAGCCTTTGCTCCTCCTCCAGCTGAACCCTGTATGGGGTTCGATCGACAAGGGCCTTATGCAAGGGTTGGCCGTTCAGCTTAGTCTGCGCACTTTGCAGAGACCTTAAGTGTTTTGCTAGGGACGCAATCATCATGTTTGCACCCCCGCCACCCCATAGAGGTACAAAGAAGTTCCCATAGTTCTGGGCACCATGCCCATGAGCGATTATGCCAAACAGAGATACAGGCAGCTGCATGGATGAAGAGATTGCCTTGGGAGCAGGATTGAGTTGAGGTAAGCACGTCTTTTTCTGGTCCATTTTGTCGTGGATGATGCAGAGGTAAGAGTCAGGTCTCTCCATGGAGAGAATCCTGTTATGATAATATGCAGTTCTGCAGCTTCTCTGCTTGATGTTGTGGTCGAGCCGCCTTCTAACCAATGTCTCTCGCTCTTGAGCGCTGCAAAAATTCTTCGACAAAGCCATTTTGATAGCAGTGCACTCGTCACACTTTGAAAAGCTGGAGTACTTTCCTATACTCACATCCCTGAACCTGTTGCTCCACAATCTATTAAATCTAGATTGGCTCAGCTTCCTGTAGCCATTACTCTGGAGTTCCCGATTCACATCTTCCAATATAGCCCCCTTGGTATACATGGAAGGGAGAACTCGTTGGGTGTCTCGTGTTCCATCTTCCAAGAGGCGGGTTTTATGTGGTTGCTGCTCGCTACATGTCTCGACAAACCTCTTGAAGATTGCCTCTCCATATACAACATGACCCCTGGTTTTGTGCGTACCGTCGTTCCCATGAACTGCCTGTTGAACCCTTTGTTCCTCAAACTCAGTTTTGATTCTGTAGAATGTGGTTCGAGGGATTCCATAAATGATTCTCCATGCCTTCATGCAGACCAAACCCCTCTGGAAGACCATGCCCCCCACCTGATGTTCTGAAGCATCAACAGATGACCGTAATGCCTCATACACAAAATTGCGAGCTGCCTTCCAGGACAATGTCTTGTATCTTGCTCTCTCCTCTTCAATAGCATCCCAATCAGCATGTTGACAGCACCTCCTCTTGCAACAAGCAACTGTCGAGACCATTCGAACCTCCATCGCCATTTTCTGCCTTTTTGGTTCGTTGCTCGATCCCTTTGGCTGCGCTGTAGGAAGGTGTACTTTCTTTTCCCATGAAGAGATGTTCTGTCATCAGTTGTAGTGGTGTTTGATTGTGAATCCTTCACATTCTCAAACACTAAATGCCTCAATTTCCACCGCACAATGCTTCCAATAGTCAGACTGTTTTCTTCTGTGTCAACAACCTCTAAAATCGCAACTCCAATATCATCCCAGCCCAATTCTTGATTAGCAACCGCATCTCTTGGATCGACAACTGTGGCTAAGCCCTCAGCTACCACCTCCCCTTCGGGGTTGTTTAGAAACACTTTTGCCTGAATCCATGTAGCACGGTTCTTAAGATCCACGGAGGGAACATGCGTCGCACTTGCGCTGTCCCCAACATCTGCTTTCTTCTGCAGATTTTTCAAGGCAACAACAACATTTACCCCGACGACCATCTCTCCTCGTTCAATAGCGACCACATTCCCATCGAAGACAGTCTCTACTGATACAGCAGCATTGCCTTCCCAAGCCTTTGACAGTGTATAACAAAGTTCCGATCCATAGACACAAGGGTCCCTTTTGCAACTCTCTTCCCACCATTCAAAATGTAAACCTTTTCCCCAACCCTGAAGGCCATTCTGAAAGTGCAGAAAAGAAGTTAAGACCATACAAAAAATGATTGGAGAATGGCCTAAATCATAACATACCAAATAGCATGAGGCCACATGCCATTATTCAAACATGCTATTGACACCCACGTGAAATTTCGCATTCACAAAATTGGCATGAGGCCTCATGCCATATTGATATACACACAGCTGCAGGCAAGTAAAAACATACATGACAATACGCTAGCCATGAAATTGCAAGGGCCCAAGATGCCATGTGGCCTCATGCCATTTCTAAATGTGGTCTTAAGCCATTCCATGGTGAACATACCAGGAAGCACAAGTGCCGAATATCAAGAGGAAGTGGTAGCCACACCAAAGAAAGTGCCGCTCGCAACACCGCAACTACTCGTAGTGCCGCTCGCAATACCACAACTGCTCGTTGTGCCGCTCGCACAAACTGCCACTCGCATAAACTGCCGCTCGCAATGGCGCTCGCAATGCCGCAACCGCTCGTAGACGCATAAACCACAGCTCACAACGCCGCTTACACAAGCAGCGCTCATTATGCTCAGCGGAACCAAGAACACGGCGCACAAAAATGATAGACCTAGGAATGAGTTCGAGAATTCAAAAATAACACACGCTTGAACGTCACATCAAATCCTCTGACAAACTAGATCTTATGATTCCTCTGACAAATTTCAAACAGAGTAGCTTCTAGACTTTGCTGTCGGAGGTTGAACTTTGTCACATCATGTCCTTGCCTCGATCCAGCTGTGCCATGTCAGTGATTCGAACTTTGCCATGCCGTGTCAGCGATCCGCGCCAAGATTATTCGCCGTGTAAAGGAATAATTATGCTGTGTGTGTACATCCATTTATGGCAGGCCACACGCCATTCAAAGAATAATGCTAGTCGGGCATATTTTGGTGCATTTTTGGGTTCAAAATTGCATGAGCCCACACGCTATAAAGTTTACCTGTACCAAAAATAGAAACAGCTTTATTTACTTGGGAATTTAAGTGGTTGAGGCATTTTTAAACTTACAAACAAATGCCCTACTTACATTCATTTGGTTGCTTAAAATTCAAAAATATTATAAACCTTTCTTTTTGCATTTTCAATGTTTTCAATTATGGTTTTTGATTTTCGCAGGACCAGCCTAGTAATCTATTTGCATCCCGTCATGTTTATAGCTAGCTTTCGTTTGTCCCCTTCGCTGGCCTGAGATACATCTGCTCGGAATCTGCCTCTTACGGCATTTGCCCAGAAAGGGCATCTTTCTTCACGCAGCATTTGCCACATGTTTAGGGTTAGGGTTTAGGGTTTAGGGTTTAGCAATTCAGTAGCTTGATAAACATGCAAATACAGAACTTGATGCAAAATCCTTTGATATGTCACAATGCCCCTAGGACCATAAACACATTTCGATAGAGAGGGTCCTTTCATTTCACAACTCCTTACGTAGATCTTGGTGAAACCAGAGTTAGTGAAGTTGGTTTCTTGTGATCCCGCATCTGATTATGATGTCCCTTTGCAGTGTCGATGGAAAGGTCAATGCACACCAAACTGTAGAATCTTGGAGCAAAATAACGGTCGGATCTATAGCAAATGCCCCTGAAACATTGTAAGGCTCGTGTGGTCTCATGTGGTGTCCGATCGAGATGCTTCTTTTCAGGGTCATCAAGAAGGACATTGTATACCATTCTGTAAAATCTAGTTGCGATCTAACGGTTGGATCTCCAGGAAACTCAAAACAATCTCGCGCGTGTCAGAATATTCTAGGAATATACTCCTATGTGCTCCTGAAAATGGCATGCGGTCCCACGCCATTCAAGAGATAACGCCAGATGACGCCGAGCATTTTTTAGTGCATTTTTTGGGATCAAAATTGCATGAGCCCACATGCTTGAACGTCACATCAAATCCTTTGACAATTTATTTAGCTGAACATCTGGCATTTTTGGAAATACAAGATGCTTTGGAATATCCAATCATGCATGGTATAAATATAGCGAGGGTATTAAATGATATCCCAATCATGATCTTTCTTTTAGATTTCGCGTGCATGCAGTCCGAGGAATGATGACGTTGCGGATTTCTTTTGGATTTCACGTATGCGCGCGCCGATCCAGAAATTAATGGTGGCGCCCAAGTCCGAGAAATGATGACGTGGCGGGATTACCAACCGTTGTGACATTTCGCGCGTGTGAGGTTAGGTTTTGCATTTTGCTTCGTACTCGCGCTCGCACACTCGCGCTCACATCGCGCTCCCACTCGCGCTCCCACTTCTCTACAGGTTTCTCGTGTGCATCGGCGTCCACTCGCGCTTGCATCACACTCGCGCTCGCATCGCGCTCGTGTGCATCGGCGTCCACTTCAAGACACACCCAATTTGTAACTTCGCCGCCAACTCCGCCGCCCACTCCGCCACCCACACGCAGCCCACTTGGCGTCCCGGGAGATTTCAGCGCCACTCTCCAACTGTAAGTGGCAGAGTAGCCTTGCTGCTACGATCCGCTGCACACACAGTGCACATTCGCCAGCGAGTCCGGTTGTCACGCCTCCATTCGGCTTCAAATGGTAAGTCTTTTAGGCCAAGTAGAAAATGGCATGAGGCCACATGCCATTCAGTAGCAACATTGGCATGCACCGATTGGGCTCTCGAGTGCAGTCCGGTTACAGATGGCGTGTAGCCTTACGCCATCTTAGGATGCAGCCTCAAGACATCTGATGCAGTGGTGAATGGCGTGTGGCCTCACGTTATTTCCAGCTACTAGCTTTTCATCTGTCAGCTCTAATTGTTGTGCATTTCTGAACAGGCGAGGAATTGCGTTCTTCTTCCAGCCACTGTCAATGTGGATGCAGAGAAGGGGGAGGAGCTCACCAGTTGGACTTTCGGGATGGAAGGCGAGGATCTGAGGCTGTACAACACAGATGGTGGGAGAAAAGAATGCATGGGGATCCTCATCCAAGTGACAGACACTCCATGCAGTTCCATGCAAGAATATGGACTGGCACTTGTGGTAGAGACAGCGTCTACCTTCAAGATCCACCTTGCACATCCTAGCGGCTTTCCGGAGGGGGGCAGCGGCGCAGGAATTCCTAGAGGGAGCTAGGGAGAAGTTGTCCAGGAGGCCCACAATTTCAAAGATGCTGCGGGTCTATGAAGATCACATGGAATCCACGGACCTCACCTACGACGATGTTCAAAAACTATATTCCAACATTGAGCCGTTGAGAGTGACTCCAGTTCGCGAAGCAAAGGGGAAGGGGGTCGATCTGGAAACTACCTCGAAGCAGAAAAGGGTGGTCAAGCTCAAGCCGACGTCCGACTCTCCTGCTCCAAAAAAGAAGCTACTCAGTGATGCCATTGCCTCGGGTTCGAACACTACACCCACCAAAAAGAAGAGCCGCAAAGAGCAGAAAGAGCAAGAAGAGGCAGCAAAAATCGTCGCAGATAATAGTACTTGTTACTATTCCAACAAAGTATATACAATCGACGTGAGCCGTATCGACATCCAAAGCAAATACAACCACAGGCTAGTATCTGATGAGTGGGTGGAGAAACTGAAGCAGAAGATGCTGGCAAGTCCAGTAACACCTGACATCGTAGACGTGATCCCCTACTACCGAACAATGAAGGGCGAGACGAGGTTTCCAGACTTGATCAATAGGAAGGTGTTGGACGATCAGAACATCCGGTTCTATGCCGTCTCCGGGCAGCATTCTAGCTTGGCGATGCAAGAGATAGTTGTGGATATTATGGTGGGCGAGGAGGTGAAGAAAGTCTTCAAGACAAGAGTTGTCCGCCTGATAAAAGGCAACTCGCCCCTCCGATCTATCATATACATCTCCCACGCACAGAATGTCAAGCAAGAAATGTGCTACAAATCAGGTCTGCACGAGACATTGGCACGAACACGGAAGCTCTGGGTTCAACTGAAGAAGCCACAAAAACCAGGACAAGGACGTGCACTAGCAACTAGCGCCTGGCAGGTAAGCCTCGTTGCATGTGGCATAGCATGTGGCCTCACGCCATTTCCATTGCAGGAATTCTCGAGTCTTCTCTCGAAAACACTGGGGGTCAATGACATACTCAGCATCCATAACATTCTACTCGCGACAAAAGTTGTTTTTGACAAATGGGTAGATGTGCTGAGGAGGTACCATGACGGGGAGTTGCCAAACTCAATGGGTGTGGAGGACGGCTGGAAGCCCAATGATTTGAAGCTCAACGCCTTGCGTTTCTCGCGGTCTCTAGACGACGACGACCTTCTGACAGTGGCTAATGCTCTTCTACGTGGTGAGGTAGTCTTCAACAAGACCAAAATGACTCCCGGCCATATTGTGACATACGAGGACTTGTGCACGACTCTGAGAGCTCGTGCGCTATTGAAGGATTGGATCTTCGAGCAAGTGGCCGTGGAGAGGGTGAGCATCGACACCACGCAAGAGATGATGGAAGCGCTGGAGTTGTCAAATGAAGACATCGACGAGTACGTGAAGGGGGCCCCCAAGTTCATCGATCTGCTGTGGGATGCCACGAAAAGTAAAGCTGAGAAGTTGGATCAGTATCCAAATTTCATTAAGATTGATGTCGACCGCCGGCTTCAGAAACAGCTCGACCCCGCAGCAGAGGCCTATCGAGAACCTTACCGGGTATACTTGAATTCGGATGAGGATCAAAGGTGGAGGAGCATCGTTTCCCGTGGAGATGAGCAGGTCAAGAACATCTTTTGTGTGATGGACTTCACAAACGAGGAGATCACTCATGCAGACGAAGTCAGCTCCATCATTGACTTAATGGTGGGACTTGCGGAGGTGGAATCTTCAGTCCACTATATGATCTACGACTCCGAATCCTATCACAAGTTCTGGAAGGCCTTGAACGAGGTGAAGGCTCGGTTGAAAGGCAAGGAGATGCGGGAGATCCATGGGATAATGGCTAAGAAGAAGATACCGACGAATGTCCGCATCTTCACACTTGCCCTTGTTATTGGTCCTGCAGCAGAGTGGGACTGGAGTGACTTCCCAGCTTCGTTCGACAAGGCCAATCGAATTGATCTGAGGGAGGTCAATTTACCCGTGCCTGAGGAACTGAAGACGGCTATGGAGCTTTCGAATCCAAAGAAAGCTCCAGGTGCAGCATGGGAAATGCTCAGCTGGGTCTTCAATGCAATAGCGGGTGGGTCACCTGCTTCCGACTCCAAGGGCAAATGCGTTGTCGAGTACAACTGCGACGGACTATTCTTTCAAGCCGCACTACTCAAGGGTGTCCCGTGTGTTGCGGTGACAAACTCCATTGAAGAGGTGACTTCAATGGAGCATATAATTACAGTTGCCAAAGAAAAACAGTATCTTCTCTGCGAACCTGGTGAGTACACACTTTAAGTTTAAATGTTATCTCACAAGCTCTATATGCAGGAGTGTGGCCACCCCCAGATGCTGAAAGCGGCGTTAACAGCTACTGTTGCTGAAGAATACCCATGTTGGGCCGAGCTCACAACCTGCACAAGGTAAGGTCACGTGAGGCCTCACACCATTTTGATTATAGATCGTTGTGAATATTCAGACACGAGGACTGAAAAGCGCACTGGTGGCGCATCGAAGAAGGACAAATAGACAAGCAATAGGAAAAAAGGAGGTACAAATTATATTTGCAATGGCGTGTGGTCTCATGCCATTCCTTGCAGGAGAAACTTCTTCAAAGGCAAAACAGGCAAGCACCAGCCAAGCTCAAACTGACAGTGGTCATAAAAAGCGAAAGCACGTTGGACAGTCATCGAGATCAGAGGCATTTGATTCGAAAAGGAAGAAGGGCAACGAAAAGATGATAGGTAATGCCTCGCGGTTATGGCGTGTGTGCTCATGCCATTCATTGCAGATCAAGGGCTGAGTGAAAGCAGGCAGTCACCACCTCATTACTCAGATTCCTATGGCGGACTCCCCTTCCCCAATCTCAATGGAGAGGTACAATGGATGAGGGAAGCTTTTCAAGGCAGGGCCACGTTTTTCTCATCTCGTCGTCTTCGAAGGGTGCAAGAACGTGCAGAAACCATGTTAAGACAGTCGGGTGAGGATACGGTCCTAGGTCACGCACTAAAACAGGCTATGGATGTCTTGTATTTTGAGATGGAGACTCGGCCAGATGATTTTCCCAAGATGGTCCTGGAAGAACAAGCCATCCAGCCTGAGCAGCCTATGGAAGAAATGCAGGAGGGGGATGAGGAGCCAGAGAAAGATAATGAGCAGGAAGAGCAGAAGGACGAAGAGGAGGACAAAGAAGAGGAGGACGAAGAAGAGGAGGACGAAGAGGACTTGGATGGTCCTCACAATGGTGACGATCACAATAATGACGACGACGATGATGACGATGATGGCCAGCCTGAGGTGGCCAAAGAGCAGCGGAGGAAGGTCATACAAGACAAACCATCAGGTAAATAATAGTACATCCATTCCTAACCTTTTACCATTTCTAACATTGTCCATGTAGGTCGCAAAGCAAATGGTAAGTAGAGATTATTCAGTTGAATTAAGATACAAACTCTAGCCTTTAGTGTCGAGGAAGGATAGTGCCAAGCAAGGGTCGAAACGTATGTCCAATCCTTCAGAATCAGCAGTGCGCCCAAGTGATATCGGTCCTAGTTCCTCAATAGTTGTTGATGGTAAATACAGTATAGTCGATTCAATGTGCTAATGAGTTTGTTTTTAGTAGCACGGGAGGATACCATCTCAATCGAAGGGAGATATTTGGACATGCATATGGATCCGCCAGTGGACTCTACTTGGCTGCAAGAGTCATCAGAGCTGGTGGAGGCTACTATCCATATCAACGCCAAGCAAGTTGACCACGCTCCACTTGATGCTGCCCATACCACTGAGTCAATCTTGTCCACGTATCCAACTGACGGTGACCAGGCGCCATTGGACCCACATGAGGCCGCCCCAGCCGCCGAGCCGGTCGTATCCTCATTTCCAACGGACTCAACGTGTGCCCAATCTTCTGACTACGCGCCGTTGGAACCTCCCTACACCGCCCCTGCTGCCTGTTCGGTCATGTCCACTTTGCCAACGGAGGCACCAGCTGAAATGGCGTGTGATCACATGCCATCGGAACCACCCTATGCCACTGTTGAGCCAGTTGTACCAGAGTCTACAGCTGAAATGGCATGTGCCCACACGCCATCGGATGCGATTGACCCCACATTGCAGAGGAGAGTATTTCTACCCTTCACGTTTCCTCGACCAAAACCCTCTCAACGACCATCGGGAGCAACATTCGCTAATATTGTAGATGGTAAAATTGACTTGTACCATTTTTTATGCTGACGTATTTCATTTCAGAGTCACAGCGAAGGTACTGTATCGTTTTTGATCTGAACGGTGTCCTTTTCTCCCATGAGCGTGGCTCGTCCTCGAATGTCATTGCACCCTCCAAAGCCTGCGGTCGCAAGTTGGTCAAAAGAGACAGATTCACATTAATCACACGGCAGAAACTGCGGGATCTAATAATGACCATGCGACACTTAAAACAGAGGGCCGGGTTCAATTTGCAATTGGCAGTTTGGACATCCATGATGCGCCACAATGCATTAACGTTGCTACAGATGATGCACGATCAGACGCGAGTAATATTACTATTTGACTTTCTCCTAACGCAGGAGGATTGCTTGACTATGGTCCATGTGAGGGGTAGCAAGCCCATCTTCGTCAAGACAGAGGCTGTAGTGATGAACCGGACTGCTAGCTCAAGTGAAATCCTCATCATCAATGACTCGCCGATTAAAACTGTAGCGAACACGCACACATATGCAGTGCACCCCATCTCTTGCAATATGGAAACTAGGGAGAAGAAACCGTATGTTCTAGGGGACCTTGCAAAACGGCTTGGAGCGATGGTGATAGAGAACCGGCCAGTCCAGGAGGTGGCTGCAGAAATCAACCAAATGGCAGATGGAACGGTATATCAGAAGCCATTTGATCGGACAGACACCAGTCATCATTTATGGCATGTATATTGTCTAGCCAAGCACTATCCGCATCTCCATAATCTGCTCAACCAGATGGGTTCTTCGACCACTGAACATGAGCGTGGACGTATTAGAGAAGAGATGGCATTACTATTGGGTTTAAATCCTGATAGTGTGGAAAGTGATGAAATTCCAAGATTATTGTATAGGCATTGGAGGCAAAAAATAACAGTCTGAGATGGCATGTATTTATTTAAAAATGTAACTTATTATGGCATGGGGTTCCATGCCATTGTATTAATATTAAAAGACAATTCTTTGAGAGGATTTCCATTATACTAGAAGTGTTACAGCATGTTATTCGAAGTCTACGAAGTTGTTTTATTAATAAGGGGAAAGTAAAGATTGAATGGGGACTTGGGCTCCACCTAGACTCGGAGCAACTGAGCCAATATTAAAAGGATGGAAAGAAATTGGACGACGATGACAAGGAGAAGAGAGAGGTGAAGCAGTGGCAGGGGGAGGAGAAGTGATTGAGTAGACATTTCCTTGTTTAAAATAAAATGGCATGTGCCTCAATGCAATTGAATTTTGTTATATTTATATACTATATAAAGGTTTGGAAACCTTATTTTACAAGTGGGATAATGACAATTCCCACTTTAACGAAATAGAGCTTTGCTGAGCTTCCCGAGCGCTTCCCGAAGCTCCTTCAGTGTAAAATCCATCTTCAATGAGTCGTGCCACTCATGGGGGATTGTAAGGAACCAACTCGCTGAAGTGTCGTAGGCTAAAGGAACCCCAAAAGCATGACCAAAATGACAAAGAGTTCATCGGATGGGACCAAGTCGAAGATCGAGTTCAAGACCGACTCTAGGACCGAGTTCGAGATAGAGTCCGGAATCGAGTCCGAGACCAACTCGGGGACCGAGTTCAAGTCCGAGTTCGAGACCGAGTTCGAGACGGAGTCCGAGATCCGAAATCGGGTCCGAGACCGAGTCCGAGGTCGAGTCCGAGGTCGGGTCCGAGATCGGGTCCGAGATCGAGTCTGAGATCGAGTCCGAGACCGAATCCGAAGTCGGATCCGAAATCGGGTCCAAGATCAAGCCAGAGACTAAGTCCAAATACTAATACGGGTCAAGGGGTGAAAGCCCAAAGCGTGCGTCTCCCAGGGGGGGGGGGCTGTGGGGGGTTCCAAAAGTATAGTAGGGATAGTGAAGTTTAGGAACTAGTCTTGAAGGAACTCTCCAGTGGTGCTTCCCAACTGACTTGAGGTTGAGACTGGGGCCAAGGGGCCTTGGGTGGGAGTGAGCATGGGCTTGAGTGGTGCCGGAGGGGCCACCCAGGGAAGTGCTCAAGAGCAGCTCCCACTCCCGAAAAGGAAACCGACTGCGGTGCTCCCGGCTCATGTGGAGTGGTGCCCCACTTGAGTACCTTGTGGCTCATTGGTCCTCACCCTTCCTAGGGGCTTGGGCCTTCCCTTAGGAATGGAAGTGGGGGGGTAGAGGTACCCATACCGGGCCGCTAGGCCATGGTGTTTCGCCAACCTCAAGTCTTGGTGGAGAACGATAGAGGCCAACGAAGGACCGGTGGCCACTTGGGAAATGATGAAGGCGAGGATCCGCGCAACTTACGTTCCTCCGAATGCTACTCTGCATCTAAGGGACGAGCTGAGTAGGCTGAAGCAGACCGGAACCATTCAGGAGTATGTGAATGGGTTTATGGCAAAGAGGATACTTGTCATAGACATAGGGGATATGGATGCGTTCCATGCCTTCATATCAGGTTTGCAAACCTGGGCTCGTGGCGAAGTGATGCGGCGGAACCCGACCAACTACAAGGAAGCGTTGGATGCAGCTATCAAGGTGCATTTCAACGATAACCTGCAAAAGGGGAACACGACTGGGTCGGGATCCACGTTTAGCAAAGGGACCAAACCAAGGGGAACGTTTAGCAGAGGGAAATTCAAGAAGAGTTTCTTTAAGAATGAGTCCTCGGGGTTCCGGAAAGGCAGATCCGGTGGCCAGCGAGCGAGTACGTGGGGGAGTCAAGCGAAAAGAGAAAAACCCACGGATAAGAAGGTCAAGTCATATAGCAGCATGGAAAACAACGTATGCTACAACTGCGGTGAAGCGGGACACTTCTCGAGGGAATGTCCCTACCCGAAGAAGGCTAGAGCCAATATGGCCATCAAGTCGGGTGAAGTCCAAACTGAGGTATGTGATCCAGTCCCTAACTCAAAGTTACTCATTACACGAGCAACTTTGGTAGAGAGTCGTTTGCAACATCTACTAGCCCTCCAAGGGAAGCTCGGAGGTAGCTTTGTTAAGATCCTTATTGACACGGGTGCTTCGGATAATTTTGTGGTTGCAGACATAGTCCGGCAAGCCGGACTAACGGTGCAGCGGCTAGGCGAACCAAGGACTATAGAGTTTGTTCAAGGTAGCCAAAGCACCGATGAGGTACTTCGACAAGCGAGAGTCGAAGTGGGGACTTGGAAGGTGGACATGGATTTCACTGTGTTAGACATGGCGGGATTTGACGTGATCTTCGGAATGGACTGGTTCAATCGATTCGTGGCCGCTCCTGTACTTCTGTGAGACATCCATCCCTGTGAATCCCCT
Source organism: Selaginella moellendorffii (assembly GCF_000143415.4). NCBI lineage: Eukaryota > Viridiplantae > Streptophyta > Lycopodiopsida > Selaginellales > Selaginellaceae > Selaginella > Selaginella moellendorffii. The sequence continues at coordinate 4,436,867 of NW_003314263.1, forward strand.
CAACGGCAAAAGTGCTTGGGATAATTCCCCGCAAGCCTTCCTGACTTGTAACTGGCCCGAGACCCTCACGAAGCTCCTGAACTCCAGCCAATGACCAAGCTAGTGGGTGAGGGGAGGTAGCTTCGTCCTCTCCACCACTCTCAGTGGGCACCTCGTCTCTGGCTTGGCTTTTACTTCCAGCTTGTTCCAGGACCTAGCCATCCCCCAGCTCTGAAACATCCACCACTTCTATCCCGTGGTTCTCGTCCTGCTAGGTTGCTTCCTTGCGTGGCTCGCTTGCTGCCTTGCACAGCAATGTTCTGGCCGTTGATACAGAGGGCCCTTTCCTGTCCTGGCTTGCTGCTGTACATGTGCCAGAACCCTGACCTTGTAACAGGCCTCCTCGTGGGAGTCGAATGCTGAGGCCCCTGCCTCACCCTCCACAACCTTGAGAGCTCAGTTTGATGGGCGTGGATGCTGTGATTCCCCTGTGGCTGTTCTCCATGCTGCTGACAGGGGAGTGAATACACAGCAGAAGCAAAAAAAGGGGAACAATACTTCCCTAAATCTCATGGCGGATGCCCCAGCCGACGGAGATTGCATGCTCTCCCCTGGGCACTCTTCTACCTTTGGCTGTGCCTCCGATCACGGCAGCCATGGTACTGGGCGCCTTCCTCCACTTCCTCCCCAAAAAACGTCCAACATTAGGGTTTTTTTTTCGAGATCTCGCCGGATTGCAGCACCGTGGGGTGTCTTTGACCCTAAACGCCTAAATGCACCTAAACCCTAAACCCTTTAAACCCTAAAATTTAAACCCTGAACCTACTTAACAACTTAGGGAATGGTTCTTCAATCTGGATATACTCACCATATATATCTACACATTGCTTTAGGGTTTAGGGTTTTGGTTTTATAGTTTTAAGGTTTAGGGTTTACCAGTATAGGGTTTAGTGTTTAGGATTTAGGCGTGATCCTCTTGTGTGGCTTCGGCAAGAGCAAATGTAGACAATCTATGCTATCTCCAACTTGCCTCGAGTCAGTGTAGAGCCTCACCACTGGGGGCTGTGAGCTAGATCGGGGCCTCACACTTAAGGACCAAGCTGGTGAAGATGGGAGTGAAGCTCTAGGCTTGTTTGTAAGGTCTGACAAGCATCTATGGGCAAACTTTAGTGTCTGGAGTGGTTGTTCCTTGCTCAGCCCTAGGGCCATGACTTAATGGTCAATGTCCCTGGAGATCTCCTAGCTTGGTTATGACCCTGAGCAAGGGATTATGGACTCACCTTCCAGTGAGGCCTTCATGTTGATCCCACAGGACAAAAGTGCGTCCATGCTAGGGCCCTGTTCCTTTCTATTCTTGGTTGTTCTGGGTGGCATAGACTTAAGTTCTCCTGTCTCACACCCTAGCTCTACTGCTGCTGCACGTGCTGCTGCTCTAGTGGTGACTCCTGACGTGACCCTAGTGTGCCGCTCCTGTGCTTCTGTGAGACATCCATCCCTGCGAATCCCCTCAACTACAAAAGTGCTTGCAATGATTCCCTGTTAGGATTCTATCCCTTACACCCTAAGCCAACTGGCTAAAGGGGTGATCACTTGATTGTAGGGCCCTTTCCTTATCCTATTATCCTGACCTAGTGCCTAACAATCCTCCCCTCGTCAAGGAATGATCGTCCGCAATCATACTTAGGCCACCATCCGGTCACCATGGTCCTTCTCTTAGGGTCTACCAAACCTTGGTTCTCCCTCTAGATCCACCATGTTGAATATTCCTTCAGAATATTCCTGCCCCACTTGTCAGCCACGAGAATCGAACTGGGCTCCAATACCAATGTTATGATCCGGCGCAAAAAGACAGAGATCTAGTCACCCTAGACTATACTACGCCACCTCTTGAGGTTCCTCACCACCCAACCACCCCCGAACTACCTCAAAAGCTCCTCAAACTCATCCATGGTAGACACTGGTGGTTTCTTATCCGCAACATGGGACTCCTCAAGCCAATTCCACCATCGAAGACCCGCATCACGCAAAACCATCGGAATAGCCACTAAAGCCTCTGCATCTGGAGTTCCTCTAGTAGCCAAGAACTTCTTCACATTGGCTAGCCAAGCGAGACACTCATCCACACCACCATCACCGGAAAAAGTTGGAATCTTGAGTCGATCTACCAAAGAAGGCTTACTTGGAGCGCTACTCCGTCCAGCCTCGAGTGCCTCGACACACCCACGCATGGTATCCATCATGCCATGCATCTCGTCTTGCATCTCTTGCTGATTTTTATTAAGGGCTCGCAGCTCATGAACCACATCTTGAATGGTCCAAATTTCTGCAGCTTCGTCGGCACCATCGTCGGCACCACCATCGACAATAGGATTCCAGCGTTCAACTTGGTCGGCCATCGCAACCAATGCTCCTAGACTATGCTACACCACCTCTTGAGGTTCCTCACCACCCAACCACCCCCGAGCTACCTCAAAAGCTCCACTGCGCCGCCGCTCCACTGTGAGCCCTAGGGTAGGTTAAGTCCCCTACCCTAACATGCCTTAATATACCCTTGAGCCTCCCTTTGACCGATGTTGACCATGTAGTCAAAGCTGGTGCCTAACATTCCCCACAAGCCTTTCTGACTTGTGACTAGCCTGAGACTCTCACAAAGCTCCTATACTCCAGCTAGTGACCAGGCAAGTGGGTGAGGAAAGGTAGCTTCGTCCTCTCCTCCACTCTCAGTGGAAACTTCGCTTTTGGTGTGGCTTATACTTCCAGCTTTTTCCAAGACTTGGCCATCCCCCAACCTAGAAACATCCACCACTTCTATCCCATTGTTTTCATCCTGCTGAGCTGCTGCTTTGCGTGGCTCACTTGCTGTCTTGTGCAGTAGTGTTCTGGCATTGATACAGAGGCCCCTTTCCCATCCTGGCTTACTGCCGTGTGTGTTCTAGGACCCCGACCTTGTAGCAATCCTCCTCGTGGGAGCCAAATGCTGAGGCCCCTACCTCGCACTCTATGACTGTGAAAGTTCAGATTGATGGGTGTGGATGCCGTGACTCTATTGCGGCTGTTCTCCATGCTTCTGACAAGAGAGTGAGTACACAGCAAAAGCAAAAAAAGGGAAATGATGCTTCCCTGAATCTCACGACAAATGCCCCCACCGACAGTAGCAAGTGTGGGGAGATTGCATGCTCTCCCCTGTGCGCTCTTCTACCTCTAGTTGCACCTCCTATCACGACAGCCATGGTACTAGGTGCCTTCCACCACTGCCTCCTCAAAAACTGTCCAATATTAGGGTTTTTTTACCCAATCTGGCAAGATCACTGAACGTGTATGTACACCCCCCATATCCCAATGGGACTAATACAAAAATTGGGTGTGCCACCCTCTCAATGAGCTACTCTACATGATCCTCTTGTGTTGCAGCTGAACCTAGTCCTGGAGTAGAAGTGGATGTGGTCGTCTGAATCAAATCGTATCGATATCCAAGTCTCCCCCACGAGCTAAACGTAGAACAAAGTCTAGGGGGCACCACTGCCAGTGAATCTCGCCACCTACCATTCTGCCGAAGCAGGGGAGCCACCAGGACCTCCACTCCTTGAGTTGCCTCGGTTTTTCCTGCTCTTTCAGGATGGTGTAATGAAAACACACTACTGCAAGAGTGAGTCTCCACCATGATGCCACCACCACCGATATCCTCAGCAAGTGTAGGCAAGTGTAGTAGTAAGATGCCAAGGTACAAGAGCTTAATGTGTGCATGGAGCCACCTTTCTCATGCAATAATGGTTTACTCTTGTATAATGGTAGGGTATGTCTTTCCTAAGTTTATGAGATTATCAACCATTTTCTTTATTATTATTATGACCACCCGAAGGCTAGTCATTTTAGGGGGAGGAAGATTTAAGAGTTGATCAAGTGTAGATTTTTTTGGAAGAACATGAAAACTAATATTCTCAAATATTGCAAGATATGTAAGAATTGTCAGAAGTCAAGGTGCCAAGGTGTAGCACACGTGGTTTTCACCCTTTTATCCTATAGTGATTCACTATAGGATAACCATGAAGCATAACCTAAACCCTTTATATGCCATGTGTCACATGCCATGGTCCAAGGATAGTGGTGCAGAACCTGAGCTTCAAAGCCTTAAACCACTGAATGAAAGAACAATGCCAAACTGTAAGCGACTAATTTTTCCATTCTACTTTAATCACTTAACCACACCTCCAACCACTTGGAAGAGTCTCACTCACAACCTCCATAAGTCTTATTTTGGACTTGGGCTTGCTAGCCCCAAGAATGGCATCCCTGCCACTCAACCTGTGCACTTGGTCCAAGTGCTCCATGTGTCCGATCCCACAACTGACACCCCAAGGTACCACTGACATATCAGCCCATTACGCTAAGGCCATTCCCATTCACCTTGGTCACACAGGTGGTTTGACACCACCTACACCACAGTCCCGTCTCGCAAAGATTGGGCCATCCGTCCATGAGCGATCATCCTAGATCCGCTCCTTAGCATCCTTAAGATGCCTACAGACATGGGGAATAGCCTTCCCCAATATCCCTTTTCCAGTCCCCACTAAGTCCCTTTCTGTCCATGGCCGTGTTCGTCAACACTGCCACTGGATCAAGGCCCACAAGCCCGACTACTAAGTCCTATGGTCCTTTAGGACTTCTTCCTCACACAACCGTATCCTTGGTCTCTACACTAGAGGACGGCTCCTCTTCCTTTTCACAGTCTGGGACTTTGGGGCAACATTTCGGAACACCGTGGCCTTACGCGAGCCTCATGGGTACTCTCCCTGCCTTCTGCTTTTGGGTGCTCTAGCCATGGGCTTAGAGCGAGGTTTCGTTGAGCCACGCCAAGTATCCAAATAGGTAGTGCCACCCACACTTGGACTAGGAGCATCAGCCAGTCAATCTCCCGGGGGAATTAGAGCCGGCTCTTGAACACTTCACCAAGCTACCCCACTTGTCGGTTTGTGTTCACTCTAGTCTTGGATTTCCCAGTGGGTAGCTCATCACCCAACACTGGGTACAACCTTCTTGGGCCAAACTAGCCTTTCCTGGCCAAATTGGCTCCACTGCAGTCTTCCCCTTTACTATACTTTTGGAACTCACCAAACCCCCTAGGGTCTGGGAGATGAATGCTTTGGGCTTTCACCCTCTCAGACTCGAACTCAGTATGAAGTTTCATATGCCGCTAATACTAATTAGTGGAGTATGGTTTCATATGTTGAACAAGGACAAATATGCAAACAAGAGCTACACTATACCTCAGGTTAATCAACCATGGCCAAGTTTCATTTTGACCCACATTGACCATGGAGTCAAAGCTAGTGTCTAACAAAGAGGGGATATCTAAGCAAAAAATTAAGTTATTTCATGTGACCTTTTCCCATTTTATTATAAGCAGCTGCCTTTATTTTGTAATGGGTTAATGCGGCCTTACCTTTTATTGCTCACACCCAAATTTTCCTTTTTCTTCTTTTAGCTTTGAGTTGAGATTTCTCACATTCCCTTTTAGGTTTTGAGGTGGCACAGTGAACAATGCACTTTCATTGCTTGGGTGCTTGAGATCAGTTATCCAGCTCCATTATTCCAAAAGATGGTAGAAGGGATCAAATTAAACATGAACAATACATAGCACAATGGTTGGCATGGTGCATTGCGTTTTAGCACCCTTTCTAACCGCCCAGCATTTGCACTAGCACAAACATAAGTTCTTACAAAACTTTAAAATAGAAAACTGCCTTTATCCCATGTCCTATTTTAGTTCTCCGTGCGTTTCACGATAGGGTTTCACTTAGCAAAATGGAGAAGGTGCAGGCTCGAATCGAGCTTCTTGAGCCGCAGATCCAAGCGGCTGGGAAATCTTTTCTCTCTGCCCTTCAGAGTGGCAATCAATCTCTGGCGGAATATTGGCTGAAGGAGAAAGAGCGGCTGCAGAAGAAGGAAGAGCAGCTGTGGGAGGAAAAACTCTTCCTCCTCAAATGTAATGGTAAGTGATTTGGGGCGTTTTGCTGTGTGTTTTGGATATCTGTGGCTATGGCTGCTTTCCGTTGGATCTAGCTTCAATTCGTTTTTATTTTAGGTTGCTGGCTATGGTGGCTTTTGGCTATGCTGCCGGCTATGGCGGCTCCCTTGTGGATCCTTCTATGGCTGTTGAAACCCATGTGTTTTCTGTTGATAGTTTTTTCTTCCAGATCTAATACTTGTTTTGTTCTGAATGTTGCAGTGCCCCATGAAATCGGTGGATATGGTTTGTTTCCTTGCATGCGCCCCTTGTTTTCTCTTTGATCTGTGCATGCATCCATGTCGGAAGTCCAGTCCTAGTGCGCCATGAAAGCGGCAGATGTCAGCCATGATTTCGTCACTGTTGGATTTGGTGATTGTGGTTGGTTATTCAATCTTGCGTTCTACTAAGAGTTTCTCTCTGGGTGATCCTCCAAAGTTCCCTTGTTTGTTCCCTTGCGGCATGTAGATCTTCTGCTTGTCGTTTAAGCCAGATGTTTCTTGCGTTTCCTCTGCTTAAAATCCCCTCGCTTCTCACTGCAGACAGCTCTTGTGTCTTTTCGTTCATGTAACTAGCGATTTGTTTCCAGGTCCGTCTTTTGCTTTACCTGAGCTAACTTCGAGCGATATGGCAAGTTTGGATTGCTTTCTGGAGGGCAAGGCTGGCATACCCCGCTATCGTGACACGAATATTCCGCGATTTGGTGACAGGCCGAGCTTGTTGCTGCATGGCCTACTAGCACACGACACTGAAAACTTCGACAAGTTCGTGAGCAGGGGTAGCAGGTTTTTATTGGTGCCAGGAACAAGTGGAGCAGGAAAAACCAGGACTCTCTATGCTCACCTGGCGAAGAACTTTGGTTTTTACTTCATTTCCAATGACCTGGGGAATGGCGGGTCTGCAGACTTGAGGGAGGTGATTGGTATACTGGCAACGTATCTGGGCGCGGATCAAGTTAAGAACTATACTATAACTACCTTTATGGTCACTGTGCTGCTGCTGGTCAGGATAGTGGTCTTCCTCTACTGCAAAGGAAAGGATATAACTCCTGAGAAGTGGCTCATGTTACAGGTCGGGTGCCAGAGGCTGGAACAGGACATGAAACCATTGAAATTGGATCCTTTCGCTGCTTGCACTCGGTTGGCTCTCGGCAGATATGGGCCTGTCCTCCATGGCTCGTTAGTGGGGATTGCAGGTTTACTGGGTCAGGCCAAAAATGCCCTTTCAAAGTTGCTGGGAGGACAGCAGTTACCCCTGTTGGTAGTTGATGAGGCACAGGAGCTGGTTAAGCTGTATGCCGGACAGTTCCGTACAAATATTGAACCCTTCAAGGACCGACCATTGGCAAAGCCAGTGTTGGAAACTTTGCTCTACCCAGGCAACGAATCTCCAATTCATCATGTTGTATATGCTGGAACGGGCTTTCTTCTGAGCTTCAGCCGTTTGGAATTCAACAACTCGGTGGGGAAACCGTTCGTCAAAGATGACGTGTACGAAGGTCTTGGTAGCTGGACAGATTGGAAGCAGATGGCAGCCTATTCCTGTTGTATTCTTGGGACAGCTTGGGATGCTGAAGCTCAGGAGACAGTGAAGAATGAGATATTTCCCTATTTCAGGGGTCGGTTTCGCCCATTTGCGACATTGCTCGAGGAGGTGATTAGGAGGGGCAAGCACATCCGATGGGTTTGGAACGACGTTTTTATAGGACTGACAGCTCGCCAAGGAATTCCAGGGATACAAAAGAGCTACTACAGGATACTTGCAGAGGTAGCAAGTGGACGAAGAGGGCTGTTGGGGGAGGTGGATATTCATTTCTTTGTGGACTTGCTGCTCAAGGTGACCGTGCAGTACTTCTACTTTGGGTGGTCGTTCACGTGTCCAGTTTATGGTGATGAGCAGGAGAATGATTTACCTTTGACTCTTTTGGAGGTTGCCATAGGAAGGGTCTACGGAAAGCAAATGGTTATAATTGACGAGCCTCTTATGCTGGTGGCGATGCACAACTACTTTTTGGACGAAAAGAAGATCACTGGAAATATGCTGGACACCCTTTATGCTCTGAACAATCCTTCCACAGGCAACTGGTGGGAGCATCTGTTTCCGCTGGAGATAAAGGATTTGTGGGAAAAGCACGAGGGGAAACTGGATCAGTTTGAGCTGTTTCATGATTTGGACCTGACACAAAATTTGGAGGCTTTGAAGAGCAAGAAGAGTCGTATTATGGAAGGCTCTATCTTTTACTTGGATGGGGCGCCAATGCCACCGGTGGTGATCTATAAGGCGAACAAAAACTACACTTGCCATGACTATTTGGCAAGTGATGTGCCTGGTTGCATGTTTTTGGTGGCCGAGCATGCTGCAGGTTGTGACCTCATGTTCAGAATTCAGTTTGAGGACCATACCATCGTATGGGTTAGTGTGCAACTCAAGCTGAGGAAGATCTTGCCCAATGCTTATGATGCTGTTTGCAAGGCAGAACCATCACCAAAATATACTTGCAGGGGAGAGATGTTGTGCCTGTTGGTTGCATATCCAGCATCAGTGAACCATCCACCAGTGGAGAAACAGAAGATTGATGGGCAGACTAGATCTGTGGTTACAGTAGACAGGAAGAACGCCCACAAGTTTATTTCACTGGACCATTTGAAGAACCTTGATATTTTGAAAGTGGAGGAACGAATGATATTTTGAAGTGGAGGAACGTATGCTAAGCTATAATAATATGAAGACAGTCAGATCTAGCCAATGGCAATTGTTAGATGGATGATTGTCAAAAGGTACAACTAGCATGTTGCTGTTATGGGAAAAGAAGGAAATTTATTGTTGGCTCCAGCCAAAATAATGTTTAGGGCCTGGGCATAATGTTTTGCTTGCTTTTTCCAATTGTCTCATATTTGTCTTAAATCCGTGAATAACCACTATTGGCGACTGGAGCCTCATGTTGTTGCTATGGAGCTTAGAAACATTCTCATTACGTATGTAGTAGACTTAAACACATCCACTTGAAGCTCACAAATTTGTTTATAGCATGTTCAATTATTGACAAAGTGCCATGGTTTGAAGGCGGAAAGCTGCAAGTATCTCTAGTGTATTGATTTGCATGCTTACTAATATGTCATATTTTGCTTGCTTTGGTGTTTGCAGAAGTTTTGCAACTTGATCCTGTACTACAGTTAGTGGAAATTTTTTTGTGGATGGATTTTGAAATGACAAGCAAGAGCAAACAAATGGCATGCAATCTTAAATAGATTGTAATTACTTTTTGTTTTTTTTTTTTTTTTTTGTGCAAAAACAGGCCTAGCTAACGATCTGAGTGACAAGCTGATGCTAGACGAGAAGGCTTTGAGTCCAAATGAGAAGCTGATTGAACACAAGCTGCCCGTTTATGAAACTGATTTATTTTCTGGTAAATCATCACATCTTCATCAGTTCATCATCGCTCTCATTGCTTTAGAGATGGTAATCATCGACACTGTAAACTACAAAAGTGAAAATAAGAAAATGAATTGACTTACCAAAAGAATTACCAATCGCAAAAAAAGCTTGTGCTACTTAATCCACATTCTTCACCATCTAGCTATCCACATCAAGAGTATACTCCATGAATTCTAAATTAGCTCCATGACATTACTCATTGCTTTTACCAATAGGAACATGATATGATTTTGTTGAACACTTTGTAGATATACTTCCACCAAGATTGGTATTGCCCAGGCAAATGGTTTATGGAGTGTAGCCAAACTTTAAGTTTAGTATAACCTAGAGAGGGGGATTGGAATAAAGTTTGGAATCTGTGAAGAGTTTGCTAACACTCTATTGCTCATGTAGTCAATAGTTGAGCCTAAGTATGACTAAACCAAAGTTAATATAATATGTGAGAACTTTGGCAAAAGAACTTAGCAAAGGCTAAGGCAAAAGTGGTTGAATAGATAAGGTAAGTTGGCAAATTGGCAAAGAACAATTTGTAATTTACACTACCATATGTTTTCACTGTGAAAGCCATCAATGAAGTAAGATTTATTTTGATCTAAATCCTTTGTTGGAATAAGGTTACTCAAGTGAGGTTCTCTATATAATCTCCGAGCATCATTTTCCCTTACTAAAAATGTCGAAGTTTTATGTAAGCATTTTCCTATCATAACAAGGGGCAAAATGTAAACAAAAAGCAATCTAAAACTCATATATGGTAAACATTAGTGGTTTCTTGTCTGCAATACAAAATTCCTTAAAACATTAGTGGTTTTTTGTCGACAACACGAGATTCCTCAAGATAATTCCACCATCAAAGACTTACATCATACAAAACCATTGGAATAGCTATTAAAGCCTTTGCATTTGGAATTCCTTTAGCATCTAAGAATTTTTCATATTTGCTAGCCAATCTAGACACTTGTTTATGCCACTATCACTGCAAAAAGTTGGAATCTTAGATTGATCCACCAAGGAAGCTTAGCCTCGAGTGCCTTAATATATATATGTATGGTAGCCATTATATTATGTATCTCATTTTGCATCTTTTATTAATTTTTATTAAGAACTTGCAATTCATGAACAACATCATAAATAATCCAAACCTCTTCAGCTCTATCAACACCATAATCAGCACTATCATTGACATTAGAATTCTAACGTTTAACTTAGTCAGCCATTGTAACTAACTCCTATAATACTAATGTTATGACACAATGCTAAAAGATAAAAGGTATAGTCTCCCTAAACCATGTAACATGTCCTTTTGAGGTTCCTCACCACCCAATCACCCCCAAGATATCTCAAAATCTTAATTATACCTGAGTCTTTAGGGTAAATTAACATTTATCTTAAGACTATGCTTCCATATACCCTTGAGCTTCCTTTTGACCCACATTGACCATGGAGTGCCTAATAAAGAAGGAATATCTAGACAAAAAAATTGAAATGAGATTTGAATATATTGTCACCATAAATCCTTGGATCCTTAAAGGATAAATAGGGATAAAATAGCCACTAAGGGCGAACAATTGCCCCTTTTTCAATTAGCAAACTAAGGTTTAGTAAACTCTAATAGAAGGACCATAGTGACTGAAGGGTGGCCTAAATATGATCCAATTAGGATTCTATCCCTTACATCCTAAACCAACAGACTAAGGGGTGATCACTTGATTCCTATCCTATTAAGCAACTTCCTATCCTACTATTTTGATCTAATGTTTAACAACCCTCCCCTTGCTAGGGAATAATCATCTGCAATTATATTTAGGCCACCCTCTAGTCACTATGGTCCTTCTTTTAGGGCCTACCAAACCTTGATTCTCCCTCTAGATCCACTATGTTAAATATTCCTTTAGAATATTCCTGCTCCACTCATTAGCCATTATCAAGACCCCCAATAAGATCAAGACTGGAAAATGCAAAAGACAAAGAGAAAAGTTAGTGGAAACAAATAAGAAGCTTTAGATTAGCGTTGATTCAGATTGTGGAGAAATGGAATAAAGCTAACCTATATATACTATAGGTTGATGAAACTCCACCACTCTTGGATCGAGGACGGCCTAAATATAGCTAAGGTCGAGGAGGTGCCACATCATCATCAGGAATGTGGTTTGAGACTCAAGAATCGTACGGGAAATCAGAGAGTCAAGAATAGGAAAGTGTCTTAAGAGTTAGGAATAGGGAAGTGTCTCGAGAGTCAGGAATATGGTCTGCAGATCAGGAATCCGGCGAGAGTCAGGAATGTGGCAAGAATTGGGGGATTCCTGATAGCACCCCCTCCTCAAGAACGAGTGGAATGAGGACGTGAATGAGAACGAGGAGGAGGATGAGATGGGAGGCGAGGGACGGGAGATGGAGAAAAAGAATGAGGACTGGGACAAGAAGGATAGCGGTGGTGGAAGTTCTGAACAAGGTCAGGAGAATGAATCAGGTTGTCCGCAAGTTCCCAAATGCGTTCTTCAGGTCCATAACCCTTCCAGTCGACCAGATAGTAGAGTTTAGACCGTGAGATCTTGGAATCAAGGATGTCCTGAACCTCGTACTCAGACCCATCCTTGAGCTGCACTAGTGGAGGTGGAGGAATGACCCGATTTGGAATAGGACTAGGAATATAAGGCTCAAGGAGAGAGGAATGAAAAACAGGGTGAATTTGATATGAGGAGGGAAGTGCAAGGCGATAAGTGACAGGATTAATGATGGCAGTGAAGGGAAAGAATCGAGGTGTTTGAAATTGAGTTTGGGACATGGCCTGGTGGTGCAGATATTTCACCTAAGGAGCCAGACTTTATCCCCGATATTGTAAGGGGGACAATCCTGACAATGGACTTTGGCAAATGTTTTGTGAGATTCCTGAGCACGATGGAGGTGGAAGGAGATGGAGTTGTGGATTTCCTGGAGGTTAGAGACAAATGCCTCATAGCGGGGATTTGAACAAGAGGATTTGGATGGAGAAGGAAGTGAGAGATTGAATCGGGGATTTCAGCCAGAGTTTGCAAAGAAGGGGGAAACTCGAAGAGAGGAGTGAACAGAGTTGTTATAGAAGAACTCAGCAAGGGGAAGGATATCAAACCAGTCATCCTGATGATAGTTGATGAAGCACCTCAGGAATTGTTCCAACGTCTGAATTGTTCGTTCGGACTGTCTATCAGTTTGAGGATGATACGCCGAAGAGAGGTTGGCCTTCACTCCAAGTAGCTCCAAAAACTTTTGCCAAAAATGAGAGATGAACTAAGGTCCCCGATCCGAAACCACATCTGTAGAAATCCCATGAAGTCGGAAAATTTCCCTGAATACTAGTTTTGCTATGTCCTCGCCCGAAAACTCCTTGGTACATGGCAGAAATTTGCCATCTTTTTGAAGCGATCCACCACGACTAAAATGCTATTAAAGCCTTCAGAACTTGGAAGATCACTCAAGAAATCCATGGAGATGGATTCCTAAGGACCTGAAGGGACCAGGAGGGAACGAAGCAAACCTGAAAGAAGGTGGCAAGATACCTTATTCTAGGCGCAAGTGTCACAGAAGGTAATAAAAGATTTGATGTAGTCATCCATGTGAGGCTACCAAAAGTCTCATGCAACCAGCTCATAGGTTTTCACAATGCCAAAGTGACTAGCAGTCGAGCTATCATGGCACGCCATTAGGACCAACCTTCGAGCATCACCTTCAGGAACGTAAAGCTGCTCCCCACGGTACAACAAGCCATCTATGAACTCGAATTCGTCAAATCGCCGGCAGTCGGGGGTCACTGGGTGTCCAGCCTGAATATGGGGGAAAATGTCGCTAGCGAGGTCATTGAATTGAAGATCGTTTCTGATCACATCCATCAAGGAGGAGTCCTGAGGGGCCAGGGAAATTGCCATAACTTGAAGCCGATCAGGACCGAGGATAACCTGCTCCTGTTAATCGAAGGCAGGATTACCAAGCCTGAGACTGAGATAGGAGCGCCTTGAAAGAGCATTAGGAAGGCCTTGAAGTTTTCCAAGTTTGTACTTGATAACAAAGTCAAACCGACTCAGGAATTGTGCCCACCTTGCTTGATGACAGCTCAAAACTCGGGAAGTGGCAAAGTACTCGAGATTTTTGTGATCCGTCCAGACTGTTGTTTGATGGCCCACCCCCTCCAAGAAATAGTGCCACTCTCCAAAGGAATCCACGATGGCAAGGAGCTCCTTGTCGTGCATTTCGTAATTGATCTCTGCAGGCTGGAATTTTTGAGAATGGAAAGCGACTGGATGAAGTTCTTGATCCACTCTGAGTTGAAACAGCATAGCACCGATGGCAAAGTCGGAGGCATCAGCCTCGATGAAGAAAGGTTGTGAGGGATCAGCGTGCATCAAGACGGGAGCAGAGCTGAAGGCCGCCTTGAGTGTGTCGAAGGCCTACTGGGCAGCAGCAGACCAAGAGAAGGGAACATCCTTGCGAGTGAGATGCGTAAGAGGAAGGACAATGTCAGAGTAGTGATCAATGAATTTGCGGTAGAAGTTGGCAAAGCCAAGGAAAACCTGAACATCCGACATTGATTGTGGAGGCTCCCATTCGAGAATAGTCTTGACTTTGGCAGGATCCATCGCGATACCCTCAGGAGTGACAATGTACCCAAGGAACTCCACAGACTGCTGATCGAAGGAACATTTCTCAAGTTTTGCATATACGCCGTGTTCTCACAGCTTCGCCAGCACCTTGTGTACATGTTCATCATGATCCTTCTGAGTTTTTTAGTAAATGAGGATGTCGTTGAGGTAGACAATCACCATCTGATCAAGAAACTCCCAAAATATGTCATTCGCCATGTGTTGGATAACTACTGGAGCATTTGTCAAGCCAAATGGCATGACAGTGTACTCGAAGTGGCTATAGCAGGTTCGGAACGCGGTCTTCCATTCATCACCAGACCGGATCCAGATCAGGTTGTATGCTCCACGGAGGTCGATCTTGGTGAAGAAGCGGGCACCGCCGAGGCATTCCAACAGGTCCGAGATCAGGGGTAGCGGATAACGGTTCCGAATAGTCACCTTGTTCAAACCTCGGTAGTCGATGACTAGCCGCAAACTCCCATCCTTCTTCTTGACAAAGAAGACAGGCGCTCCTGCCGGGGACTGCGAATGCTGAATGTGCCCCGAGGCAAGGTTCTCCTCCACGTACTCTTTGATGGCCTTAAGCTTGGACAGGGATAACCCGTAAATAGGCCCCCACAGAGGTGACGCTCCTTCCTGTAAATCAATGGGACAGTCATAAGGTCAATGAATAGGCAGTACACTAGCTTTTTTCTTGTCAAACACATCCTCAAAATCATGATACTTTTCAGGAAGACTAAGGAGAAACATGCAAAGCAAAAAGGAAAATAAGTTCTTCATGAAGGAGTTCTTTCATAGTGATTGTGGAGATAGGAGGTGGTGTATGACTAAATGGAATGATGAGACGAGGATACTGTCCAGTGAAAGATGGAAGAGAGGAAAAAAAAGAGGGTGAAAACTTCGGTTGATTGTGTTTTTATTTTATTTTTTGCTTTCAAACAATCAAAATGAGCTAAAGCAAAAAATAAAATAAAAACACAATCAATGCATGATGTATCAATATAGTCCCTCAGTGTCATTTTCCATTTTATTTTTTGCTTTAGCTCATTTTGATTGTTTGACTACCTTTGCCTATTTTCCCCCTTTTTTCTTTCTTCTTTGCCGATGGAGTCTCCAAGCCATCCTGATTTCTTTGCCGAAGTCCTTACAAGCATCCAGTCTGAGAATACCGAGCTGAAGGCAACCCTTCTTCGCATGCAGCAGGAGCTTGCTTCACTTTCAGCTCAAGGATCCAATAAAGTTTCTGAACCAAAGGTGAGTTTCTTGGTGAAACTTTCAGGCAAGCCTTCGGAGCTTCGCAGATTCCTGAACCAGATGGAGCTGATCTTTGCACTTCAACATCAGTGGTACCCCACTCCCGAGTCTCAAATTGGCACAATTGGGACGTTGCTCAAACCCTAAACCCTAAACCGATATCTGACGTGTTTAGGGTTTAGGGTTTAGGGTTTAGGGTTTTAGGGTTTAGGGTTTAGGGTTTAGGGTTTAGGCGCGTTTAGGCGTTTAGGGTCAAAGGCACCCCGTGGTGCTGCAATCCGGCGAGATCGCTGAACGTGTATGTACATTCCCCATGTCCCAATGGGACTAATACAAAAAATTGGCGTGCCGCCCTCTCAATGAGCTACTCTACGTGATCCTCATATGCCGCAGCTAGACCTAGTCCTGGAGTAGAAGTGGACGTGGTCGTCTCGAGCGAATCATGTCGATGTCCAAGTCTCCCCCATGAGCTGATCTTAGAACAGAGTCTGGGGGGCGCCACTGCCAGCGAATCTCGCCACCTCCCAATTTGCCGAAGCATGGGAGCCACCTAGATCTCCGCTCCTCGAGCTGCCTCGGTTTCGCCTGCTCTTTCAGGATGGTGTAGTGAAGACGCACCGCTGCAAGAGTGAGTCTCCACCATGATACCACCACTGCCGATATTCTCGCTTGCTACCCATCAAAGCGACAGTGGTTCCGTGCCTCCCAAAGTGCCTGCAGTCCTGTTGCCCTCCAAATGGACCAGCGCTCATGGCCCAACGCCTCCCAGATGGACATCCCAACTTCAGCCCCTGTCACGTCCCACCGGACTCGCATGTTCCATCGGTGCCGTCCGTAGCAGCGGATACGCCTCCAAGCTGGACCAATGGCTGGGCCTCTAGCTCCCTCAAACCAGTGGAGGATATCCCCACTCCGAGCCTCAAACTCTGGAATGTCGCCGAGTTCCTGCGTCGCCTTGAAGATCTGTCGCCAAACTTCTCTTGCCACGTCACATTCCCATAGGACATGTCGCGTTGTCTCCAGCTCGCCACACTCCTTACACCGTCGGCATGCTTCTTCCTGGAACCGCTGTCCTACCGGCAGCCCGTTATTTGCCACCAACCAAGAGGTGGCCTTGACTTTCTCCTGTACCGGTAGTTTCCAGAACGCAAGCGTGTTGCCCACCACCTGATTAGCTTCAACTCCTTGCTCGATCCATTTCTTCCAGAGCTTGGGGATCTCCCCTCGGGCCTCCTCCCTGCCGGTCAAGAGACCATCCCTTGCTTCCTTGACGCCGAAGGAGAAGAAGCTTCTCGCTCCTCGTTTCCATGCTGCGGGGTCCCAATCTAGATCCTCGATGAGCTGCTGTCGCCACCATCTAAGAATGCCTTCCCCCTCTAGTGCTGCCAACGATTGAACCACCACCGACTGCTTCGGAGCCTGTCGTATTACTCGAATCCTACCCTTGACCTCGTCATCCGTCACCATCGGCATGACCTGTTCGTCCCCTGCTGGCAACAGCATGTCGCCTCTCAAGACTCGAAAAGGACGCCCAACATTTTGGTCTGGAGACACAACGAACCATACCTCCACATCCCTGTCCTCCCAAGCTGGTGTTGGGGCCGTAAACGCCCGTGTCCAGGCCCCCAAGCTAACTCGTTCCCTATCTGGCTCCACGTCCCGTTGCAGAGCCACAAAGTCTCCAGATTTGAGACAACGCCTAGGCCAGAGCTGCCCCTGCTTCGCCTCACTCACAGCTCTGATAATGCGAAGAAGATCAAGGTGGACTTTCCTCCACCGTCCCGGGTTAAAGACCTGCATATGCCTCGTAGTCTTCCTCCTGTCCTTGTCCAGAACCCGCACCAGTTGCTTGAGAGTTCGGAAGCCTGCGCTATGTAGCTTTCTCCAGATTGTGTAGTGGTCCTCCCTGCCCAGCGTCCTGTCATCCAGTTTGAAGAGGTCGTTGAAGAACAGGGGCTGGTTCAGCCAGTCCTCCGCTCGCCCTAGCAATTCCCTGCTGACTGGAAACGCGCTCCATAACCGGAGAAACCCCTGGACTAGAGTGCCGCCCTTGACTACTTGTTTCGGCCCCTCGGCAAAGAGCCAACGTGGATCTTCTTCCCACGGTCTTGCAGTGTTGTGCTTGGGCCGGATTGCCAACAAGTTCTGCCTAAACATGAGTCTCCAAGGTTGATTACCTGGTTGAAGGCCCATGAGGAGGATTTTGTACCGTAGCGCCTTCGCCATGTTGCTTGGATCGATTACTCCAAGTCCTCCCAAGACTCGCGGACATGCTGTAGATTGCCACGCGACCTTGGCCATGCTCCTCCCTGTGACCAGAGCGCCCCGCCACAAATACTGACGGACCATCGTGCGTACCTTTCTAAGAGTGCGTTCTGGAACAGGCCAGATGGAGAGGTGGTACCAGATGCCGGGCAGAATGATGCTCCTAGCGACCACCACTCTCGCTGGCAAGCCGAGTTTCCGGGGAGCCCACTTCTGGATTGACGTTCGTACCCGTCGGAGCAAGGTGTCATCCTGAAGTGCTGCACTGAACCGAGTACCAACCTGGATCCCCAGGTACCTAGCGTCTTCTCCTGGTTTGAGCCACTGGAAGCCGATGTCCTGCCCCCAAGATTCAATGCCTGGTCGCCCCCAATTTATGCCCACTGATTTGTTCCAGTTAATTGCTGCACCAGCCGCGAGGTTGAACGTCTCCAATGCCTTCTTAGCTGCATCCATGTTCTCCTTAGTCGCAAGTAGGAACAAGGCAGTGTCGTCCGCAAAAGCACCATCAAGGAGTTCCCGAGACACCCTTGTGGTTCCCGGAAGTTGCTGTCTCGCAGCTGGCAGTGTGAGTCCTTTAATGCGTCCGCCTTCCGCTAGAAACGTGCCCAGGGCCTCAGCCACAATCAGAAAAAGATAGGGTGCTAGTGGACACCCTTGGCGTACTGAACGTCCCAGCTGGAAACTCGGTCCCGTCTCTCCATTGATTGTGACTCTGCTTGCGGCTCCTCGGTACAGTAACGAAATCCTAGCGACCATCTCTCTCGGGATGCCGATCGTGTTCATGCACTCCTCTAGGAACCTCCAGTCCACCCGATCGTAGGCCTTCTCGAAGTCCAATAGCCATGCTGCAGTTTGTTGGTTAGAGATCTCTGCCCATCTCTGAGCCAGCAGGTACGTCCAGATGTTTTCTGCGATTTGCCGCCCTGGAACAAACCCTGTCTGCTGCTCCCGGATGATCAGCGGCATGACAGCTTGGAGCTTGAGGGTCATTGCTTTGGCATAGACCTTGTAGGACGTGTTGAGCATGGTGATTGGCCTCCAATTCTTCAGCTCCTGCAGGTCCCCCCTCTTTGGAATAAGCGCAATCTGGCCCTCAAGGATCTCACGGGGCAAGGTCCCATCACGTTGAGCATCCCACCATGCTTGTAGCAGCAGCGGGCCTATGGTCTCCCAGTGCTCCTCGAAGAAAATGGGCAAGAGGCCATCGATACCTGGCTGCTTGTCATTGCTGAGCTTCCTGAGCGCTTCCCGAAGCTCCTCCAGTGTGAAGTCCGTCTTCAGTGAGTCGTGCCACTCATGCCGTATGCGAGATGAGGCGTAAATCCGGTCCAGTCTCGACTGGGAGGATACTGTCTGTCGCCTTGTAAAAGGGTGAGTGTGAGGTGCGAATCCCGCAGCATGCTGAAGGTCCATGAGCCCCAGTATGTCCATGAGCTGACTCCATTGCTTCTGTTCACGTGGCTGAATTGTTACCTGCATACCCCTGCGATCACAGACGTCCTCGACCATGTTGAAATCTCCCAGGACCAGCCATTCATCTGCTTGCCCCTGGGCAGACTGTAGCACACTCAGCCAGAATTCTGCACGTCTCCCTTTCTTCGTTGGTGCATAGACGTTGATTATCCCCACCCGTCCAAAGTGGAGGTGAAGGACAAGCAATTGAGCCTTTCCTGGGACGAGGACAAGGTGGTTTCGTACCTGAGCAGACCATTTGGTTGAGACTACCACTGCTGTGCCCCCTCCTGGTCTGGCCACTGCTTGCGTGGCCGGGTTCCACCAGAGCCGTCCCCTCATTCCAAAGGTGTAGTCTGGGGCCACAGTCATTTTGTGCTCTTGCAAGCATAGGATGTCGATATCTCCTTCTAAGCTGATCTCCCGGATGTGGGACTTGAGCTGCGCCCTTTTGTTGAGTCAACTGCCGGTCCAGCTGAGTCCCCGGCAGTTCCAGGTGACGAGCGTGAGGGTTGTCATGGAGCCACGTACTTCCAAGAAAGTGAGGAGTTACGGGGTCTCGCCCTCCATTCTGTGGAGATGGTCCACACCGCAGTCATCTTCCCCCTGTGCTTCGTCCAGGAGAAGCCACGGACAGTGTACTTCGCAAAGCCCGTCCACTCAGTGATAGCACTCTCCATGCGTGTGTGGTAGTCTCCAATAGTGACGACCTCTGGGAAGGCTGTGATCCCGCGGCACATCAGCCAGTCTCCCGCCTCTGTGGGACTTAATTCCCGCTTAGGGGGAATCCACCTGACCGCCATTCCTACTGTTCGAGGGAGGACCGGCTGGAAGCCATCTCCTTCGACATCCGTAATAGGTCCCTCGAACAGTTTGGGCTGTGAGGATGAGCCCAAGAGTGGTGGGGCGACCGGGAAGCGAATGTGGGGAGCTTGGTCCGAAGGGCGTGCCTTCAAGATCCGCTCCTGCTCTGCAGGTAGCTCAAACGGCTTCTGGGATGCCAACCTGTTCCGCTTGACTGAGCAGGCCTCCTCCCGGTGTCCAGCACGCTGACAAAAGTTGCATCTAGGTTCTGAGTTCTCCGTTTGGATCCTGATATACTGGCCTAGCACTGCGATCTCTGTCGGGATTTCCGCCGGGGCTGACACGAAAACTTTGAGGCGGATGGGACCTAGAACACCCTCTGCTTCTACAGTGTCGAGGCCGGCCGCTATCTGGCCGATACTTCCTTCAACCAGCTCCTGTATCACCAATGTGATCCGCATTTCCATGGGAACGTCCCACAATGCAATGTTCACTGGAAAGCTCCCGCCCTTGAGACGAGCCTGGTCCTCTGCGGTGAACCTTGGGATCCATGGGTGGAATGACACCGCCCAATTCTCGTCAATGAGGCCATGCATGGCCTCCGCCTGAGACCGTGCCTCCTCTGTCTCAAAGACGACTGTGTAGCAGCCCTTTCCATGTGGCAGCATCATCTTCATGAGGATTCCCTGGCCTAGCGTTGCATTGATCCAATCGTTAGCCATGCGACCTGTTGGAAACTTCCCTCTGAAAACAGCGATCAGGGCCTTCTTGCGGAGTTCCTCTTCCTTCTCTGCTACTGCTCTTTGCAGAGTCTCAGCCAGCTTGACAGGGACTGCCTTTCCTCTTGTGTCGTCGTGGATCAAGTCACTTCCGCCTTCCCCTGCTGCTGCCACCTTGTGGACTTCGGCCTGACCAGGTGTTCCCCAGTTCACGTTATGTGAGGTGTGCTCCTTGTTAACATCACTGTTCCCGTCCGAGGAGTGCAGCGCTTCCACCACCTTTCTGCAGCCCCGAGTCTTCCTCACTCTCGATTGGGCTTTTGCCACTTGCTCCGGGGTGTCAACCTCCTGGTTCTGGTGCACCCGAGACTCTGTCCTCTTGTCTGGCAGAGCGTGCTCCTCCTCGAGAAAGGCTTCAACTGTGTTTGTCCAGGCCGGGTCCTCCTTGGCAAGTCTCAGAGTTTTAAGCTTCCGCCGCGTTGCTCGCTTCACTTTCTTCTTCTCACGTTTGGTCTTCCTCTTGTTGAAGGCATCACGGTCCTGGAACTGAAGTGTGCCATCTGACTGTTCCTCCAGTGAGCGCTCCGTCTCTGGCTCCGTTTCTGGCTCTTCGAGTCCCTCTTCAACTGTTGGTGTTGGCATGGTATCCAACTTGCCACCTTGCTCTTGCGCCCATGCATCAAAGAGATCCGCTTGCTGTGTGACCACTGCCTTCGTGATTAACTCTTGAGCTTGACGCAGTGCAGGTCCCAACACGAGGTCCTCCCCCAAAGGGTTCAGGTCCAGCTCTCTGATTGTGCACATCAATGTTGACTGGAGTTCTTTGCGTACTGGAAGCGGAGAACTTTGGATCCTTTCCTCAAAGTGGCGAGGGTCCCAGACCAGCATCCCTGCCTTGTCGAGTCGTGGGAATGGAGAGGGAAGCGACTCCTTCTGCTCCTCATGTGGTGTTGTGGGAGAGTCCGGATCTGATTTCCTCACTTGTTGCAAGTGCGCAGGGTCCACCTGGTGTGTTTCCTCCTGTACTCTCGCATGTACTGGATCAGGGATGAGCCCAGCCACGTCTGCAAGAGTTTCAGGGTGGGACGAGGGGTTCCCACCAGCTGGGCATGAACTTGATGCATTCCCATAAGCAGGGAGTGTGCCAGCTGCCCAGTCCTTCCGAGTCCTGAGGTTCTCTGTTAGAATTGCGAGAGCTGCACGACGTGCATCCCACAGAGAGATGTTCTCCACGTCTACCCCATCCTCTAGTTGGTGAGTTAGCTGCGAGACTTCTTGCTGGATTCGCTGTGCCGACTCTCGACACACCTGTTCCGTGAACTGCTCACTGTTCCAAAAGACTATACCACCGCTTGCAGGCTTCGGCAAGACCAAGTGTAGACAATCTGTGCTATCTCCACCCTGTCTCAAGTCCGTGCAGCGCCTCGTCACTGGGGGCTGTGGGCTGGATCGGGGCCTCACACTTGAGGAACGAGCTGGTGAGGCTGGGAGTGAAGCTCTGGGCTTGTTTGTCAGGTCCGACAAGCATCTGTGGGCAAACTTCAGTGTCCGAAGCGGCAGCTCCTTGTTCAGTCCTAGGACCACGGCTGAACGATCTGGCTCTCTGGAGATCTCTTGGCTTGGTTGTGCCTCTGAATGGGGGATTGTGAACTCACCTTCTAGTGAGGCTTCCATGTTGAGCCTGCAGGACAGAAGTGCACCGTCCTGTTTCCCTCTGTTTTTGGACGTTCTGGGTGGGGCAGACTTGAGTTCTCCTGTCCCACGTCCTGGCTTTGCTGCTGCTGCACGTGCTGCTGCTCTAGTGGTGACGCCTGCCCTGACCCTGGTGTGGCGCTCCTGTACTTCTGTGAGACATCCATCCCTGTGAGTCCCCTCGACGGCGAAAGTGCTTGGGATAATTCCCCGCAAGCCTTCCTGACTTGTAACTGGCCCGAGACCCTCACGAAGCTCCTGAACTCCAGCCAATGACCAAGCAAGTGGGTGAGGGGAGGTAGCTTCGTCCTCTCCACCACTCTCAATGGGCACCTCGTCTCTGGCTTGGCTTTTGCTTCCAGCTTGTTCCAGGACCTGGCCATCCCCCAGCCCTGAAACATCCACCACTTCTATCCCGTGGTTCTCATCTTGCTGGGTTGCTTCCTTGCGTGGCTTGCTTGCTGCCTTGCACAGCAATGTTCTGGCCGTTGATACAGAGGGCCCTTTCCTGTCCTGGCTTGCTGCTATACGTGTGCCAGAACCCCGACCTTGTAACAGGCCTCCTCGCGGGAGTCGAATGCTGAGGCCCCTACCTCGCCCTCCACGACCTTGAGAGCTCAGTTTGATGGGCGTGGATGCTGTGATTCCCCTGCGGCTGTTCTCCATGCTGCTGACAGGGGAGTGAGTACACAGCAGAAGCAAAAAAGGGGAACAATACTTCCCTGAATCTCACGGCGGATGCCCCCGCCGACGGTAGCAAGTGTGGGGAGATTGCACGCTCTCCCCTAAGCGCTCTTCTACCTCTGGCTGCGCCTCCGATCACGGCAGCCATGGTATTGGGCGCTTTCCTCCACGTCCTCCCCAAAAAACGTCCAACATTAGGGTTTTTTGCGCGCGCGCACACAATATACAATCCGGCGAGATCGCGGCGCCACTTTGTGCAATCCACATTCTCCGTGTGCTGTTGTCGAGACGGCGTGATCGAGAGCAAGGAGAGGAGGCAAGAGAATGAATTTTCATTCATTCGCGAGCGAGGGAGACGACAAGAGACAACCCGGTTTAGGGTTTAGGGTTTAGGGTTTAGGCGCGTTTAGGCGTTTAGGGTCAAAGACACCCCGCGGTGTTGCAATCCGGCGAGATCGCGGCACCACTTTGCGCAATCCACATTCTCCATGTGCCGTTGTCGAAACGGCGTGATCGAGAGCAAGTAGAGGAGGCAAGAGAATGAATTTTCATTCATTCGCGAGCGAGGGAGAAGACAAGAGACAACCCGAGACCGGTTTCGTCCTTTTTGGGACTCATCAGCCGGGTGTAGTCGTCTAACGTCTACCCTAACCCTAGCTCGGCGCCGGCTCTACTTATATTCTGGCTCTGTCACGTGGCGCGAGTCCGAGTGGCAGCCATGCGAAGTGCATGGCGGC
>NW_003314264.1:0-28885 GCF_000143415.4 Selaginella moellendorffii
TTGGTTGGAATGGATGTCTGACCATCTAAGACATTAGTTTGGCTCCCACTGAGCTATGTTGCTCTTTGTTCTGCGTTTGGGTTGGGTCTAAGCCCAAGCTCCATGCTGCTCTAGTCAATGGGGTACTCTCTTCCTCACATTAGGCCACCGGTATGCCAAAATTATACCAAATACTGTTTGACACCATTTTGTGTGCAGGTGCTAGATATAGGGAGCTGGTGCTCGTGGGATTGTATTGGACCCTTGTTTCGTACTGTAACAGGCTTGGAGTTTGGCTCCAAATTTAGGTGCACTATATTTGGTATCAGAGCGATTATTTTAGCAATTTCTATCCAACTTTTGTTCGATTTTCTGACTCAAGTTGCATACATAGAGACTTTTCTAGTAGATCCAAAGTGACCTGTGTAGGATTAGTTGGATTGCACCATTCTGTAAGATCGTTGTATGCATGTTCAGTTATTGATAGAGACATGGATGCAATTAGTGAGATGGTGAAAAAGAATCGTGTTGATGACACTAAAACCTCTAGATGGGCAAATCAAGAAGAGGAAACTCCTGTTAGAGATGCTACAGAAGAGGCTGAGGCTGAGTCAAAAGAGGAAGAGCTAGATGCTGCGGCACTACAGCATATGGCTCAAGAAGTTGAGATCAAGAATTTGTGAAGGGAAGTTCACAAATTGAAGAAGGAAAACAAAAAGAGGAAGAAAGAAGCTGAGGCAGTTAAACTAGCTAAACCGAACCTGGGTAGGTGTAGCGCATGTGATCATAAGATGAGATTTGGATATACTGTCACCGTGGATCCTTGGAACCTTAGGGGATAAATGGGGATAAAATAGCCACTAAGGGCTCTCTCATCAAGCAATTGCCCCTTTTCTAGTTGGTTTAAGGGGAGAGAGATAGGGTGTGCTACAGTAGGTTTTGAGCTTATAAGCTCATGAGTTGAGCTCATGACTTCTCAAACACAAGGAAAACATTTGTATATTCTGAATTAACATCTTTTCATTTTTCAAATTTTGATTTAATCTATATTTCCAAGTAAATTTGACCAATAAAATACAAATATAAATATAAATCTGAACACTAAAAGCAATCTAGAAACACTTCTCAAGCTCTACAATTGTAAGGCTTGCCTGATGGATGCGATGGTCGACCTTAAGATCTTGGTTTAGTTCCTACATAAAAATATAATAGATGTGCTTGTAGGCTAAATATACCTTTCCCCTATTTCCCCCTCTGTGTAAAATCTAGACAGGTACAAGATGGATTATTTGCAAATTCTGATAATGTAACTTGTACCCTTTGACGACTCAGTCACAACAATAAACTCTTTAACCATAGCACTGATGTAGTTTATCCTTGTGATTGTGCATTTCAGTGCCTTTGCCAGCTTGATCTTCTCTTATGCACCTTTTGAAATGGAAGACCTATATTGTATAGCCCCTATATTATACAGCCTTCCCATTTTTAGCTGGTCATGTATGCCAGTCTAGTGTTGGTAGCTTGACATCACTCTTTATGACATGATGACACACTGAAAAAGGGCTCAAAGCTTGGAATTAGTTCCTCACCCAAAGGATTGCCACAATTTTTTGAATGATGCTGCTTGCTGTACAAAAAATAAGATACTCTCTTCATGAGAGTATACACATGACCAAACGACTTGGTAATTTCACATCAAAGAATTAGGTGCTTTTGAACTGTATATTCTCTCATCGCTGCCTGGTTTCTAAAACTCTCAGTGGCAGATGGCACAGCACTGGCTAGATAGGCAAGAAGAGGAAAGGTATGTGCCTGAATTGACAGATAATTTATTTGCTAAGCTTTGAAAACCTCACACAAATCCTGAACAAAAATCCATTTCCAGATAGCATTGGAAGATTTTAGAAGACTGATGTAAACAAAAAATCATAAAAGGAGACAAACTCAACCTCTGATGGCAAAAGATATGATGACTTCACACAAATCGAATTTCATTTCAGGCTATTCAATTTCTTGATTCTGATGTCCATTTATTCACCTACATTATCTTTTCTGTTGCATCTGAATGTTTGAACTGGCAGGAGTTACCAAATATGGCAAAAAATTGAAAATAAAGACAACCTTTTATTCTTTAGACACGTTTCTTCACCACTATTCATGCAGCTCAAGCAAGAAGCTTTCATGTTGTATCTCCTGAGGACGTGATCAAACCACTACCCAGGATTAAAGTGATTGAAGTTCTTCAAAGTCAAAGTAGTTTGTGAAGTATGGGTCTTGTGAGATCAGAGCCAACAGTAAAACTCTCCATCAATGGTAAACTATACCTTAACGAGCTGACAGAGTCTCTGCAGAATACCTGGGAGGAGAAAAGTTTTGCTTTGGACAAGCAGCAATGCCTCAAGTAAGCAAAAAGCATCACCACTATTGGCTCAGGCAAGAAGCTTTCCTCTTGCATCTCCTGAGGACCACTACCCAGGATTCTCATTGCCTACCATGAATCCTTCAAATTAAACTTTTGCAAAATTGTAAAATAGTCTCAAAAGTAAATCTCAGAAATAGAATAGAGTCCTTAAAACGACTTCCACAAAGCAAATCTTCTCAAATCTAAAACCATGTTATCATTAGTATAATGTTCAAATCAAATAAATTTGATTTGTCATGTATTGTCCAGAAAAACAAGAAATAACACCTTGGAATGCCACAATAATATTCCTCTGCTGTTATGTTGAGGCTGTCAATAATTACTAGGACCTACTATGTTCTTGGTGGAACAAGATTGTCCCTGAATCCTCCATAACTATTTGTGCCACTGTAATTTTTAGCTCACCCTGTTGGTGATGAATCATCTCTCTAGCAGCCCTAAGGCATGAGAGGCAGTAGTTCAATAAAATTTTCATTCCAAAGATCCAGCAGCATAATTTAGCAACACATTTAGCACAACATTGACAAAATTCAATTCTGTTTATAAATTTTGTAGCAAGAGTGAATGCACAATTTTTTGTATTGAATTAAACTCAACATTCCCGATCAAGTGTCTGATTATCAAAGTTAACAAGAATTGCCAAATTAATGATGAAATTTCGATGTTAGTGTTCTCGAAGTTCAAACATGAGCCATTTTTTAAAGTTGGCAATGACTTATTACAATTTTATATGCTTGACAGGTGTGGATGTCTACTCCAAAGAAAAAGTCACATCCTGCCATGCTCACAAACTTGTGCTCACAGATTGCTCTCCATATATATCAGCCTCTCACACTTATTCGATGTAGATTGGACATTCAAGCACACCATGTCCACTGGGGCACAAGCTATTACTTCAGAGTTAATAGTTTGGTATGCCAAAGTTTGGTTTTGTTTCTAAGTTTCTCAATTGTCTTACAAGGTCACCGTTACATTCTTGCTTGCCTGCTTTAAGGGTTTTTTGTTTTGATAACTCACCCATTTGTGCACTATTTTGACGGAAATATTAGACAGGAAGTTGTGTCCATGCTTGCTATGAAGCATTTTTTTTTCAAACAAGTCTTGCACCCCAGCAAGAATGATTGTGATCCACCTAAACAACAGCTCTTTGAAGAGCTCATAAAATTGTAGGTTGAAACAAGGAAAAAAACATGAAGTGAAAGAGATTATAAGCAGTTAACTGAATTTTTGTTGATTCTCCTCACTCCCAAGCAGATCACAACCATCATCATCACCAAGAACCAGCCATGTGCGTGCTACTTCATGTCTATGGTGCCATACATGTCTGTGCATCCCCTACATCACCACCACCACCGCTGCTGTGCTCGAGTACATCGCCTGCAACATGAAATCCTTCGCATTTGCAACACCCAATACTCTGATCCAACCATTCTTCAATGACACAAGCTACACAACTAAATTCTCTGGGAGCTTGCAGAGCCTAGCATCTTTGCAGACAAGATCAACATCCCACAAAGCGTGGACAAGGAGTGACAAGTGTGATCTCAAGTGCTTGCCTCATAGTTGTGGTCCTCTCTGGAGCTATGATCTGGTGGCTGCTCAAATGAAACAACCAAAGTCTATGACTTCCAGGTCAGTTTGCTTAAATATGCATCCAAAGCTCATCAAATTGCCACCACCCAGGTTGTAAGCTCAGCTGACGTTGGCATAGATCGTTGGTCCTTGGAGCTCGCCATTAATAGTGATAATGTTCTTTGTTCTTCCCAGCCACCTCACTAGCTTCTCATCACAGTAATGAACACTGGCAAGATGTTGATCCATTGGTGCTGAGCAGTCTCAAAATTTCCAAAACATTCTATGATCTAATGCTCTTTCACAAGTATGGAATCTGGCAATTTAGGAATCCCTGGTTCAATGGCCCGGCTATGTCACACAGTGTCCTCTCAAGCGAGGCTAATAGTTCCTCTACAACTTCACCATGGATTCACACATGTGAACTCTCTTTTGGAATGCACACACATCATGTGGCTTCGAGCTACTATCTATGGAGACATTGACAGCCCACCATGAACAAAATGAAGGGCATTGTGGATCCCAGGGACTGCTTCAGTTGCAAAGGGATCCTTGGAGGAAACTCTACCAGGTAATATAATTGAGAATTGATTAGTCTTGATATGTTGTGTTTTGCAGTCTTGCTCTAGCCTTAGAGACTTGCACTTTGACTTGGCTGTGGAAAGTTTTGGTGACAGTGTAGGTAGTGTAGCAAAATTGGTCTGCAATTCTGAGCTATATGCCTGGTGTTTACCGTTGCATAGCTAAATCACGTAGTTTTTTATTCTGTTCACTTATGTTACTAATCAAGTGGCACGACAGGGTGCTGGAAAGACATCTCTAAATTATGCACTGATGGGCCAGGGTGGTGGCATTAGCATAATTTTTAACCTAAATCACTTTTCATAGAACAGTATTTTTAATATTTGAAAATTTAATTTCTATGAAATTTCATTCCTGTTATTCTAAGTTTTACTTTCTCAAATATTTTGTTTGTTCATCATTTAATTTTTGTAGTAGTTATCTTAAATATTATAATTTACAAAATGTGTTACATACTCTTGATTTATTGGTAAATTATATTCTGGTTAGAAAGGTTTTACACGTGTATTAATATTTTTAATTTATAAAATATCTTATATAAAAATTTAAGAAAATATTTTTTCTATCTTTACCATTGTATTTTTCTCATAAATGTGACATATAATTTTTATTCTATTTTAAAAATATTAACTTTTTCTTATAAAATACTTAGTTTACCATTTGAACTAACAGGATATTTTCCTTATGCTTAGGTATGGATTGATATAAAACAATATTGAAACAAAAGATGAAGCTCATGTAAAGCTTTATACAAACCTGTACTGATGCTTTATAATAAAATTATGCATTCATGCCCAATATATGACATGTTATCTAATATAGTATAAGCTATGTCATACATATAAAAAGTTCAAATCCAGTTCTTATTAATATCCTAGTTATATGAAGATTTCAAAGAAAAAAAAATATTAGCTATTAGCTCAAAGAATAACATTAAAATTTTAAATTATAACATTACAGTTTTAGTAGCAATAAGTTTGATAAAAATTATATTAGATTAAAAATATTTATAAAAATTTATTTTAAAATTATTGTGGCATTTTAAGGTAAGAATAGATATTTAAGAGTACATTACAAATGTTTTTTATATATACTAGATCAATAAACCAATTAAACCTAAATCAAATAGTCATATTTGAAAATAGTAGAATAAGAAATGAGAAAAAATTATGATTTTAGGTGTATTGTTAGTGAGAGTAATTTCAAAGAACAAAAAATAATATTTTATTATCTTGTACATAATATTAGTTTACTTTAGTTAATATTTCTAATGGAAATTTTTAAAGTGATTGAAAAGTTAAATTAATCAATACAAGTTTATATTATGGATTACAATGATAAATTAAACTATATATAAAAAATAATTTAATTTATGTATAGAATTAAGTATGGTTTTAATCCATAGTCTCTTTTAATAAAATAACATATATAAAACACAAACCCAAAAAATGAATACCATATTTTTTAAGTTATTAACTTGGATGGATCATTAGTAAGTTGTAGTTAAAATTATACTAGCAGGGATCCCAGCTCCGCTGGAAAAAAGTAAAGAATGTTTTCAATATGAAAAAATGCAATCATACATACTTTGGGTTAGAACAACACATTTAAAAAAAATAAAATAATAGAACAATGACTTATGATGTTCGTCACTGCACAGAAACTTTGTAAGTGCAAAATGCAGCTTCAGCACTTGCATCCACTCTAGCCATGTCAAAGAGGGGAAGAAATTATTGGCAAAGATCCTGGGATTATCCTTTTCTAAGTTTGGTAGTTGACAATTTGTCAAAAAAGAATGGGAGAGTCTCTCTTTGCATTCTCCCCACCACCAGTAAGTCTTTTAGCAATTCAATGAGCTCTTCATTAGTCTTTGCAACTAAGTTGATTAAGAATACCTTCAAAACCAAGAGAAAGAGTATACATCTATAAGTTCAATTACCAGATTCTGGCAACCAGCTCTGGACTCTCAAGAATCTAGAAAAAAAAAAAACTTCACTTACTTCTGTTGTCACTACTCCTGTAAAGGGTCATAGTCTAAACTCCAATCATGAAATTAAGAAGTTCTTTGATGCAACTTGTCTGATCAGAAAACATTAGAAGAGGATTGTTATGGCCCAAGTGTTGTCGAAGTTGGGTGGCTCAGAAAGGTTGCACAAGTCACTTAGTTCCGGAGGTAGATCCTCTTGTTATATGGCACCACAAACACAATGGTCATCTGGATGCTTGTCTTACTCTTTGCATTTTTTTTGAACAATGCTTCAAGGTACAACTGGAGAAATTTGCTAGAGATGCTCATCTTATACATATTATATGTTATGTAAATCTGTCTATTCTTTAATTCTTTTAAAGGCATCTCGTTCGTTCTCACTCATCACGTACTATTGATGACGGAAGTGAGGCATGGGAGGCCACTATGTGTAGCTCCAAGACATGTGTCATACTAACCTTCCCTAAGTTGCATAAGTGTTAAGTGGTGTTTGGTGTCACAAGGGCATTAAATAAGGCCTAAGGGACTAAGTCCCTAGTGAATGATGGATAGAAGGTGCCATTCAAACATCCAAAGTTGTAGAGACAGGAAGAATCTGTCTACTTGATTTGGACAAAGCAAAAAATAGAATTTTGGCAAGGATAGTGATGGGTATATAAAGGCCCATAAGTAGCAATGGTAATCCCGGTGTGTGGGATTATAAGGTGAGCTTGCGCAGATTAAGGAACCACTCCCTAAACTATCAGGTAGGTTCATCCCTATGAATACTTGCTAAGGCATGGTAGAATGTGCAAAGCTATCCTCCTAATCTGGAAGAGAATAACCAAAGGAAACATATGAGGCCAAAAGGCAAGTAGTATTGAGATGGTACTGAACCATAGAAATCGAAGAGCATAACCAACAGTGGTTATGCAAGTTGAGAGTGGAGAATCAAGAGGGTGCTCGAGGATGTTGTTACTATCAACCATGGTTCCATAGAGAGTCTAAAATGTGGAATTATCCATGTTAGACCATATAGTGAGTAGAGAGCTTGCAAAGGAGAAGCCTTAGCAAACTAAGGAACAGAGTTCCTTGAAAGTTCCTGAAGACAATTCTAGGTAAATAAGTACTTGGCCGGAAGGGCTGGCTTGGGCACACCGCCAAGTGTGGGGGATGCCCCCGGGGTTATCGTCAACAATTTAAAAGGGTCTAGAAGACCTAGTTTCTATTGGTAGACCTCTTAAGGGGTTAAGATGAGATCACTAGATGATCTTGTAGCTAAACAAGGACAAGGTTTTTGTTTAGGTTAAGAAATACGATTTCTAATTCAAAGTGTTGATTTGAACTATTGATAATGGTGTAGCTTGGTCAAGGTGACCAAGTGGGAAAGACACCTAAAAGGAAATCAGTTGTGCCAATACGATGGTATAGTAAATCCAAAAAAGTAGCCTCTAGGAGTAACCTATGGGAGGGTTGCAAAGCCTGTAGCAGAAAATGCTAAAGAGACCTACTAGGGGTGAGCACCCTTTGGACTTAGCAAAGTAGAGCCTTTGCCATGGAGCCAAAAGGATACTTCGAGAATGGAGGTAGTGATCCTATATTACTCAGTGTAACAATCAACAGATAAAAGCAAAAGACTAGTGGCCAAGTATGGGCCAAGGAGTTCATTAGAAGGAATCCAAATGGCAAAGTTAGGCATGGAACACTAAGGTGTTAGATGTTAACAGATTGTGAGAAAGGAAGTGTGCTTCCAAAGATGGATTCCCAAATGCTTCAAGTTGGCAAAGGTGAAAGCTTCAAGGGGGGGAGCGGCAAAGTAGCCAAATGATAGGGCCGTGGACAGTGCTAGCATAAATTACGATAGTTGGAACTTAGTGTCAAAGGTGACACAAAATAGAAAGGAGGATGATGGTGCCCTCAAGTGAAGAAGTTCCTAGGATGAGGAAGTGAAGTTGCACAATATGTGCAATGAAAGGTGTCAGAGACACCAAAGAAATTGACTTTGAGAAGTCAAAATTAAAAGTTCCAAGGTGAACTAGTTATGTCAATAGAAGTTGAGACTACTCGAGAATGAGTACTGGAATTGAGTTAGAGAAGGTGTCTCTAATGAGTTTAGCGAAAATTGAACCACTAAAAGGGAGCAAACCACCCCAGGTGGTCAAATGAGTCTCTATGTTGGAGAGACTATGCTCCGTAAAGGATGGACAAGGCATGGTGAAGGCCCAGGAAGGCCGTGCCCAAGTGTTGGGTGATAGGATATCCACTGGGAAGTCCAAGACTAGAGTGAATAAGAACTGATAAGCGGGGTAACTTGGTGAAGTGTTCAAGAGCTGGCTCTAGTTCCCCCGAGAGATCGACTGGCCGATGCTCCCAATCCAAGTGTGGGTGGCACTACCTACTTGGATACTAGGCGTGGCTCAATGGAACCTCGCTCTAAGCCCATGGCTAGAGCACCCAAAGGCAGAAGGCAGGGAGAGTACCCAGGAGGCCCATGTAGGGCCACGGTGTTTCGAAATGTTGTCCCAAAGTCTTAGACTATGGAAAGGAAGAAGAGTAGCCCTTTGGTGTAGTGACCAAGGACATAGTCATACGGTGAGGAAGTCCCAAAAGACTATGGGACTTAGTGGTCGGGCCTGTGGGCCTTGATTTAGTGGCAATGTTGGCAAACACAGCCATGGACAGAAAGGGACTTGGTGAGGACAGAAAAGGAGATATTGGAAAAAGCTATCCCCATGTTTGCGGGCATCCTAAGGATGCTAAGGAGTGGATCTAGGATGACCACTCATGGATAGAAGGCCCAGTCTTGGAGAGACAGGGTTGCAATGCAGGTGGTGTTGGACCACCGATGTGACCAAGGTGAATGGGTATGGCCTAGCGTAATAGGCTGGTATGTTGGTGGTACCTTGGGTGTCGGAGATGGAGTTTGAGATGGAGTCTGAGATGGACCTGAGATGGAGTCTGAGATGGACCTGAGATGGAGTCCAAGATGGACCCGAGATGGAGTCCAAGATGGACCCGAGATGGAGTCCAAGATGGACCCGAGATGGAGTCCAAGAAGGACCCAAGACAGAGTCCAACGTCGAGATCAAGACCCAGACTGGGACCAAGACTGAGACCGAGGCCGAGGCCAAGGCCGAGTCCGAGTCCGAGTCCGAGTCCAAGTCCGAGTTCAAGTGTGAGTCTAAGAGGGTGAAAGCCTAAAGTGTTTATCTCCCAGACCCTGGGGGGTTTGGTGAGCTCCAAAATTACAGTAGAGGGAGGACTCCAGTGGAGCCAGTTTGGCCAGGAAAGGCCAGTTTGGCCTAGGAAGGCTATTGTGAGACACAAAATCCCTAGGCCCCAAAGTGGAGCTGGAAAGGGTGCCACGTGGTAGTGGCTGAAGCGAGAGCCAAACGAGCGTAACACGTTTGGACCAAAAGCTCCGACTTGAAAAGTCAAGAGCGGGAGTGGAACTCCCAACGAAGTGCTCGAGGAACGAGCACAAAGCGAGCAAAAAGCGAGGCTCCAAAAAGAGACCCAAAAGGACCAACACATGACACGTGGAAGTGTCCGAGATGGACTCGAGTTGGAGTCTGAAGTGGAGTCCGAGATGGACTCGAGTTGGAGTCCGAAGTGGAGTCCGAGATGGACCCGAGTTGGAGTCCGAAGTGGAGTCCGAGATGGACCCGAGTTGGAGTCCGAAGTGGAGTCCGAGGTGGACCCGAGATGGACCCGAAATGGAGTCCGAGATGGACCCAAGATGGAGTCCGAGATGGACCCGAGATGGAGTCTGAGATGGAGTCCGAAGTCGAGACCGAGACCGGGACCGAGACCGAGAACGAGACCGAGACTGAGATCGGGACCGAGAATGAGACCGAGGCCGAGGCCGAGACCGAGCCCGAGCCCGAGTCTGAGTCCGAGTCCGAGTCCGAGTCCGAGTCCGAGTCTGAGTCCGAGTCCGAGTTCGAGTCTGAGAGGGTGAAAGCCCAAAGCGTTCGTCTCCCAGACCCTGGGGGGTTTGGTGAGCTCCAAAAGTATAGTAGGGGGGAGGACTGCAGTGGAGCCAGTTTGGCCAGGAAAGGCCAGTTTGGCCCAGGAAGGCCAGACCCAGTGTTGGGTGCTGAGCTGACCACTGGGAAGTCCAAGACTAGAGTGAACATGGACCCACAAGCGGGGTAGCTTGGTGAAGTGTTCAAGAGCCGGCTCTAGTTCCCCCGGGAGATCGACTGGCGGATGCTCCCAGTCCAAGTGTGGGTGGCACTACCTACTTGGATACCAAGCATGGCTCAATGGAACCTCGCTCTAAGCCCATGGCTAGAGCACCTAAAGGCGATAGGTGGGGAGAGTACCCAGGTGGCTCGCGTAAGGCCACGGTGTTCCGAAATGTTGTCCCAAAGGCCCAGACTGTGGAAAGGAAGAGGAGCAGTCCTCTGGGGTAGTGACCAAGGACACAGTCATGTGGTGAGGAAGTCCCAGAGGACCGTGGGACTTAGTGGTCGGGCCTGTGGGCCTCGATCCAGTGGCAGTGTTGGCAAACACGGCCAGGGGCAGAAAGGGACTTGGTAGGAACTGACAAAGGGACTTTGGGGAAGGTGATTCCCTAGGTTTGTGGGCATCCTAAAGATGCTAAGGAGTGGATCTAGGATGACCACTCGTGGACACATGGCCTAGTCTTGGAGAGACAAGGTGGTGATGCAAGTGGTGTTGGACCACTAGTGCAGCAAAGGTGAATGGGCATGGCCTTAGCGTAACGGGCCGAGATGTCAGTGGTACCTTTGGGTGTCGGTCTCGGGACCGGACACATGGAGCACTTGGACCAGGTGCAAGTGTGGAGTGGCATGGATGCCATTCTTGGGGCTAGCAAGTCCCAAGTCCTGAATTGGACTGATGGAGGTTGTGAATGAGACTCCTCCAAGTGGTCGGAGGTGTGGTTAAGTGACTAAAGTAGAATGGAAAATTTAGTCGCTTACAGCTATGCCCAAGTGTTGACTTTATTGGTTGGCTAAAGGAATCACACCATATATTGAAATTGATATCTAATAAGTCTAGTTTACCTCCAATAGGGCTTGACCTAAGTGGTAAGGTGTCAAGAGAGTAGGGCTCGAGAGAGAGTTACAGTTCTTAGCTTCCGTTCACGAGGATGTGAACTTATAGGGAATTATAGTGGATTATAAATAACCAAAGAGAACGACTCGAGAGATGATCTATAAAAGTCTAAATTCAGAAGCTTACATCAACCTTAGACCTAATTTTAAACTTGGTCTCAAACTCAATCTTAGACTTGGCCTCGTACTTCCATATATCACAACACTTGCTACGTGTTGGTCCTTCTTTTGTCCCTTTCTAAAGAATTTCTTATTAATTAATTTATGCTTATTTCTTGAGCACTTCTTTGGGAGTTTCACTCCCACTCTCGAATTTTTGAGTTAGAGCTTTTGGTCTAAACATATTACACTCATTACACTTCCATATTAACCACTACCACATGGATCATCTTTGGCTCCATTTTGGGACTTAGAGATTTTATCCTGCACAAAGATGTTTGGGACAAGCTTGATTCAAAGATAATTGATATAGCTACAGAACTTGGTGAGATTCCAGTGGTGTGTAAATAAGCACAGCTAATTCCAAGAATATAAGGTGGGAGATTGAAACAAATAAAGAGTGAACCATAGGCCAACCTCCCAACCCTTAAGGACTTTCAGCCTTAAATCCTACAGGCCATAAATATGCTTAGAATATTCCTATGGTTCATGTCATTCTCCCCTCCCTTATAACCAAGCTACAGACAGTAGTCTCAAGAAGCTAAATGAGCCTCAAATAAAGAGAGTCCAAGGCAATACGGCCATGGAGAAAAAATGTGTAAATGGCAACACTAATGTTGCAAGAAATGGCCATGAAAAAAAGAAAGCAATACAGCTTTCTCGCATAACAATACAGTCATGGAAACAAGAGAATGAAAATAAAACAAACAGCTTAAATCATATAGCAATATGGCTTTACAACTCAATTCTCCCCTTCCTCAAGAATGTTATCCAAGTCATAATTAAAACTTAAAAATATTCTCTTCTTGTCATCTTCAATTTTCCATGTAGCTTCATCTATAGAATAACCATTTTACTGAACTAACAACTCCATAGTTATCTTCTAGCATATTTCCACCAATCTTTGAGTAAAAATATTGGCTAGACCAGCCTTCTCAACATTAATCTCTAGAACTTGGATAAGGACTGATCCATGACATCACCAGGGTGTAAACACACTTTAAACTTACTCACATGGAATGTTGGATGAATCTTTGAACTATCTAGCAAGTCCAAAGTGTATACAAGATCCCCCATGTGCTGTAAAATTGTCCAAGGCCCACAATACTATAAAGACAACTTAGCACTGCCACCTCTTTTTAGAGATTGTTATGCATTCAACAGCTTAAGGAAATCCTTGTCACCAACTTTGTACTCTTGATAACAATGATGCTCATCAACCAATCTTTTGTCTCAATCTTAAGCTTGCCTTATGTTCAACTTTGCCAACTCAAGCTTATCTTGCATATCCTCCAGGATATCACAAGCATGAAGTACTCAAACTCACAGAAGACCTAGGCTCGTAACCATACATCACCATAAATGGAGATATGCCAATAGCCAATTGATGAGCACTATTATGAGCAAACTGAAGCAAAGACAATTACTTCTCCTATACTCCCTATCGATTCATGTTTCCCATAAAAAACCTTAACTCATCTTCTAACAACTGATTCATGTGCTCTATCTGCCCATCTAATTATGGATGCTCACCACTACTCATACTCAACCTAGTCTCTAACTTCTCAAAGATCGTTTGCCAAAACTTGGTGTGAACTTGGGATCCTAATCACTCATAATATCACTTGGCAAACCATAGAGACTGAATAACTAGTCTACAAACAATTGAGCAAGTTCAGAAGCTTTAATAGTCATTTTCACTGGGAAGAAATGAGCTATATTCATCAAACAATCCACAACAACCCAAATAACATCATTTCCTCGAAAGATTTTGGGTAAACTAGTGATAAAGTCTATTGAGATGCTATTCCACTCATTCTCGGGTACACATAGAGGATGATAAAGGCCAATGAGCTTCTAATGATCAACTTTGGCTGCCTGGTAGGTTAAACAACCACATACATACTTCTCAACATTTGACTTCATCGCAGGCCAAGAGAAATGCCTCTTCACCAACACATATAGTTTCAATACCCTTGGATGCCCAACATTAAGCACATCATGACATTGATGAGTTTGTCAACATGAGAAGCCACCACACGTCCCTTCTTCACTAGGATTCCATCTTATATCTTGAATGATGCAAACTTGTCACTCTTCATATCTATAGAGAGGTGTCCCTCAGCAAAACCTTCGTGCAAATATCAGTGATAAAGGAGTCAAAGTCAGCAAACTCCTTAAGCTCATCAAAGAGATTGCTAGATAGCTTCATGAATGAGATAGAATTTACCATCCTAGATAATGCATTAGCCACCTTATTGTCACATATACTAAATCTTAATAGACATTTCCTGCAAGAACTCTTGCCAATGAGTAAGGCAGCCTCAAAGATCCTTTTTTCAACTGAAATGCTGGAGAGACCAATGATTTGAGTCCACATGGAACTCCAATCTATACAGATAATGTTGCCATTCCTTCACAACATACAACTCCTTATCTCGAGTAGGCCAATTCTACTATATAGCATCAAACTTATGGCTCATGTACGTAAGAGGATGTTCAACTTGAAGCAAGATGACATCAATAGCATCATCACTTGCATCTGTCTTGACCACAAGAGACTGGTTAGGATAAAAAATCTTCAATACAGGAGTAGGAGATATAACATTGCTTCAAATGTTGAAATGCCACTTGATACCTCTCATCCCAACCATGAATAATAGCATGTTTCGATGTGTTCTGGAGAAGATTAGTCAAGGGAGCTGCTATCTCTAAAAAGTCCTTCACAAATCATAAAAAAGCTCTAGCCATACCAAAAACTATAGAGATTATTATAAGCAACCAAAGAGAACAACTTAAGAGATGATCCACAAGATTTATATATAGAGGGAAAGGGTCCATAAATAAAAGTGCACCCCCTTTTCCAATTGGTTAAGGGTCTTGGGATACTTAAGGTTAAGTATCCTTGGGTTTGAATAGTATTGGGCTGGATTATCTCTTGGGAAGTCCAAATTTAGGAGCTTACAATCATGCACTATCGAAAGTATAGGCTCGTCTCTCAAGTCATTCTTTTTGGTTGCTTACAATCCACCACACTTCCCTACAAGTTCACACCCTTATAAATGGAAGTTGAGAACCACAACCATGACTTAGATCTTTGCAAGATCAACTCTCACTCCATATACTGAAATCAAATGCCCAAGATATCCAATCTCCTCCAAAAAATATTCGCACTTAGATAATTTTGAGTAGAGCTTGTTGTCCCTCAAAAGTTTCAAAACACTACACACATGCATCTCATGTTCCTCCACTGAAGAGCTAAATACCAAGATATCATCAAAATAATCAATTGCAAACTTTCCTAAGGCTGTACAACTTGATTCATCAATCTCTAAAAAGTTGCAGGAGCATTTATCAAACCAAATGGCATCACCAAAAACTCATGACCCATCCTTGTTTGGAATGTGGTTTTTGGAACATCCTCTGGCTTGACACAAATCTGATGATACCCTTGCCTCAAATCAATTTTTGAGAAATATCAAACACCACAAAGACAATTGAGCAAATCATCGATATATGGGATTGGGAACATATTCTTCACCATCCTATCATTCAATCCTTTGTAGTTTATGCAGAAATGCCATGTACCATCTTTCTTCTTGACCATCACCATTGGAGCAGCCTAAAAAGAGTTGTTGATCCATAACCACCCTTTCCGAAGGTACTCAGCAAGCTGCCTATTAATCTCTTCATTTTCAGTAGGATTAGTATGAGTTGGTTGTCATTAATAAAGAGTAGCTCTAGGAACCAAGTCAATCTCATGCTAAATTCCACGTTCGGGAGGCAAACCATTAGACAACTCATCTGGAAATACATTATGGAACTCCTCTTGAATGAAATCCACCTAAACCCTATGCCCACAAATATACTCCAAATCAGACATGATCATATTAGAAAAAAAAACAAGTACACCACAAAAGATCTAGCTATCTCGCATGTCACCAGCTCCAAAGCATGGAGTATCAATATTATCTATCATGACAATCTCTTTTACAGTGCCATCAACTTTGATATGCAGAACATTATGCTCCCAATCAATCTCTGGCTTCCTATCATAACACCATTCCTTCCCAAGAATAACATCTGTGCGACCAAGATCCATAACTTAGAACAAGGGATGGTCAAGAATCCTCTGAACCATCAAAGGAACACTCAGAGCTTATTCACCATAAACACGAGTGCTACATCCATCTGCCATAACCACCTCATAAATTTCTGAACTCTTTTCCACAGACAAACCAAGTTGCTCGAGACTTAGATTCTTGAACTTTTCCCACAAGGTGTGGAAGAGTCACCATAGCACCATATCCACAATGGATTCCACCACATTTATCTTAGCATTCTTTGATCCCTTCACAAGAGGATAATCTTTGCCATGACATCTAGCCTTCTAACAATGAAAACAATTACCCTCTATCTTGTCTTTCTCTCATTGGTCCAAATGATTTCTTTTGGCCTCATTGCCATCTCCACTCTTCAAGCCATTATGAAATAATAGTTGTTTCTTCCCCGATTATGAAGTATTGGTAGGCTGGTCAAGTCACAGTCAGATTATCATTGTTGACTGATTGGTCAATAGTCCATGTGACTGGTTGGCAGAATAGTCACAAATAGCGCACAATGTTGACTAGTCAATGGTTGACCTGCAGCTTTTTAAAGCTACTTAAAAGTCAAGTTTGAGTGAATTCATGAAAGGCTTTAAATCAATTTCATGTTCAATTCCATAATAAGGTGGAATGCTTATGGGCAGTATCTTAGGAAAAACTCGGTATAACCCAATATTTTAGAGTCCTTATGTAACATGCACAATAGCAAGTAACTCCTGCTCAAAATTTAAATACCTCTTCTCAGCATCATTAAACTTACAATTTCATAAGCAATGGCATGCCCATTTGCATAGAACAGCCTAAAGTGCACCACATGCACAATATATACATCATATAATTGTGTCACATCAAGCACTGCCATTCTTCTTGAGAAGGCTAAAATAAATAGCACTCCATGAAAAAGTATGCCCAAACCTTATTAGGATATGGCTTATTGTCCTCTTAGTGTCCTCTGTAGAGACAATATGGCTTAAATACTCCACCTTGGTTTTAAGAAAGTCACATCTAAACATCTTAGCATTATTTGGAATTCATGTCAAACGAAATGTAAACAGAAAAATGATCATACAATGTCCCTTCCTTATCAGTGTAGGCCATTCTACCATTTCCGTGTAACCCAATGGCAGATGTGTGGCTATGCAAAGGGTATGCACAAAGTTGCATCTTCTCTCTTGGCTCCAAGATTTTTGTTTTTCCTCCACATCCGCATCACTAAAATCATTGATCCCAAGATTCATGTCCCTGCTCAAATCCATCAGCATGTGAGCTGGCAACATGAAAATCCTCATTGTTTGAAGAGATGATCCACTTCCAATTTTTCATATTCATCCTCCATGAGATGGTTAAGGACGACCCTCTCGCCCAGCACTCAGTTCCTGGCTTCCAGAATCCAGGCATTATTAGACATTGCTG
This sequence comes from Selaginella moellendorffii, assembly GCF_000143415.4. NCBI lineage: Eukaryota > Viridiplantae > Streptophyta > Lycopodiopsida > Selaginellales > Selaginellaceae > Selaginella > Selaginella moellendorffii. Next base: position 17,284 of record NW_003314264.1, read on the forward strand.
CCTTGTTCTTGTGAGTTCACAACTTAGATTCTAGCATTTGGAGCATGTGCCAAAAAGAAGGCTGATTCCCAACTCCATGGAAGCAGCTATTGGCTCAGCCATTGTTCAGTGTGACCACTAGGAGTGTAACAAAGCCAATCCACTAAATAGTAAAGCTTACGATACCGGCCTTACAATCAAGTGGTCACCCCTTAAGCCAGTTGTCATAGGGTGTAAGGGATAGGATCTTAACATTAGTATCAAGAGCCCAGTTAGATTTTGTGTATGATGAGTGGGGCAGGAATATTCTGATGGAATGTTCAACATGGTGGGAACCAAGACCCTAATAGAAGTACCATGGCATGGTGGATCTGGAGGGATAACCAGGTTTGGTATACCCAAGAGAAGGACCACAGTGACTGGAGGGTGTCCTACGTATCATCATGGATGATTATTCCCTAGCAAGGAGAGGAAAAGTAACAGTGAATGGCAAGGCAATGAATGCAAGGCTGATGACCTCTGTAAGGGAACTTGGCTCCACTTGAGAGACCTTCACATCATCACAGATAGCAGCCCAATTTCATAGTGCAGAATCATCCCAGGGAATGTCAACAGCAACCATCTGAAACTATGCTGCATAGGTGAAAGATGTTTTAGAGCCATACTTCAGCTCCTAAATTTGTTGATGGCTGTTTACTCTTTTGGTTTCTGGGCATGCCTTGTCTCCATGTTCTATGTTGTCGATCTGCTTCATGATCTCCATCCGCTAGTCAAAATCCCAGGACTGGGATCTCTTCATCTTTGAAGAACTCCTAAACTACTTCGCCTCACCTGTCATCACCACCTTCCCTGCTCAGAGCCTTGAGTTTCCTCCTTACAGCCTTCTTGTCTTCACTGTCGGACTCATGAGTTCACTGTTGGACTCATTGTGGTGATCCTTGTGGTGATCATCAAAATGATCTCTCTCTTCTTGTGGATGAAGTTCATCTATCTCATCTTTTGTCACATCTCCTTGGCTCTTTGCTGGAAAGATGCCAGCACTGATTGTTTCGTATAGCAGCTTGATTTCCATCAATCAAAAGTGCGGACGTGAGCCAATGTTGTGACTTTCGTGACTGCCTTAAATGCTAGTGGCTGGCAATAAAACTCTAGGCGAAGATAGCAAGAAATGGTTGAGCTGGTGTAGATGCAGCATATGATGCAGTGTCTCCAGGTGACGAAACCATCTCCAACACAAACTTGAGCTTTGCAGGGAGAGATTGGTAAGTGCTCCCAGTACTTTTTTCTTTTTGAATCAAGCTAGCTCAACCAGAAGTTTTGATGAACAGAACAGAGCCAAAAGAGGAGCTCAACAAAAGCAAAACCTGTCCTTCCTCTCACTTGGCTGCACAGAAGGAAGCAGCACGAGTAAGAGCAGGGAGCTGATGATCGAGCTGACGATGCTAGTGCTTCAGCTTAAACACAGGTAGCCTTCGCTTTCCAGTGGAGCTTCCAAAGAATTCACTGACGAGCAAAGCAGGGGCATTTGTGGGAATTCAATCGTCGTGATGTGAAGATCCAACATGAATGCTTGTTTCTATGGTAGTTCCTACGTGACAGTGCGGATTCTATCGGGAGCTTACCCAGCGCCTTGAGCGCCATCCATGGCCGACAAAGTGAACCAGGGAGATCTGTATCCAAAATTTCTCATCTATAAGCTTCAGTCATATTCCACAAAATTTTCCATTATTGACCTAATGTGTAAAACGGTTAACATTGCTAATAATGATTAATTTCCCTTTTTAACTACTATCCAGCAACAAATAAGCAGTGAATATTGAGAGTTGAGTCGATGAGTCCTGCCAGTGTCCAGCACCACGATCATCGTCTCATCTCATCTCGTCTTGTCGTCGTCAATCCTGAGATTAGAAAGAAAGAACTTAAAAAAATCCAAGTCCAAGCAATAATCAAAAGGTCCAAAAGGTAAAGAGTCAATAAAGCAAGATCAAGCGAACAAGCCAGCCACAGTGTTCTTTGTGCTTAATACTTACCTCCTGTCGTACATTCGATTTGACAAGAAACATCGACTCTTTTTTAAGAATTATGTTTGACATCTCTTGCACCTAAAATGTCAACCTCTGTCGGAGCATAGTACGCCCGTGCCTAAAACCATCGAAAAATGTTCTTCACATAATTGGTCCTACAAATATAAAGGGTTTTCTCATTTCTTGAACTTAACTGATGTGGTGAAGAGAAAAACTTCATCATTGCCTTATAAGGCGCTGATTGGAAGTACCGCCCTAAATTTTGTATTTAGTTATAGAAGTTCCTGCAATGAAATGCTCAAGGATAATATTTCTTCTTGGTTTAGCTGGTGCTCTTCTCTGGAATCTAGCACGATTAAATCGTGAATACTGGCAAGCTCGTGCAATTGGAACGAAATTTGTAAGTCTGGTCAGATTGATGCCTTACCACTTAATTGATCCAGTTACAGAACGAATCCCAGCTCCATAATCTTCACCTAGTCTTAAGGAATGCTGCATTTCTCGACCGAACGGTGGTAATTACAGCTGTGAATTGTGCCTGGGCCAATCCTGGGGGCATGCTGGATGTCTTCCTTGAGGCCTTTCACCACGGCAGCGGAACCGAGTCACTATTGGAGCATCTGGTGATCGTTTCAGTCGATAATGCATCGCATAAACGTTGCATGGAGATTCACAAGCACTGCTTTGAGCTTGAGACGAGTGGTTTAGATTTTTCATCCGAAAAGAAGTTCATGAGTCTGGATTACCAAAACATGATGTGGAGAAGAATTTTCTTTTTGGGAACTGTCCTTGAACTTGGCTATAGTTTTGTCTTTACGGTAAACTAACATAGTAACTCCCTTCTCATATGAACTTGACCTTTTTTAGGACACTGATGTCATTTGGCTGCGGAGTCCTTTCAAACACTTTGATTCCTATGCAGATATTGAAATTGCCGTAGAGAAGTTTCCCAAGCACCCAAAAAGCGTGAATAATGGCTACATTTACGTCCGCTCAAACAACCGGACTATTGAATTCTATAAACTGTGGTATAAACTGCGAAATTCGTTTCTAGGCAAGCACGAACAAGACATTCTTAACATGATGTTACACTCAACGTACTCAATGCATCCGGAGTTTTGGAAGCTGGGATTGAAGACAAGGTTTTTAAATTCAACTTTGTTCAGCAGCTTTTGCAACCAGGCCAGCAGGAGCTTGGATTTGAATCAAGCATGTACTGTGCATGCAAACTGCTGCTCTGATCTCAAGAAAAAGATACGCGACCTGAAATTGGTTGTGGATGACTGGAAAACTTTCCAGGCAAATACTGGAGGAAATGAGCAGGGGTCAATGAAACTGAGAGCTCCCAGAGAATGTCTTCACTATCAGGTTTAATCATATCAGTAATTCTACGGCTCCATCCGGGCTTTGGGACAATGTGGGCAAGGCTTTACTATCTATCTATGCACAAAAAGGAGGCAAAATGTTTTTAGTTCTATTCTGGTTCGCGGCCCAAGAGGCAAAAGGTTTCTTAGAAGTCGTTCATGGATGTGCTTACGATCGGGACAAATGAGTGGAGCTTCACGGCCAGTTTTCCTCTTCTCTAAACCCATAAATTAAGAAAAGAAGCTACTGTGAAAGACCAAGAGAGGAATGAAAGAAACCTGAGATCGGAATCTCTTGGATCTGTGTATATCCTAGCAAGTAGATCTTACTCAATATTTTCACAGGCAGGTTTGAGAGATATAGTGCTCATTTATAGTATTACTATGTATCCCTGATCTATTTGATGCTCCCAGAGTATTCGAGAAATAGTGCCCGTAATTTTTTTAAGGAGCTGTTATATCATAATTGGGAGATCTAGGTTTTTCCTCGAACTTGATGACGTCTTCGTTATATTTTTTTTTAACATTTCTTTATTCTTAACTATAATTATTTTTCTTGAGCAGAACTTCCTTTTTGAAACTAATTTGGGTGACTTGTCCTCTAGTCTCTAACCTCTTTCTAGTTTGGCTGTTGTCAAGGGATCTTTCTAAAAATTATTGCATAGAGAGCCTACAGTTCTTTGGAACGTCGAATCCTTTGAAGCATATGGACCACATCTGACATTGTTGGCCGCTCCTGAGGCGATTCTTGAGTGCATAATAATGCAAGCTCCGTACAGAGGACAATACTTGTATGATGGTGCTTTAGTTCCATAATTTGAGGATCTAAAATGTCAGAAAGAGTTGTAGGGTAGAACTGTTGCACCCATAGTGCAAGTCCACCTTGCCAAGAAACGTCACCTTGTGGACTTATTCGTGTAAGTACCTCAAGAATTAAAACGCCATAACTAAACACGTCACCTTCTCGCGTTCGTATGCTGGAAAACATGTACTCTGCTTCCTAAATCAAATGGGTCTGTTAATCCACAATTAAAAATGGCTTAAAACTTCACCTGGCGGCAAGTTTTCCTCTGAAGAAGGATTACCAGCAATCCTGTAGTTGCTTATATGAGGTTTGAAGAGTGCATCAAGTAGGATGCTTCTTGTTCTAAAATCGCACCACAGAAGAGACTCCCATTCGTGATGCATATAAGCAACAGCTTCTGCGATTCCCAAAATAATATCCAGCCTCTGTATCCAAGTCAAATCACACACTTCTCCTGCGTATAGATGCTTCTCAAGGCTTCCATTTGGCATCAATTCTGAAACCAAAGCCACCATATTCACACTGTTGCAACAGCCAACAACCTTTACTATGTTTGGGTGCAAGACTTTGGCGAACATCTTGGCCTCCATAGAGAAACTCCTACGATTGCTTCCGTAATACTCAGGGCTAAGTACTTTAACAGCAACTTCCAAGCCGTCCGAAAGTTCAGCCTTATAGACGGTGCATAATGCTGAAGAGCCGATATAGTTAATACTGCTAAAATCCTCTGTGGCCCTCTGGAGTGCCTCGGAAGTCAGCCTGCGAAGTACACCCGCTGGAAAACTGCTGTTCAGCTCGTCAGTCTCGTCACGGCAACAAAACCACCACGTCAAAATCATTATGACAGTCATAGTGAGGACCAACCCTGCCGCTGAAACCATCATACCTCCAGGAGCGACAGTTCGACCAACATATGTAGTACATGACTTGTTAAGAATAGGCCCACACAAATCCGCATTCCCTACAAATGATGACGCAGGAAAGTTGAGATTTGTCGGTATAATTCCCGAGAGTTTGTTAAATGCAAGGTCTAGAAATGTCAGCCTGGGTAAAGTACCAATTGCTGCAGGAATTGTTCCCCCGATTGCGTTTCCAGAGACATCGAGCTCGGTTAGCTCACTGAGATACCCAAACTCTTCCGGTAGCCTTCCACTAAGATGATTCTCTGAGAGATTTAAGCATTCCAGGCTTCGCATTTTTATGATAGTATAGGGTATAATCTCCTTTAAAAGATTGTGAGACAGGTCTAAAACACTCAATCTTGCGCAATCACCTATCTGTGGAGGGATGTTACTAGATAGGTTGTTGTACGAAAAGTTGAGGCTGAGAACCCTGGTCATAGTTCCAAGTGTAGAGGGGATGACGCCTTCTAGGTGATTCTGAGATATGTCTACGTCAAGAATATTAGGAAGGGTAGCAAGATCGTCGGGAATGGCCAGAAAATTGTTTCTCGAGACCTGAAGACGCACCAGATTGTTATATCCATTAATGCCAGTAGGCAAACCCGAATTGAACGAGTTAGCCCTCAAATCCAAAACGCTAAGCGTTGGAATCTCACCAACAGCACTTGGGATGGCACCGGATAAAGCGTTGCAGCTGAGATTCATAATCACCAAGTTTCCACATTTGTTTATTTTATCAGGAATTGTACCCTGTATGCTATTCTGACTGATATCCAGCTCCTGGAGTGCGACGAGATTTCCCAATGTTGCTGGCAGAACGTTATCAAAATTGTTTGCTCTAGCAATGAACTTTGCCAGTTTTGGCCAATTCACCACTGTTTGATTGAGGACAGAGCCTTTGAATTTGTTAGAGCTCAAGTCCAAGAACTCAAGATTTTTTAGAATCGATATGGTCTCAAAAGGATATCCAGACAACATGTTGCCAGCAACAGAGAGGTGAGCCAAATGCGTCAGGTTTGAAAATGTGGGAGGCAAGATACCATAGAGATTGTTGTCGTTGATGCGAAGAACTTTGAGCTTTGTAAGAAATCCAAGCTCTAATGGAACATCCGCTGTAAGCAGATTGTAAGCCACGTTGAATTCAGTGAGCTCCTTACACCTTGAAATTTGCGTGGGAATTCCCCCCATGAAGGAATTATTTGAGAGATCAAGTACTGTAAGCTCCGTCAGATCGGTGATGCTAGGTGTAATCGCGCCATAGAGAGTAAGCCCGGCCAAATTCAAAGCACTCACTCGGCGGCTGGCTGAGCATGAGACGCCTTTCCAAGAGCAAGCGTCCCCAGAAAAGCTTAGGTACCAATTTCGGAGCGACATGTAGGTATCGTTCCAAATCGTAGATCTGAATTGAAGAAGGCTGTACGCGTCTTTCATGGCTGGGCTTTCCTGAGCGCTCAAGAATAGTGCATGCTGCAGTAGCAAGAAGGCCTGGAAAAGCATTTTCTTTGCCCTTATTAAAGTCAAAACCCTAGCCTCAAGCTATAAAAATTTACAATCTCAACCGTTTCTGAAAATAAATATAAAAAATTCAAAGCGTGTCCCTAGGAGTTCTACTCTTGCTCTTGACTTTTTGAGTTGGAGCTTGTCGTCCAAACATGTTATGCTTGTTGGACTTATGCTTTGGCCACTACCTCCAAACATGTTATGCCTTTTGGACTTATGCTTTGGCCACTACCATGTGGCACACTTTCAGCTTTATTTGGGGTTTAGAGATTTGTGTCTTATAACTCCACCACCCATAGACAGAAGTTCAATATCCTCATATTAGTGTAATTAATAAGTGAATTTGCTTTTTGTAAGATAATAAGAAACTTAGAACTATGATAGAACAAATCGGTAACTGAAGTAATAACCCAACCGTTCAATGTCGTCCAGTGGCGATGGAAAACCTAAAGTTAATGAGCCCTAACCTCCCAAAATGCCATGGCAAACCAGCTAATTCCCACGCATGTCTTTGGCTTGAACGGGACACAGAAAGGGTGCTTGTATTTTCTTGATGATGCTACATTTTTATATCCAGCTGGTCACAATGTGGTTATTCAAACTGTGGATCAAAAACAACAAAAAATCATTGCCGGCACTCCCGATACATATGGAATTACAGCACTGGCACTCAGCCCCAGCAAGAAGATTGTTGCAATTGCAGAGAGGGCGCCCCCGTTTATGCTTGGTTCAGAGCGGCGTGCGTCGAGTGCAAGCTCTGAATCCAGGAGTTCCGTTATACCTACTGATGCGAGGTCAATGGAAGGTGCGGAATCCGAGGGTCGAACTATTTCACCAGACACAAAAGGTCCTATCATTAGTTTATACGAAACTGTCACTTTGAAGAAGAAGAAAGTGTTAGCAGGAACAGAATTCGTTGCCAGTACCAGAGAATATGTTTCGTTGTGTTTTAGCTCAGACGGGAGGTCTATTGTTGCTCAAGCAGGTGGACCGGACTGGAATCTTGTCGTTTGGGGTTTAGAAAAGTCAAAAGTTGTAGCATCTGTGAAGTCTTCTAATCAGCTTGCAGAAGTATATCAGGTATTCATATTATACTTACTTAAAAAAAGGTTACAATGTCTTCTCAGGTTTTATATTGTCCAGCCGATGCCTCTTTGGTGACCGTAGTAGGAGATGGATTTGCTAAACACTTTAAGTTGACAGAAACGGCGTTCAGACAAATTGCAACAGAGATTGTTAAGCGTGAAAGCAATTGGTTATGGCATACATGGCTCTGTGAGCCCGGGGAACACGATGAAAAAGACCGGGACAACAAAGACCCAGCCATTTACGTGTCAGACACTGGTGAACTTGTTTATGTAGAGGGCGGGGAGGTACGGTCCAGTTTAAGTTGATAGCGTCCTAAATCCTGACTTACAAGCAGGTTATCAGCACGCTTCTACCGGATAACTCGGATGGTCCTCCAGAAACAGAGCTTACGATATACTACTCAAAGGGGTTTATTTGTGGTGGCTCTGGTGGTAAAATATCATTTTACGAAAAAACCGAGGAGAAAGATGTTAAAGAAGGGTTCAAAAAAGTCTGCTCTTTCAAAGTTGACAATGCAAATTCAAAAATCCGCGGCCTTGCTTTGTCACCTAGTGAAGAGTTGCTTGTTTGTACACTGGATAACAACCAATTAGCATCCGTCCTATTGCAGCAGAAAGACACATTTAAGCCTGGCGAGGTTCCAAAGGAGGTCACTATTCAGGTTCGGTTCACATTTTACACGTTGACAACCATACAACCTGAACTAAAGAGTGCAGGCTTTCCATACAGACAGCATCACTGGGCTGGATGTTTGCATCCGAAAACCGATCATAGTGACTTGTAGTATGGATAGAAGCGTCCGAGTCTGGAACTACCAAGATAGGCAGTGCGAAGTTGTCAAGTTCTTTCAAGAAGAAGCCTTTTCGGTTGCTTTACATCCGACAGGTTGTATTTGTGCACATCTCATTCTGCGACATTGAATTTGGACTTTTTAGGATTTTACGCACTTGTTGGCTTCACTGACAAGCTCAGATTTATGAATTTACTGATTGACGACATCCGGATATGTAAGGAAATTGGAATTAAAGGTTGCCAGGAATGTGTTTTCAGCAATGGAGGACAATATTTTGCTGCTGTGCACGTCAACGTCATTCAAATCTTCTCCACATATACGTGCGAGAATGTTGGAAACTTACGCGGGCACAGTGGCAAGGTAGACTTATGAATGTTGTGGTTTATCCGACTTCTTTCCTTTTTAGGTCCGTTCAATATGGTGGTCTGCAGACGACACTACAATTGTGTCAGCAGGAGCTGACGGTGCTTTATATGAATGGAGAATGAAAGACTTTAAGCGTAACCGAGAAAATGTTATGAAAGGTTGCATTTATACCTCCGTAACCAGTGTCACAGGCTCCCGTTCTTTCTTTGCGGTTGGATCTGATAGGAAGTTAAAAGAGCTGGATGAAAACCAAGTGATTAAGGTGGGCTAGTCTTAACTAAACATGCAGAATGACAACCTCAATTTCAGGTTTTCCCCAGTGCAATTATGCTTACTCAAATTGAGCTTCCTGACAACAGTCGACTATTATTTGCTGCCACAGAAATAGGCACAATGCGGACCTACAGATTCCCTTTGACAGGTATGTTAGTACTAGGCATACTATCTGTTTTATCATGTCTGGGAACTGCACCAGGGGAATATCAAGAAGTTCAAGCAAGCACTGCACCGATTACAAGGGTCCGTGTTAGTCACGACGCAAATCTCCTAGCTTGTGTAGGGGAGGATGGAATACTATCATTGTTTGATGTCAAGGACAGGGAAAAAGCCATTGTTTCAGTCGGTCTTAGACGTGAGAAGGAAGCACTTGGATTTGCAGACGAGGTTCTCATTACGAAAAGTGATTTAGATGACATGCGTCAGCACATACAAGAGCTCGAAGAGAGAGTGAGGGTTTTGTTTTTGGTATCCTTATAATTGACTTTTTATTCAGGTCAAGGAACTTGAATCAGAAAATGAGTACCAGCTTCGCCTCAAAGACATGGCTGCAAATGAAAGAGTGAAAGCCTTGACTGAACAATATGAGCAACAGCTTCAAGGAGCACAAGAACGTCATGATAAGCTTCTACAACTGAAAAATCAGGAGGTATGAATCACATTTTCATAGATTTTATCCAAGGAATGGGTTTTACTTTAGGGGATAGATATGGAGCAAAAGCAAATGAAATCTGAAGAAAAACACATCCTTCAAATGAAAGAGTTGGAAGAGCAATGGCAAAAGAAAATGATGGCAGAGGTTGAAAGGTGCTACTTACATTTATCCATCAGCTGTATTTAGCTTGTGCACACAACTCAGATATGCAAGCCTGGGTCGAGAAAAAGATGTTTTAAACGAATCCTGGGAAGAAAAGCATGCAAACGTTGTTCAGGGACATGAGAGAGTTGTGCAGGTCTGGTTAAGCTTAATGTTTGTGCTGAAGTTGGCGGCTTTATTGAATGAAATAGGAATTGACTGAGGAGTTCGAGACAAAACTATCCGAGGAAAACACTCTTCGAGAGCAAGTACAGGAAGATCTCAAACAAGCTAACCGTGATTTTGAGGAAATCAAACACCAAACAGAAGAAGACACTGATAGAGAAATTGAGGATTTGAAAGAAAAGTATTACTTCGATTTATTTTGTAAAATGTTTTTCAGTTTTAAATTTTTTCTTTGTATAGGTATGAGGCCAAGCTTGTACAAGAAAAAGAGATTGTACTAAGACTAAAGGGAGAGAATGGCCTACTTAAGAAAAAGTTTAATGAGTATCAAAAAGATATGGAAGAACAAAAGGGAGAAATTAAAGCCCTCTTTGAACAGAAAAAAGAACTTTATCAGACACTTGCATATTTTGAGCGTGACATCAAGTAAGAAACGAATTTCATAAGTTTTGCTAATCCTCCGAGTTGCAGTGGGTTAAAGAAAGATATTATTGAGAGAGACGAAACTATAGGTGAAAAAGAAAAACGAATATACGAGTTAAAGCGGAAAACACAGGTATTGAGAAAATTTAAATAGTGGTAACATGCTAAAAAAGAATGGTTGCAGGAGTTAGAGAAAGTGAAGTTTGTGCTGGATTATAAAATAAAAGATTTAAAACATACAATTGAGCCAAGAGAATTTGAACTTCAAACTGCCAAATCGCAAATTTGGAATATGGAAAAAGAGCTCGAAAGGTACACAAGTTTATTTATTTTTAAGTGCTCAAAAATCTTTTATACAGAGCTCACAATGGCAACACCCGCAAGCAGCTCACTATTGCTGAATTAAAGCTTAAATTAGACGGTTTTACAAGAGAGGTTGCTGACATTCGGCGTAGAAACTTTGATGCAAGATATGCTATAAAAAATCTACAACATGACTTTTATGAGCTCACACAGCTTATTGAGGTATAAAATCCTGTGATTTTGCATAATATAATATGTTACGTTGCAGGATCCTGTCGGCCTTAAAGAGGCTGTGAAAGAGTTAAATGAGAAGTATGTATCAAATAAAGTGACTATGACTCCAGTGGATGATGATTTACTAGCGGAAGGGGCTCGGCAACGAGATTATCTAGAACGAACGGTACGTTGTCATATCTTGTAATCTTAGTCTGATGGTCATACATTTACATTCAGGTGGATAGTTTGCAAAGGAAACTTTCTAAAGACTCAGATTCAAGTCATAAAAACCATTTACGAATAATGCGAGAAAATGTAACGCTCATAAAAGAACTGAATGAGCTTCGACGTGAGTTGAAAGTTATGAAACTCACCCAGCAGAAAGGTGGTCAAAGGAAAGATGGTGAAGGAGATTCTTTGCAATTGGGAGCTATTTTGCAAGGAGAACTTGATGACCTAAAGATGAAATTTGACCAGGAAAGAACCAAGGATCAACGAATTAGAAAAGCTTCTCACTGAAATTGAGACAGTTGAACTACGCCCAAAATTCAACACGCGAACTCCAACCATAGACATGGTT
>NW_003314264.1:31237-59495 GCF_000143415.4 Selaginella moellendorffii
ATCTCTCTCTCTCTCTCTCTCTCTCTCTCTCTCTCTCTCTCTCTGTGTCTGTCTGTCTGTCTCTGTGTCTGTCTGTGTTCATGTGCATGATGGACAGAGTTTTTCATTTTCCAGGCATATGATGCAAAAAAAATGGTGGCTATGGCTTGCATGCTATGCTGTTACACCAGATTGAGATTGCAGTGGCAACAGAGGTTTTTAGTCAGGAACCCATGTATCCGGGCACTCAAACTTCACCGTAGATTATTCTCACAGCAAAGGCGTTAGTCACCATGACTTACAAGATGACTTCTCTCTTTGGTTTTGTAGCTCTATTTTTGCCACAAAGAAGCTTCACAGCAATAAAAAGCATCATGTGGATTCTGGCTTGCATTCCTGCAATGATTCTTGCATGAGGTCATGTAGATAGGATTGAAAGGCCAGCTTCGCAAACAAAGACAATCTATTTGCGGTACCTTTAGCATTCTTGCTTTCTCTATTGATGTTTACTTGCTCTAGAACGCTCCTTTAAACAAGCATGGATCGCTTCCAATTCCATGCAGTTTTTACAAGTGAGTAGTTTGTGTTTGTAACTAATAGCAGCAGCCACAAAGCGTCTCTCCAAAAGAGAGCAGGTGGAATACACTGCAACGCTTTATCTCGCAGTGTCCATGACTGAAAGTCTGTACAAAGGTACTGCTTGTGTATTTTATAACACTATTCACTGATAAACATTGACCTAAACAGATCCAGGAGTGACTGAAATGCGGCAGGATCTGGAAAAATAACGTGTTGGAGATATGATACAATGCTCTGCTATCTAGAGAGGTCATTATGCCAGAACTTATGATAACCTTGAATGCTGACAAGCTTCGAGCAGTTGTTGTCGACTTACAGGTATTCTTATGGTGTTTGTATGTTTGGATTTGATTATGTGTGTACCAGATAGGTTTCATCAAGCAAAACTGACATCCTGCAGCTGCAGCTCAAGGACAGGATTCACCCATGCACCACCAAGTCAGTCATTTTGCTACCAACATCCATGGCTAGAAACTTTTCACCATTGCATAGGATTGTCATGTCCTACAAAGGGAGCTAGACATGTCTCAGTTGTCCTCAATACCAGGGGGAACGTCTGACACTCCATGTCTATGAACCACACTTCCCTTTCAGCACTCCCTCAACCTGCTCAATTAAAATCAAATCAATTGGTTATTTCCTTCTTTTCTTATTATTTGAATCTTCCTAATCATACCAGACAATAGAAGGTAAGTTCTAAGATTTTTATTATTCCAGGTGAAGTCAATCATTACTTTTGCATAGTCAAGATTAACACCTGGCTGCAACTCTTTGGTTTATTGGGGCTGAAGATAAAAATAGTGGAATTGGTATTTGTGAAAGATAACCAAAGCAAGGGATCCTCATGATTAGTATGTGAGGTTGGAGGATTGGATACTATTGTATTTTGCCAAAACAGTTCATCTATGATGTATATAGTCCCATCTGTGACTTTTACCATTAAAAAATGCATTGAGTTTGACATAAAAATGCTTCAACCAACCTGCTAGATTCTTTAATAATTTCAGGGATAGTCAAAGTCTGGCAGGTAGCAAACACATCCATGGATGTTTTATTTGTATCTGTGATTTTATGTGTAGCTTGTGCAAAGGCATTCTAGACGGTGTTACTAAGTATAAGAATTTTGAAGGGTAGTCCAACATTATAAAACACAAATGCCTAAGTCCCAAAATGGAGCTAAAGGTGTGCCATATGGTAGTGGCTGAAGCTAAAATCTTGCAAGTGTAATATGTCTGGACCGAAAGCTCTAACTCAGAAAGTCGAGAGCTATGAAGGAACTCCTAAAGAAGTGCTTAAGGAACAAACAGAAAGCGATTGATAAACAAATCTCTAGAAAGGGACAAAAGAAGGAATGGCACATGGTAAATTGTGATACATGGAGGTGTTAAGACTAAGTTTTAGACTAAGTCCAAGATTGAGTTTGAGATCAAGGTTGATACTGAGTTTGAGATTAAGTCCAAAATGGAGTTCAAGACCAAGATTGAGATAAAAACTGACTTGAATGCAAGTTGGTGTGGTGTCCACATTCTGTTTCTTGATTTTCATGTATACCACTCAAAAATCTTGTGGTACAAGAGTGTCCTTGACAATTTATTGATCTTGTTTAGTTCAAACCATTCTATCAGTTTCTATTGTAATGCAATCTCTTCCTCACTCTTATTGAAATAAATACTTTGATGAAGGTTTTCTAGGTGATGTGGCGAAGTAGCAGTAGTTTTTGAATGCCTCTATTTCATCCCAATCTAGTGTTGAGTTCTCATTTCTACAAAGGCAGATAATTGTGTCTCTTTTATATGTGTTCAAATATATATTTGACACATTTTGTCATGGGTATTGAAAGTTACCTGTCAGTGAATCCTTTCAGATATTCTTTCCTTACTATCACAATAACAGGAGGTCAGTGCTAGACTCTTAATCTCCACTTAAGTTAGTTGAGAAATTGGTCATCATGTATGTACTTATGTTGGATAAGCCTAAAGTAAAAACTCCTATATGTTTCTTGTTGAGCATACTCGGCCAAGTATAAGTAATTCATATGTTGGCTTGCACTTGCTAGTGTTGGAAACCCTTGCAATATTGAGTTTGGTCCCTCAATACTCGCTAGTGATAGCATACCATGTCTGCCAAGATATCATTTCCCCATTTGTTGGTTCCATATGGTCTTATTAGCTATTTATGGAAAGTGTCTAAATTTGCTAATTTAGCATATGTCTAGAATGTAGAAATTATCTGGAACACAATAGTGTTGTTCCCGTGTCTAAATTCACAATCTAGTGCCATTTAGTATTAAGTAAGTTTTCATAACCCTAAACCCTAAAGGGGGGGTTGTTCTAAATGTATAGGGATAGTGGGTAGATCAACTTGAGGCATAATCTAGCCTCTGCTTGCGTGCATATCCTTGTTCTATGTCCAAGCCCAAGTGTCAAACTCTATTTAGCTCTGTTTTGTGTTTTGGTCTTGACATTAGGATGTTGGAAGCTTTTGGACTGCTCCAATGTCATTCCGTGCTTTTGTCCCTTCACTCCTTAGGCTGTACACTTGGGAGTCACTCTATGCTCTTGTCTCTTTGGACTATATATTTGGGAGTTGTCCATACTTTAGTTTCCTATGCTTCTTAGCTATATGCTTAAGAGTTTGGCTCTGTACTTTCATTTAGTGGCCCAAGGCCCTAAACTTAGGTTCTGCTTCACTACCCTTGGCCCACGTATCCAAGGGTTAAGGTTCTACTCCGTGGTTATCCTATAGCAAACCACTATAGGATAAAGGGTGAAAACCATGTGTGTTACATTTGGTATCAAAGAATGAGTCCTAGTCACATTGAGCAACTAATCTCATTGCATATGCAAAGGTAAAAATGATGATTTGAGTGGGTATAAATTTGGGTGCTATAACTTCGCATTCATTCCTTGGGTATAGATTTTTGTTACCTTTTTATATCATATTGTGTGAGCTTGCATTTGGGCCCATAAAATGGATTGAGATGTTTCATTTACATGAGTTTGTGCTTGAGCTCGTGAGTGAGGAATATTAGCAACTCAAGCTACACTTTGAGTTGGCAAAATTAATGTTACTATATCATTGTATAGCGCATATAATCATGGGATGAGATTTGGATATACTTGTAAGCAACCAAAGAAAACAACTTGAGAGGCAATCCATAAGGGTTCAAATATAGAGGGAAAGGGCCCATGAATAAAAGTGCACCCCCTTTTCCAATTGGTTAAAGGTTTTGGGATACTTAGGGTTAAGTGTCCTTGGGTTTGAATAGTACTGGGTTGGGTGACCTTCCGGAAAGTCCAAACTTAGAAGCTTACAATACTGCCACTGTGGATCCCTGGAACCTTGAGGATAAATGGGGATAAAATAGCCATTAAGTGCTCTCTCATCAAGCAATTGCCCCTTTTTTTGTTGGCTTAAGGGGAGAGAGATAAAGTGCGCTACATGTGGTATTGGAGCAAATGGCATGGGTTTGATTAATGGCTACTTAAAAATGTAATATACCCTTGAGTAAGGTATATTCTTACCCATAAATTTAAAATCGTATATATTGGGCATCCATGCGTACGTCCTTCCTCTTGTGTGGAGTATCCATGGATGAAGGTATCCACTGTAGGACCACGATACGGGTGGATGACTAGTTGTTTCACATGGAATAGCTAATCTACACAATGGAAGGATTGGTAGAATTAGTGTGGAAATGGAAATGCTGGTTTCCCTTGTCTTAGTAGGGGTTGTTAGTCAATAGTCAATGAGGACATTGACATCTTTGAAGGAGGGGTGAGTGTAGTGTATGTGATCATGAGATGAGATTTGGATATACTATCACTGTGGATCTTTGGAACCTTAGGGATAAATGGGGATAAAATAGCCACTAAGGGCTCTCTCATCAAACAATTAACCCTTTTTCAATTGGCTTAAGGGGAGAGAGATAAGGTGCACAACACATTAGTTACCATGAGTTGTTCTATATTACCATAGGTAAAAGTAAATTGGGTTTTCTATGAATGGTTAATAGGCTAGTCTATAATTATTTAGCATAGCACCAGTAGATCCTTCCTAGTCATGATTATAAGTGGATCAATCAAGACTATAAGGATTATGTGAGATATAAAATCCCTAGGTCTTAAAGAAGAGCTGAAAGGGTGCCACGTGGTAGTGGCTAAAGCAGAAACCAAATGAGGGTAACACATTTGGACTAAAAGCTCCGACTTGAAAGGTCGAGAGCAGAATGAGCACGAAGCAAATAGTAATCAAGTCTCTAAAAAAGGGACATAAGGGGACCAACACATGACACATGGAGGAGTTTGAGACGGAGTCTGAGATGGAGTCTAAAATAGACCCAAGATGGAGTCCGAGATGGAACTGAGACCAAGACCAAGTCCGAAATCGAGACCGAGACTAAGTCTGAGTTTGAGTCTGAGTTCGAATACTAATTGTAAGCTTCTAAATTTGGACTTCCCGAGAGGTCACCCAGCCTAGTACTATTGAAACCCAAGGACGCTTAACCCCAAATATCCCAAGACCCTTAACTGATTGGAAAAAGGGGTTGCACTCTTATTCATAGGCCCTTTCCCTCTATATTTAAACCCCATGGACCGTGTCTCGAGTTCGACTTTGTTGGTTGGCTAGGGGAATCACACCATATGTTAATTGACATCTAGCTGGTCTAGTTTGCTCCTGCTGGGCTTGACACAAGGGGTAGGGTGTCAAGAGAGTCCTCCAGAATAGGGCTTATGGAGGTTGTGAGTGAGACTCCTCCAAGTGGTCAAAGGTTTGGTTAAGTGACTAAAGTAGAATAGAAAAATTAGTTGCTTACACTAATACAAGCTGTTGGGTGAAAGCCCAAAGCAATCATCCTCTGTGGGGAGGGGGCTGTGAGGGGTTCCATAGTAGGGAGAGTGTGGGGGTTGGACTCTAGTGTAGCCAGTTTGGCCAGAAAAGGTCAGTGTGACTAGAGAGGTACATGCATTTTGCATTGTGATTTTTGCAAAGGCATTTCTTGAGTTAGGAATTGAGATTAGGATTTTTCCCAGTCCAAATTCCTAACTTGGATGATTGGGTATGTAGTGGATATATAGGCTAGTGATAGCACGCCAGACCTATCCCTTTTTTGTCTTTTTATATCCTTGGCCATAATAACATACACTCCATTTGCTTAACATTTACTCTTCTCTTCCATGCCTATCTTACTCACTGCCTTCTAGGGATCAAGGCTATAAGATGTAGATTAATCTCAGCATCAACATCTTTGTGGCAACACATGGCTAAGTATTTCTTTCCTTTTTATGTTTGGATCTATTCACAAGATCATTATAGAGGTGATTTTGTAGTTCTCCAGTGACCAAGGATGTGGTCACATGGTGAGGAAGTCCCAGAGAATAAGGGAACTTAGTGGTCGGGCCTGTGGGCCTTGATCTAGTGGTAGTGTTGGCAAACATGGCCATGGATAAAATGGGATTTGGTAGGGACTGAAAAAGGGATATTAGGAAAGGTTATTCCCATGTCTCAGGCATCCTAAGGATGCTAAGGAGTGGATTTGGGATAACCACTTATGGACAGATGGCTCAGTCTTTAAGAGATGGGATTATGATGTAGGTGGTGTTAGATCACTAGTGTAACAAAGGTGAATAGACATGGCTTTAATGTAATGGACTAATATGTTGGTGGTACCTTTGGGTGTCAGTAATGAGATCAAACACGTGGAGCACTTGGACCAAGTGCAAAGGTTGAGTGGCATGGATGCCATTCTTGGGGCTAGCAAGCCCCAAGTCCTAAATTGGACTTGTGGAGGTTGTGAATGAGACTCCTCCAAGTGGTCAGAGGTGTGGTTAAGTGATTAAAATAGAATGGAAAAATTAGTCGTTTACAATTTAGTATCAAAGTTATTCCTTAGTCTAACTTTTATTAGTGCTCAAGTATATCACCACTTGTGTTGGCATCGGAAGGTCCTAAGAATGGGCTTATCCTTGAGTAGCAGGTTGGGAAGACATGGCTCTCCACTACAGTTCATGTGTGAACTTGTAAACAAGGTGGTGGATAGAAAAGGGCCAATAATGGAATGATTTTGGGATCTTGGGAACAGTATAAAGTTTTCCTTAGAGAGTTAAGGATGTGATCCAAATGAGTGTTTGATTTAGCAAACTAGCTATTGTAGTTATGACAAACAACTATAGTTAGGATCATAGGAAAGATAGAGACTCCAAAACAATAAAAGAGTCACAATATTATCCTTATATAGTGAAAGTTGGTGCTCATGAATTTGAGACCAGAATTAATGACCATAAAGTCAAATACGGATGAGGACACAAATCCTTGAATTGGTAATTGGGGCTACATTTTATAAATGTTGGAACAAACCTAAGGAGTTGGGGATGTACTTAGAGGATAAGTTGATATTTTCATCATATGGACAGATAGTCCTAAGGGGCAAAGGTAGCCCATAGGGAATGGAAAATAATCAAGTGTTGGAGTAACACTTGAAAAGATGGTCGTTATGAGTAGGACATGAATACAAGAAGTTGTATTCTAGTAAGCTAGCACCTCAAAAGTAGAACCTTATAGGTCATCAGATTAACAAAGTCTAAAGAAGCTAGATGACTCAAGTAGAGTCAAGAAATGGTAGAAGCATTTTGACCGAGATATGTTATGCCCCACAAAGGATGGGAAGGATCATAAGATCCAAGTATGAGAATAGTGGGTATCTCATTGATCGCAGAATGTGCCATTCTAAAGTTGTGGGAAAGGTGTTCCCAGAAGAAAGCAACTTTGATACAAAACTATGTGTAAATACTATGGTGCAGTGCTAATAGATAGTTGGCATGAGAAACAACTATATTGGTCTTGGCAAAAATCTAAACACAAGTAAAAAGTGTCATAAAAGTAGGCTCGTGGAGCGGATGGTGTAGAGACACCAAATGTGCCAAAGTATGATGCCTTGAGGTCAAGTTAGCAGGTTCATGAGAACCCCTTCCCAAAGGAATTTTAATAGAAATGGGAATGGCATAGCTTAAGTTGGAAGGCATGTGGTTGGAGTGTGGTGACCCAAATAATGATGGAGGTGTGGAAGTATCAGCAATGAGTTGTAAGACTTGACAACTATAAGGTAACAAAGCAAAAGGTACAAAATAATTGATTAAATTGGTAGAAAGTATCTACCCAAGACTTCTTATTTGGATAAGGTAGTTAGATATACGTTTATGAATATTGCGATATAGTAAGTCAATTGTAAGGAACTAACTCCCTGAGGTGTCGTAGGCTAAAAGGATCCCCAAAAGCATGATAAAGAGTTCATTAGATGGGACCGAGTCTAAAATCAAGACTGACTCTGAGACCGAGTTCGAGATAGAGTCTGGGATCGAGTCCGAGGCCGACTCCGAGACCAAGTTCGAGATTGAGTTCAAGATGGAGTCTGAGATCCGAGATTGGGTCCAAGACCAAATCCGAGGTCGAGTCCGAGATCGGGTCCGAGATTGAGTCCGAGACCAAGTCCCAGATCGAGTTTGAGATTGAGTCCGAGACCAAGTCCGAGTACTAATACAAGTTGAGGGGTGAAAGCCCAAAGCGTGTGTCTCCTGGGGCGGGGGGGCTGCAGGGGGTTCCAAAAGTATAATAGGGATAGTGAGGTCCAGGAACTAGTCTTGAATGAACTCTCACGTGGTACTTCCAAACTGACTTGAGGTTGAGATTGCGGCCGACGGGCCTTGGGTGGGAGTGAGCATGGACTTGGGTGGTGCCATAGGGGCCACCCAAGGAACTGCTTAACAGAAGCTCCCGTTCTCGAAAGGGAAATCGACTGCGGTGCTCCCGGCTCATGAGGAGTGGTGTGTAAGCCACAAATTTTTCTTTTCCAATTTGCCAGCTTACCTCGTATATCCGACCAACACTACCTTGGCTTGTGCTAAGTTCCCTCGCCAAGGTTCCCGCCTATTGTACCAGCTCCTACTTGGTCGTACTTGGTTTCAGCTACTCACTACACGAGCATTAGAGCATTAGCCATCCATCCACGGATTCCCAAATCTCTCCCAATCCCCCTCCCCGGGTTAGACTGGACTTAAGGTTCGGCTACACTCCCCGCAGGCACAAGCAGCCAAACACACCAAGCCTCCAGGTTCCTAACACCCCTTGGTACAACAAGACTTGATCATGGGACCCTCTAAATCCCAAGCCTTGGGTGCAACACTTGCTTCGGGACATCGGGGTGAAACACCGTGGCCTAACAGCCCGGTATGGGTACTTCTACCCCCCCACTTCCATCCTGAAGGGAAGGCCCAAGCCCCTAGGAAGGGCAAGGACCAATGAGCCACAAGGTACTCACGTGGGGCACCACTCCACATGAGCAGGGAGCACCGCAATCGGTTTCCCTTTTCGGGAGTGGGAGTTGCTCTTGAGCACTTCCTTGGGTGGCCCCTCCGGCACCACCCAAGCCCATGCTCACTCCCACCCAAGGCTCCTCGGCCCCAGTCTCAACCTCAAGTCAGTTTAGAAGCACCACTAGAGAGTTCCTTCAAGATTGGTTCCTGGACCTCACTATCCCTACTATACTTTTGGAACCCCCTACAGCCCCCCATGGGAGATGCACGCTTTGGGCTTTCACCCCTTGACCCGTATTAGTATTTGGACTTAGTCTCGGATTCAATCTCGGACTCGATCTCTAACCCGACTTTGGACTCGGACTCGGTCTCAGAGTCGATCTCGGACTCGATCTCGGACCCGATCTCAGACTCAACTTCGGACTCAACCTCGGACTCGGTCTCGGACCCGATTTGGATCTCGAACTCTGTCTCGAACTCGGTCTCGAACTCGGTCTCCGATTCGGCCTCGGACTCGATCCCGGACTCTATCTCGAACTTGGTCTCAGAGTTGGTCTTGGACTTGATCTTCGACTTGGTCCCATCCCATGAACTCTTTGTCATTTCGGTCATGCTTTTGGGGATCCTTTAGCCTACAACACCTCGGGGAGTCGGTTCCTTACAACTCCACCACCCATAGAAGTTCAATGCCCACATCAAACGTTTCTTTTTATCCTACGACTTGTTGACCATGTCTCCGGGGGCATTCCCCCACTTAGCGGTGTGCCTAAGTTAGTCTCCCCGGCCAAGAGCCCATGACAACGGAATATAGGTATCCCTATACCCCTCACCTCACCACGCCCTAGTATGGGGTCGGGACTTGAACCTAGCCTTGCTTTACTAGGGGCTTGGGACTCGAACCCAACCTCTGTAGAATATGTCTATGGATTTGACATCCCTGTGGGGAGTCAGGCGTAGTGCCCTACGCCTGGTCGACCTAGCCAACCCATGCTAATTAGCTTACCTTTGGCGTGCCTTCAAGTCCCAACATATGCCATTGCTCAACTTCACAAATTGATATTTGAATTGAACTTTGCATAAGTACATAGAGTTCTGCCTTGCAGAAATTCCTCCACTAGATCTCGCGCGTTCGCTAGGTTCTCCTCCAGTTCCCATGTTGCTTCGCAGTGTGGAAATCCTTTCCACTTCACATGGAACTCTCTCACCTTGCGTCCTTGTCACTTCCTCTTGCGCACATTGAGGATGGCCTCGACTTCGTATTCCTCTTTCCCTTGGATAACCTTAGGTAAAGGTCTTACTTGGTCCTTGGGAAGCGAATCCTCAAAGTACGGCTTGAGTAAGTTCACATGGAACACGGGGTGCATCTTCCCCATCTCTCGAGGAAGTTGGAGACGGTAAGCCACTTTACCAATTCGTGCCTCAATCTCGTAAGGCCCCGCGAACCTTCTTAAGGAACTCAAGATCAATTCACTTACAGGAATACATGCATTTTTACCTTTGGGTCAACTTCCGGCTGATCCCACTTGGTAGCTTGAGGTTCTTGGTGTTTAGCCACACCTTCTCCTTAGCTTGGAACTCTACGTCCCGACACTTATGGTTAGCATATTTGGTTTGCCTTTGTTGAGCCCGTTCCAAGGAATCCCTCACTAGATTCCAAATGTTGAGTCTCTCCGTTGTGAATGCCTCCACTGCAGGTAACTCTCCATAATACTCGGCCACGCCGAGTTCCATAGGACTTTCAATAGCTCGCCCATTGATGACTTCCCATGGACTCACCCCGATACTCAAATGTGGTGAGTTGTTATAACACATGTCCGCAAGTCCCAAATGACTTACCCAATCGGTCTGGTCTCCCGAGACATAGCATCGCAAATAATCCTCCAGCTGCCTATTCACCCTTTCTGTTTGTCCGTCTGTCAAGAAGTGTTAGTGCCATTAAACTTGACTTAATACCCAATACCTATCTGTGGGTGATAGGCTGTGCTGAATTTTAGCTTGGTGCGATACTGTTCCAGGAGAGTCCTCCAAAACCTACTAGTGAAGATTTTATCTCAATCTGAGATGATCTCTTCCGGCCTTCCCCGCACTCGAACCACTTGTTCGAAGAACAGCTTCGCCACACCTTCCGCATCCACTTCCGTTGTGGTGGGTATGAAATTTGCCATTTTAGAAAATCGGTCCACCACCACGAATATCGCATCAAACCCCTCGCTTGGGGGGAGTCCCGTGATGAAGTCCATTGTGAGACATTTCCACGGACGATCTGGAATTGGGATTCTTTGCAACAAGCCCCCACTAGCCTTAGTCACGGCTTTTACCTGCTGACATGTTGAACATGTCTTTACATAGTCTTGGACGTCCTTAGCCATATCTTGCCAATGGTACTTCCTCTTGAGTAAGCCCATCATCTTGGGCACTCCACCGTGTCTCGCAAGAGGTCTGTCATGACACTCTTCTAAGGTTACCTTCCTTAGTTCCCCTTTTGGAACATACACCCTCGTTTGCTTGTAATATATGAGTCTGTTGCATTCCACATAGCCCGTTTTCTCTTCCGTTGGTAGCTCCCCTCTCTAGTGAGCTTCTTGTGCCTCTAGATTCCTTAGCAACACTTCTTGTGCTAAACCATCATTCTCATATGTTGTCCGGACATCGTCCCAAAAGGTTGCTATCGCACTAGATATCGCCAACTTCAAGCTCACTTTTCGACTTAGCGCATCTGCCATGATGTTGCTCTTCCCAGGCTTGTACAGAATCTCGCAATCAAACTTGGCCAAGGCATTGGCCCACCGACCCTGTTTCCCTCTCAAGTTGGGCTGTGACAAGAAGTGTTTCGTTGCCACATTGTCCATGTAACCTTGAAGTGTCTCCAAGGGTAGTGTTGCCACTCCTTGAGCGCCTTGACCACCACAAACAATTCCTTCTCGTGGGCAAGCCACTTTCGCTGAGCCTTGTCCAACTTCTTTGAGAGGAGAGTTCTTTCAAAACTAGTTCCTACACCTCACTATCCGTAATATACTTTTGGAACCCCTTGTAGCCCCCCCCCCCGGGAGATACACGCTTTGGGCTTTCACCCCTCGACCCCACGGATAAGAGGGTTAAGTTGGCAAGTAGTATGGGAAACAATGTATACTATAACTATTGTAAAGTAGGACACTTTTCGAGGGAATGTCCCTACCCAAAAAAGGCCAGAGCCAATATGGCCGTTAAGTTAAGTGAAATCCAAACTGAGGCACATAATCTAGTCCCTAACTCAAAGTTACTCATTACACAAGCAACTTTGGTACAGAGTCGTTCATGACATTTACTAACCCTCCGAGGGAAGCTCAGAGGTAGCTTTGTTAAGATATTTATTGACACAGGTGCTTCGGATAATTTTGTGGCTGCAGACATAGTCCGGCAAGCCGGACTAACAAAAAAGAACAAGTACTATTTGCTAAGGATCAAGGACTTGTTCGATAGGTTGGGAAAGGCAAAATACTTCTCAAGGATTGACCTAAGGTCAAGATAATACCAGATCAGGGTAGCAGAGGAAGATGTCGAGAAGACAACTTGTCAGACAAGGTATGGGAGCTTTGAGTTTCTGGTGATTCTCTTTGGGCTGTGCAATGCGCCAGCAACATTTTTGGTATTGTTGAACCACATCTTTGTACCCTATCTAGATCACTTTGTGTTCATCTATATTGACGACATCTTGATCTATAGTGAGACACTAGAGGAGCATGCCGAACACTTGACAAAGGTGTTTGAGAAACTAAGGGAACACAAGTTGTATGTTAAAGAGAGAAAATGTGACTTTGCTCAACAAGAGGTAAAGACGAGCATGTGGTGGGCAAAGACGAGCTCAAGGTGGACCCTGAAAAGGTCCAAACAATCTAGGAATGGGAGCGACCATTGAATGTACATGAGTTGAGGGCATTCTTGGGGCTATGCAACTACTACCAAAAGTTTATGAAACACTATTCGAGAGTAGCCCTACTCTTAACGGACCAAGCAGGTAAAGGGAAGATGGTGATGAGAAGTGGAATGTGAGGCAAAATTTGTCCACCTTAAAGCGAAGTTGAGGAAGACCCCCCGTGTTGGCATTACCCAACTTTGGTAAGGACTTTGAGGTAGAAATGGATGCTTCGGACTTTGTGTTGGGTGCAGTTTTGAATCAAGACAACCATCCAATGGCATTCTTCTCAAAGAAGTTGGATAAGGTTTAGCAAAAGTGACCTACCCAAGGTCGAGTATGAGATCGGGTTTGAGATCGAGTTCGAGACCAAGTCTGAGGTCAAGTCTGAGATCGAGTCTGAGATCTAGTTAGAGACTGAGTCCGAGTACCAATACAAGTCGAAGGGTGAAAGCCCAAAACATGTGTCTTCGGGGGGCGGGTTGGGGAGGGGCTGCAGAGGGTTCCAAAAGTTTAGTAGGGGTAGTGAGGTCCAGGAACCAATCTTGAAGGAACTCTCTAGTGGTGCTTCCAAACTGACTTGAGGTTGAAACTGGGGGTGAGGGGAGTGAGCATGGACTTTCCAATGCCAATAACAATGGTGATATACTTGAGTACCAATAAAAGTCGAATTAAGGAACAGAAGCCGATACCAAGTTGTAGGCGACTAATTTTTCTATTCTACTTTAGTCACCTCACCACATCTCCGACCACTTGGAGGAGTCTCACTCACAACCTCCATAAGTCCTATTTCGGACTTGGGCTTCATAGCCCCAAAAATGGCATCCCTGCCACTCAACTTTTGCACTTAGTCCAAGTGCTCCACGTGTCCAATCCCATGACCAACACCCAAGGTACCACCAACATACCAGCCTATTACGCTAGGCCATGCCCATTCACCTTGGTCACATCGGTGGTCCAACACCACCTGCATTGCAACCCTGTCTCTCCAAGACTGGGCCTTCTATCCATGAGTGGTCATCCTAGATCCACTCCTTAGCATCCTTAGGATGCCCGCAAACATGGGGATAGCTTTTTCCAATATCTCCTTTTCGGTCCTCACCAAGTCCCTTTCTGTCCATGGCTGTGTTTGCCAACATTGCCACTAAATCAAGGCCCACAGGCCCGACCACTGAGTCCCATAGTCCTTTGGGACTTCCTCACCGTGTGACTATGTCCTTGGTCACTACACCAAAGGGCTACTCTTCTTCCTTTCCATAGTCTGAGACTTTGGGACAACATTTCGAAACACCGTGGCCCTACATGGGCCTCCTGGGTACTCTCCCTGCCTTCTGCCTTTGGGTGCTCTAGCCATGGGCTTAGAGCGAGGTTCCATTGAGCCACGCCTAGTATCCAAGTAGGTAGTGCCACCCACACTTGGATTGGGAGCATCGGCCAGTCGATCTCTCGGGGGAACTAGAGCCAGCTCTTGAACACTTCACCAAGCTACCCTGCTTATCGGTTCGTACACTCTAGTCTTGGACTTCCCAATGGATATCCCATCACCCAACACTTGGGCACGGCCTTCCTGGGCCAAACTGGCCTTTCTTGGCCAAACTGGCTCTACTGGAGTCCTCCCCCTACTATACTTTTGGAGCTCACCAAACCCCCTAGGGTCTGGGAGACGAACACTTTGGGCTTTCACCCTCTCAGACTCGAACTCAGACTCGGACTCAGACTCGGACTCAGACTCGGACTTGGACTCGGACTCAGTCTCAGTCTCGGTCCCGGTCTCGGTCTCAGTCTTAGTCCTAGTCTCGGTCTCGATCTCAACGTCAAACTCCGTCTCGGGTCCTTCTCGGGCTCCATCTCGGCTCGGGTCCATCTCGGACTCCATCTCGGGTCCATCTCAAACTCCATCTCAGGTCCATCTCGGACTCCATCTTAGGTCCATCTTGGACTCCATCTCAGTCCATCTCGGACTCCATCTCGGGTCGATCTCGGACTCCATCTCGGGTTCATCTTGGGTCCATCTCGGACTCCATCTGGGGTCCATCTCGGACTCCATCTCGGATCCATCTCGAACTCCATCTCGGGTCCATCTCGGGTCCATCTCGTGTCCCTTTTCTAGAGACTCTTTTATTACTCACTCCACGCTTGTTCCTTGAGCACTTCATTGGGAGTTCCACTCCCGCTTTTGACCTTTCAAGTCTAAGCTTTTGGTCCAAACGTGTTATGCTCGTTTGGCTTTCGCTTCAGACACTACCACATGGCACCGGCTCCACTTTGGGGCCTAGGGATTTTTGTCTCACAGTTAGTACTTGTACTATAGCTTTGTGTATTAGGAGGTTGTCATGGTCTTCATTTTAGTCTCTACTGAGTGTTGATCATGCATAACTAACCTCTTCAAAACATGCTCAAAGCTGTTGGCTAAAGTGAGGTAGTGAGCTTATGGTTATTAATGAGCTTATTGTTGTACCATTGGATTTGAGTGGTCATTTAGTCTATATTTGTCCATGTTCCTATATCTTGTACTTAGGGTATTACCTTTATATTAGACAAGTATATAACTTGATAACATGAGTTTAATGTTTGGGTTTTGTGAAGGCAAGTTGAAGAGTGATTATTAGTTTTTTCTCCACTAGTGATTGCTTGTAGACTTTATCAAGAACTTTTAACACTTGCTTCACTTGATGAAGATTTATCAGTGATGGGCTTTCTTTAACGGATGGTGTTACGGAGGATCATATCATTAACTTATATAGTTTTTCATGTTGACGTGTTAACTCTATTTTTGTCAATATCATTTGGTTACATTTAGTCTGTAGTGTTGAATTATATTGAGTCTTGGATGTGGTGAATCACTCTTTGATGATGTAACTGAGATTTGCTAAAGGTTTAGTCTTATATACTAAGTAAGGTATCTTAAACTTTGGTTAGCTTGGTTGCTAAAGAATTTTGGGTCATGATTCACTCTAGCTTTCTATTAGTTTTGTTCTAGTGTTGATAATAATGAAGTGATACCTTGTCATGTACATTATTGATATTGAAATTAGAGTGAGATGAGATGTCTCTCCATAGAATTAATATTGAGTTTTATTAATCTCAATGCAAATAGTATTAATGATTTAGTAGCATCCATGCATTTGCTAGTTAGCAATTATATTAACGTTTAAACGAACTGAGTGGCAAGTTTGAGTTAGCAATATTCTAAACAAGATTATTTAGTAGGG
The DNA here is from genome assembly GCF_000143415.4 of Selaginella moellendorffii. Lineage (NCBI taxonomy): Eukaryota > Viridiplantae > Streptophyta > Lycopodiopsida > Selaginellales > Selaginellaceae > Selaginella > Selaginella moellendorffii. Next base: position 47,209 of record NW_003314264.1, read on the forward strand.
GTTAAACTTTGAGCTTTTCCTTGAAAAGTGTTTCAGTCGTGGACTATGCTAATTTTACAAGAGGAAGAGCTAGTGATCAATATTGAAGATGTTGGTACTTTGTTAGATTTGAGTTAGGATATATTGATCATTGATGAATCTTTTTACACTTATTATAAAGTGAGTTATGTCTTATTATGCATAAATGGATTCATAAAGAATCAGTTTGGTGGTTACTTGTTGAGTATAACTTTGTTGTGCTTGGCTTTTAGATTAATGTAGAAATGCTCTACATTAGCTCTGACATTATAAAGTTTAGCTTCCGGATATGTTGAGAAGGATATTATGGGTTGTATCATGATTTCTTCTTTAGTATTAAAGTTGGTTTATGCGAGACTCATAATCATTATTAAGTAAGACTTAGCTATATGCTTTTTCAAGATTTTAGTTTTTTGAGTTTTATACTTATTGTTTTATTTGTGAGAAGTTGTTGGGGAAGGCATTTTTGTTAGGTGCCAGCTTTAGCCACGTGGTTAACATCGGTCAAAGGGAATCTCAAGGGTATATTAAAGCATGCTAGGCCAAGGAACTCAACCTACCCTAAGGCTCACAGTGAAGCGGTGGCACAATGGAGCTTTTGAAGTAGCTCGGGGCTGATTGGGCAGTGAGGAACCTCAAGAGGAGGCATAGCGTAGTATAAGAAGACTAGATATCTTTTTTTTGCGCCAGATCATAACATTGGTATTAGAAGAGTTAGTTGTGATAGCTGACTAAGCTGAATGCTAGAATTCTATTGTCGATGGTGGTGCCAAAGATAATGTTGATGGAGCTATAGAGATTTAGACCATTCAAGATGTTATTTATGAGTTGCGAGCCCTTAATCAAAATTAGCAAGAGATGCAAGATGAGATACATGGCATGATGGATACTATGCATAGGCATGTTGAGGCACTCGAGGCTAGATGTGGTAGTGCTCCAAGTAAGCCTTCCTTGGTAGATTGTGTTTTTTCATTTTTTACTTTAGCTTGTTTTGATTATTTGACTATCTTTGCCTTTTTTCCCCCTTTTTCTTTCTTCTTGCTGATTGTCGTGAATGTGACTTCGGGTATCGAAAGATACTTGTCGGCCAGTCCTTATGGGCACTCTTTCTTTACTACCACAACAGCAGGAGGTCAGTACTACTGGTTGGGTGGTGCCGGAGGGGCCACCCAAGGAAGTGCTCAAGAGCAACTCCCACTCCCGGAAGGGAAACCAACTGTGGTGCTCTCGGCTCATGTGGAGTGGTGCCCCACTTGAGTACCTTGTGGCTCATTGGTCCTTACCCTCCCTAGGGGCTTGGGCCTTCCCTTTGGGATGGAAGTGGGGGGGGTAGAGGTACCCATACCAGGCTGTTAGGCCATGGTGTTTCCCCCCTGGTGTCCCAAAGCAAGTGTTGCACCCAAGGCTTTGGATTTAAAGGGTCCCATGATCAAGCCTTATTATACCAAGGGATGTTAGGAACCTGGAGGCTTAGTGTGTTTGGTTGCTTGTGCTTGCGGGGAGTGTAGCTGAACCTTAAGTCCAGTCTAACCGGAGGAAGGGGATTGGGAGAGATTTGGGAATTCGTGGATGGATGGCTAACACTCTGTTGCTCGTGTAGTGAGTAGCTGAAACTAAGTAGAACCAAGTAGGAGATGGGGAAGTGGAGCTTGCACAATATGTGCAATAAAAGGTGTTGGAGACACTTAGAAAATTGACTTCAAGAAATCAAGATTAAATGTTCCAAAGAGGAATGGTTATATCAATAGAGGTTGAAACTACTCAAGAATGAGTAGTGGGATTAAGATAGAGAAGTTGTCTTTAACGGGTTTAGCAAGAACTAAACCAATAATAGGGAAAGAACCACCTTAGATGGTCAAATGAGTCTCTATATTGGAAAGATTATGCTGCTTAGAGGATGGTCAAGGTATGGTGAGCCTTTGGAGTCAAACCATTGATGAATATTTGCTGGGTGCTAAGGATGGAAAGGGTAATACATGTTGGTATTACTTTATAAAATGGTTTACCGTTTGATAAGGACATCAAACTTCATCTATAGGTGGTGAAGTTGTGAGACATAAAATCCCTAGGCCCTAAAGAAGAGCCGAAAGGGTGCATATGGTAGTGGTTAAGGTGGAAGCCAAATGAGGGTAACACATTTGGACTAAAAGCGCCAACTCGAAAGGTCGAGAGCAGAAGTGGAACTCCTAACAAAGTGCTCAAACAACAACCATGAAGCAAACAGTAAGCGAGTCTCTAAAAAAGGGACACAAGAGGACCAACACATGACATGTGGAAGAGTCCGAGACAGAGTCCAAGATAGATTCCGAGATGGACCCAAGATGGAGTCCGAGATGGAGTCCAAGAGCGAGATCGAGACTGAGACCGAAACCAAGGCTGAGACTGAGATCAAGACCGAGTCCGAGTTCGAGTTCAAAACTGAGACCGAGACTGAGTCCGAGTCTGAGTCTGAGTCTGAATACTATAACAAACTGTTGGGTGAAAGCCCAAAGCGATCATCCCCCGGGGGCTAGGGATTTCAAAAGTATAGTAGGGAGAGTGTGGGGTAGTGGAGCTAGTTTGGCTAGGAAAGGCTAGTGTGACTTAAGAAGGCTATATCCAAGTGTTGGGTGAGGATATATCTACTGAGGAGTCCAAGGCTAGAGTGAATAGGAATTGACAAATGGGGTAGTTTGGAGAAGTGTTCAAAAGTCGGCTCTAGTTCCCCTGAGAGATCGAATGGTCGATGCTCCCAGTCTAAGCGTGAGTGGCACTACTTACTTGGATACCTTGCATGGCTCAACAGAACCTCAATCTAAGCCCATGGCTAGAGCACCCAAAGGCGGAAGGTGGGGAGTGTACCCATGAGGCTCGCATAGGGCCACGATGTTCCGAAATATTGTCCTAGAGTCCCGGATGGTGGAAAGGAAGAGGAGCAGTTGTCTAGTGTAGTGACCAAGGATGTGGTCATATGGTGAGAAAGTCTCAAAGAACAAGGGGACTTAGTGGTTAGGCTTGTGAGCCTTGATCTAGTGGTAGTGTTGGCAAAGACAGCCATGGACAAAAAGGGACTTGGTGGGGATTGAAAAAGGGATATTGGGGAAGGCTATTCTTTATATTTGTGGGCATCCTAAGAATGCTAAAGAGTGGATCTGGGATGACCACTCATGGATAAATGGCCCAATCTTGGAGAGATAGGATTGTGATGTAGGTGGTGTTAGATCACCAGTGTAACAAAGGTGAATAAACATGGCCTTAATGTAATGGATTGATATGTCGGTGGTACCTTTAGGTGTCATTTATGGGATCAGACACGTGGAGCACTTGGACCAAGTGCAAAGGTTGAGTGGTATGGATGTTATTCTCGGGGCTAGCAAGCCCTAAGTCTTGAATTAGACATATGAAAGTTGTGAATAAGACTCCTTCAAGTGGTCAGAGGTGTGGTTAAATGATTAAAGTAGAATGGAAAAATTAGTCACCTACAGATTAGTTTATTTGTTCAAGTAGTTATTGTCATGCTCTTTATACTTCTCTTAGATTGGACTAAAGGCAATGCTAATGAGGTTTAGTCAAGTTGAGACTGAAAAAAGAGTTATTAAAGATGAAAGATCAAATACATAAATCATCATCTCTTCTTTGAAAGATGATTTGCAATGAAATATGATCTTATTACTCATGTTCACATCATGCAATTGTCTCTATTTCAATATGTTAGGTATGATGGTCTTACAAATGGTGAGTCATAGAGTGAATAGCAATGAAGCATTAAACTATTTTGTTTAGGCTTGCTATTGGAAACTTAAGTTATAATGCTTAATTCTTTTCTGAGAAACTTTATTATTACTCCTTGAGTAGATTAATGTTATATTAGTTTTGAGTTTAGTAAAAAAAAGAGTGGTATGGGCTTGTGTGTCTTGTGAACAAAAGTTAGTAGTGTTAGGTGTTGTAAATCTTTATTGGTGGGGTGTGGTATTTATGTTGTATTGTAGTATTGCTTGATTGATAATCAAGTCATTATGATACTGAAATCATATCCATGTGGCCGTGAGTAATGTGTTTATGAAATTGTTTGGTTAAACAATGATCAACCCCAAAGTGGTTGACAATGATACTAATCTACTTGTAAGAAATAACATTGTAGTAACTTTGACTAAGACCAAGACTGAACTCATGTCCAAATCCAAAGTCCAAGTCCAAGTCTGAGTTCAAGTCCGAGGGTGAAAGCCTAAAGCATTTGTCTCCCAGACCCTGGGGGGTAAGCTCCAAAAGTATAGTAGGAGGAGGACTCTAGTGGAGCCAGTTTCGCCAAGAAAGGCTAGGATGACCAAGGAAGATTATACCTTATATAATTTTATTGTACAAAGATGGTATATAGTATATACAATAGAAAATATACTATAAAGTTAAAAGTACATAAAGTAAGTACTATAGAAAATTATATATTTCTTAAATTAAAAAGAAGAGTTGAATAGCCCTAACTATTTTATATTATAAATTAGTTTTAGTTTTAACAATAATCTTATGATACTTATTACACATTCATCAATGAATCTAATCACATTGAGTTGTTGGTTAGCACAGATATAGTCTAATATTTATGAAATATCATAAAGTTATAATACTATTTTTAAGACTTTATACATTGATACATGGAAAACATATAAATAAATTAAATGACATACAGGGAAAAATATGATTGAGAACACATTAGACACAATACAAAAGGCTAAAACCTAAAAAATGTCATTTCTCATCACTTAAAATTTTACTATTATTAAATCAATTTATGGACCATTATTAAATTTTATATTATGTTATGGTTTAGTAAAAAAAATTATGCATCATCAATATCCTAATATCAGAGTAAAACCTTACCTTTCACTAAAATTTTTTAACATCAATAACATTGTTATAATGCCATAAATTTAAATAAAAACACAGAGATAATAATTTTAATTCATATAAGCATTTTCTCTATATAAAAATATATACAGAAATAATGTTAATGATATGTAATATAATACTTTAACTTTTAATTAGTACTGACTCCATAACAATGTTTATATTTTTAATTTATAAGATGTATTTAATTTATCTTTATATTTTTAACATTATTATATTTTAGTGTACTTACAGTAAACCTTTATTAAGAGGAAATATTGTAGTATTGAATGAATCATCAAGTAATAATAATTGTTTTATCAATTATATAGATTTCAAGTTAAAGAAAAAATTAACTACCAAACGTCAAACTCTAAATAACTCATCTGGCCATAGGATTGCATAGTGAACAATTCCATTTATAGAAGATCTAAGACTTCACTGAACAGTCAGATTTTTAAATGTGATATAATGTTATGAGTTATATTTATTATGCTATAATGTGTGTTGATGATAAAGTCAAATATAGAAGGGATTTTTAATATAAATATTATCATCATCATACTATTCTACTCAGTAAATTGTTGGAAGAACATCTGGGCAATCTCAAGGGACTATAAGGTTGTTTTAGTGATCCAGATTAATGGCATTGAAGCCAAAGTGATAGATGTTTTTAATCTTAGCATGCTTTTTATTGATAATCCAAAAACAATCAATGTGCAGGTTAATGTAATTACAACAATTCCAAAAGGTCAAGAATGAAATTTAAGTCTGGAGAAAATCAGTTTCTTTTTATAAAGAAATTGTAAGACAACTATAAAAGTTATATGACATTTCTAATTCTGCCACCACTAGCATTAGTGTTGTCAATGCTCCCACTGGATGTTTGGTCTAACACATACTTTATACAATAGTCGTTGATAACTAATAGATATTCTTATGTGAGTTTTTAACTAAGGTTCACTTAGGAACACATGGGAACTTACTTGTCATGTCAAGAAAATAAATTGTCATATGTAAATGCTACTTATATGTCCATATCTCCATCTAATATTTCATATTGCATTTCAAAAGTTAATTATACTTTTTTGGATGATGACAATCCTAGGTTAGCAGTCTTGCCCAGACTGCTAAAGGTGCTAAATATCTCTTATGTGTGTTTTTATATTTATGTATGTTATGATTAATATGAACTTTTCAAACATAATGAACTTTTCAAAAATACTAAATAACAAAAATGTACACGACACTCCCAGCACTTTTGCTAGTGCTCCCTTATTTCAAAGTGCTATTGGCATATGGCATCTGGCATCTTTTATTCCATTTTAAGAATATTACTTGTGCAAATATTTATAATCTGAAGGTTGATATTTAAAGGCTTTAAGACAACAGCCTAGATTTAAACACATGCTTCAATTTTTTATTTGTGACTCTTAGGGCAATGGAATAATGAGATTACTCTCTCTCTCTCTCTCTCTCTTGGGAAAGCAAACAGAAAGGACTGTTGCTTTGGGTAATATTTGCAGAGAAAGCTGGTTGGAGGCTGGTGCGAAGCATGCCTACGTGGTAGGGACTTCATCCATGGCAGATTATGCACGAATATTGCTGGAAAACATGCATTATCTCAGTAAGTGTTCCAGGTTTATCAACCTTAAACTCACGACACAGTGTCCATGTAATTCACAGTAAAGTGGATATGTAAAACTTCTGGAAAAAGCAGTTGTTCTTATTTCAGATCCCATGAGTGAGCTTTTGGGGATGCTTATACGTTTTACAGTCAATATAAGGAACAATATATACTGCTACCTTTCTATGAAAAACTCTTTCAGTACCCTGGAAATTCAGAGAGAGAGATGAAGAAAATACCTTCTTCAACATCATTTACTGGAGGACTTGTGGTTAATGTGTCTTTCAGCATCTTTCTATTGTTTTTCTTGGTGCCTTTGAAGTTTCAATGCCCTACACCATGGATAGCATCCTTTTCACTCCTGGCAGACCACAACCATCGTCATCACCACAGACCAGCTGTGCGCATGCTACTTCATGTCTGCGGTGCCATACAAGTCCATGCATCCCCTACATCACCACCACCACCGTGCTCAAGTATATCACCTGCAGCATGAAATCCTCCACATTTGCGATGCCCGAGACTCCAATCCAGCCCTTCTTCAATGACACAAGAAACGCAACTAGATTCTCCAGGAGCTTGCAGAGCCTGGCATCTTTGCAGCACAAGATCAACATCCTGCAAAGCATGGACATGGAGTGACAAGCATGATCTTGAGTGCTTGCCTTGCAGTTGTGATCATCTCTTTCCTTGCTTCCTGGAGCTATAATCTGGTGGCTGTTCAAATGAAACAACCAAAGTCTATGACTTCTAGGTCAGTCTGCTTAAATATGCATCCAAATTGCCACCACCCAGGTTGTAAGCTCAATGGTGAGGAGGCTTGGAAGAACAAAGAACATTATCATTGTCAATGGTGAGCTCCCAGGACCAACGATCTGTGCCAACGACAATGATAGGCTTCTCATCACAGTAACGAACACTGACAAGATGCCGATTCATTGGTGATGACCAGTCTCAAAAGTTCTAAAACATTCTGTGATCTAATTCTCTATCACAGTATGGAATCTGGCAATTTAGGAATCCCTGGTTTGATGGCCCAGCTATGTCATGCAGTGTCCTCTTAAGTGAAGCTAATCGTTCCTCTACAACTTCACCATGGATTCACACATGTGAACTCTCTTCTGGCATGCACACATCGTGGGGCTTTGAGCTACTGTCTATGGAATGAATGCAATGAAGGGCATTGTGGATCCCAGGGACCGCTTCAGTTGCAACGGAATCCTTTGGCCTTGGAGACTCACACTTTGACTTGGCTGTGGAAAGTTTTGGTGACAGCATAGGTAGTGTAGCAAAACTGGTCTGCAACTCTGAGCTATATGCCTTATTTTGCAACTGCTGTAGCTCTGAGTCTTTTGCCACTGAGGGTTCCTACATGGAACCAATTGGTAAACCAAACTATAAATATGTTCTGCTTCATATGACAAGACGAGTAAGGAAGAAATTTTTACCTATCTAGGTATCCTACACCGCATGAAACACCTTCACTTCACTCCATGTCTAGAAAAAGACCGTTGGTATCAGTATTCATGCTAATGCCACCACCCTGGCACATCAGTGCATAATATAGAGATGTCCTGTTGTGCCACTTGATTAATAACATAAACAAAAAACTATGTGATTTACCTATGTAATGGAAAACTGCTGTATTACATACGAAAGAATGCACACACATATGAGAGAACACGCTAAACACAATCGAGAATATGGAAGAACACTCAGGAGTACGAATGAACATTGTCAAAAGCTGGGGATTGACTCCGATAACATCAAAGACTTTTGAGAAGAGAGTTTATTTGACAAATTTCTTTGTCCCTTGAGTTAAAGGTCTTCCAATTGTGAGGCCAATCAACAAGCCAAAAGATCAAATAAACTTCTTTCAAAGTCAAGATTGTAGCACATTATAAAACAATGAACACCAGGTAATGTGAAATGAACTATGAGCTACTATGAGACCCATTTGTCTTTTTGGAAAGGTTTTATTGAATCTGAAGCATGTGCTGAGTGTCACAAAATAGGTTATTGAAAATACCACCCTTGAAACTCAGATAAAAATAAAATTACATTATACTATACAATGTTATTTGGCTAGGAATTTACGTGCTAGACAATGCCACCAATAGTATGTTATGTTACGCATTTGCAGCATTTTGCATTCTCTTTGTTTGTGCACCATTTTCAAATTTATAGCCTTTTGCATTCTCTAGATCTGTTTTATAGAAGAGGATGCACTGCTAGAGGCATCAGTCCCTGTCAGATCTTAAGAATAAGATTCCCAGAGTATAAAAGACATTACTGTAGTCATAAAGTGTATATTAAAAATAATAAAATTCAATAGTTTTGATGTTCCTTATAGTAAGTATCTTTTGCATAAATATAAAACTCATATTAATGTAAAAGTTCACTCAACTGACACAAGTGTGAAGTATATTTTTAAATACATATACAAAGGTCATTATTGTGCAAAGATACACTTTCACTAAAAAGGAAACACAAAATAAATGCATTAAAAAATTCCAATTATGTATTGGCTGCTAAATGGATGTGGAGGTTATTTGGATATAATTTACATAGGAAATCATGTATATTGTATGATTGAGAGATTGCAATAAGTTTTAAACATTTACATAATTAGAAAAACATACAATATAATAATTACTGAGAAATTGTATAAACAATGGGATCATTACAAGATGATCAAGAATGGGATAAATGTCTCTCACATTTCAAATGCCTTCAAAAATTAGACATTTATTTAGAATAATGTGTCTCTTTTGCTAGGTTAATGATTTTAAAAATTTATGGATTAAATACAAAATAGATAAGTGTGAGGATTTAATATATAAATACAATGATGAGAACATGGCATATGCACATGCACTTCAAGAGTTTTCTCTTTTATTTGAAAATGTATTTTAGATTATGATATTACTATACCATGTACTACATATTTAGAAAATTAACAAAGGAAGTACTAACATATATGAGAATGAAATGTTTGAGTGCCAAGATATTGAAAGAAACAAGTTGTTACTGAATAAAGACTAGCGATATGTTTTAGACAATGTATGTAAAGCATTAATGAGCCACAAATATATTTTTGTTGATGGTGTAGGAGGAACAGGAAAGATATTTATATTCAACATATTAATAACTTATTCATGAGCACTTAGGAGGAAGACATTGTCTGTAACATGGATAGGAATAACAAGCATATTATTAATTGGTGGCCATATAGTATATTCTACATTTAAACTACTTGTACAAGTCACTAAAACATGTGTATCTGATTTAAGGGAATTCAAAGGAGACTGATGAAATTAGGAAAATAGATTTACTAGTTTGGGATGAAATAAGTATGTTTCTAGTACATGCATTTAATGGAGTAGAATATGTAATAAGTAATATTAAATTTTTTTCTAATAAATTTGGTGGAATAACTGTTATAATTGGTGGTGATTTCAAACAAACATTACTTATGCTTAAAAGAGTGTGACAAGTTCAAATTTTATAAAATCGTGTCAAATCCAATTTAATATAGTCATCTGTGATAAAATATACACTTACAAAAAATACATATGTTAACAAAGATGAAAAGGAGTGGTTAAAGTGGTTAATTAGGCTTGGAAATGGTGATTTACCAAGACTTGATGGATATGAAGATGATATAGTAGAGCTGCCAATAAAATGTACATCTAAAAGCTCCATGATAGATGCTATGTTTGGTAAAAAAGTGATAACTCACAAAAAAAAATTAACTATATTAAATGATCATTCATTAGATATAAATGAATAAGTTCTAATAAGGATGTCAAGAAAACTATTTTCTTTTAGAAGTGTGGATATAATTGATAGTGATTCTATTGAAGAGATGCTAGACTACCCATTGAAGAGATGCTTGACTACTCAGTAGAATATCTTAACTCCATAACACCATTTAAGATGCCTTCACATAACTTAAATATATAAATTGGAAACATCGTGATGCTTTTATGAAATCTTGATGCAAGAAAGGGTTTATGCAATGGTACTAAGTTAATAATTACATAAGCATTACAAAATGTAAGAGAAGCAAAAATATTACATGGAAATACAGAAGGAACAAAGGTCTTACTAAGAATCATATTGAAACCTATAGATGGTGACATGCCATTTGTATTAAAAAGATGACAGTTTCCTTTAAGATTTGCATTCTCAATAGTGCCAAACTCTTCTTACTACATTCTATTTTTGGACATGGGCAATTTTATGTTGCACTATCGCAATGTACCTCTAAAGAATGGATAGTGATATGTGTTAAGGAATGCAAGAATCAAGGTAAACTTAACAAGAGACAACAAATTACATGTACAAAGAATATAGTCTACAAGGAAATATTGTAGCTCTTTCAAAACTATACTATAAATTATTAAATGTGAACTTAAAAATCATCATCCTTCTATATTTAAAAGAGTAAGGGCGACATATTCAATCGAGATTCTTTTCGAGCTTAATGGTGGAGATGAAGACACGTGGGAAAAACAGTTGAGAGTGGAATGCTTTACAAGTTTTAGGTTTTGTGTATTTTTTTGGAAGCGGAGCAACAGATTGAGGCTCACACTTGGATGAGCAGGAAATGAATTTTGGACAAGTGATCAAATTTCTGCAGTAGTGTGGTGGTGAAGCACCTGAACATCAATTTCGAGAATTTCGATATGCACTGCACAGTACAGTAATATGGAGCATGAAGCATATTTCTGAACGTAGTCTGAAACTCTCAACCTCAATCTTCTTATGAAAGGTACTAAAACTGTCTGTCACATTGCAGGAAACAAGCTTGCATACTTTCAGAAGGTTTGTTCAGGACTCTCCAAGAATGAACGTTGTCTCTTGGTACTTCTCAATTTGCTCCACCAGAAACTTATCAACATCATTGCTCTCTACAAGAACAAATTCTGCTTTCACCTGTAAGTCAAGTGTTTCCTTTGAGTTTTCAGCAAGCCAATCGGACTTTGTAACGTCTCTAGACATTTTGCAGCTCCTGAGAGAAGTTCGCTGTCTGGCCTCCTTGGTTGCCATATATGCAAGTGTTTCCTTCAAAACTTGCGAGACAGGTATAAAATTTTAATTTATATTTTATTTTATTTTAATCCAAACGCATAGATGGCTTTACGAATTTTTTCATACTTGCTTTTGAGAAAACATTGATGGTTGAAAAATAAATATAGAAAACAGTTTCGCATCTCCTGAACCTTACAAATTCTAATTGCTCTTGATTGGATGATTCTGGCATGGGTCTTTTGCCAAGATTTAGGAACAAAGGCCTCGTATGCAGCATTTGCAGCTGCATTGCCACCAATAAACAGCATAAGCTCAACCCCTTTGTCTGTCCAGTCGTTGGAATTTATGGACATAAACTGTTGAAAAAGGACATAAAATTGGGAAGAGAGATTATTTACATTTACCTTTGATACAGAAGCTCCCATGCTTCAATGAACAGCATAGCATTTGTCACAGATTATAACTCCATGTTTGTAGAGCTGGAGAAACAACAGAAGATGCAGCAAGATGGAAATGAAAATGACTTACGCCCATTGGGGACCCTGCAACCTGCAACCTGCAACCCTGCACATAACTGGTTGTCTGGTTGCAAGATAAATGTCTGAAATTTAGTCGTGCTTCTCTCCATTTGCTAGGGTATCAAAGATCCACTCCTGAAAAACAAAGATCGGTGGACAGACCCTCTAGCAAAAAAAAGAAGAATAAAAGAAAAAGCATTGCATTGAAAACCATACCTTTAAACAAA
>NW_003314264.1:60029-63611 GCF_000143415.4 Selaginella moellendorffii
GATTTGTTCTTGTAGAGAGCGATGATGTTGATAAGTCTCTGGTGGAGCAAATTGAGAAGTACCAAGAGACAACGTTCATTCTTGGAGAGTCCTGAACAAACCTTCTGAAAGTATGCAAGCTTGTTTCCTGCAATGTGACAGACAGTTTTAGTACCTTTCATAAGAAGATTGAGGTTGAGAGTTTCAGACTACGTTCAGAAATATGCTCCATGCTCCATATTACTGTACTGTGCAGTGCATATCGAAATTCTCGAAATTGATGTTCAGGTGCTTCACCACCACACTACTGCAGAAATTTGATCACTCGTCCAAAATTCATTTCCTGCTCATTTTGAAATTATTATAGTGTTGAAAGCCATTGTGACATATGCCCCGTATAGCAAATTTGTGTTGATAAAACTCCATCATTGTGACATTACAACGTTTAAGTGTATTGCCGTTATCTGTGTATTTTATATCATTTGACTAATCACACTCTAGAGGCTCTTCTACGTGCATACGCCTTCACGCTGGTTGGCTCATCCTGAGTACACTTACAACACGACTCATCATTCTATTGGAATGTCCCATATGCAGCATTATATGGTTGAGCACTGGGAAAAAGAATTGGGTAGATAATAGGGTCACAACATGATGAAATGATTGATATTTCCTGCATTGATTCTTCCTTTGGATAGACTACTATACTATGGTCAAATGGTGGGTTCCCACTTGGATTTGTAAAAATGGCAGCAATTTCATTTGAACACAGTGCATTGTATCTTCAAGGATCTGTTGTGCTCTCTCCCTTGATGTTCATGACAATCTCTTGTGATGAAAGAGACATCTCATTCTCAAGTTCATGCAACATCTTGAATGCTTTTGTATTAAATGTATTAATTATTATGTATTATTTATTAATTAATAATAAATAATAATTTATTACTATTATTATAATTATATAATATTTTAATAAAATAATATATATATTTTTATATAATTAAATTATATTTTTGTTTGAAGCATCAGAGAGCTTCAAGAAACTTAATCTCCAATGTGTATGACTGTAATACATTCCAAGCAAGGTTGTCAGTAATCTAGAGAAGAAGAAAAGAGAATACAGATGTTTGCCGGGGAGCTAAAAGTATCAAAATAGAAAACTCACCTCCTCAGTCACTGCCACTTGGCTCACTATTCTCAACACTGAGAACTTGCCAGTGGATAGATGGACTCGCTGAGGTTAAGCCTGTGCAAGCCAACCAAGGTAGCTTGGCCCGTGACTCTAGAATGGGATCCAGCTTGTTGTCACTGAGCCATTGCACATGAAAATGCATTCAGTTTGGCTACAAACAATATGTGAAAGCTTTTTAGCTCAAACTTAAGAGTGCCATACCATTGTTTGGCATGAAGAACTGGAAGAAATCAGCTTGACTGAGGAAGACAATGTTCAGTCTGCAGCGAACTTGACAAGATGGTGTGTAGTGAGCTGCTTCTGTTAGAGGTAGTGCTGAGCTTGGCATATAGCAGCAGAGATAGATTCAAGCAACCTCTTCAAGTGCATTATTGCAATCTCTCGACCAAGCTGAATAGCAAAGTAGAGGATCCGTTAGTAGCAAAGAGCAAGAAAGGAAGTCTGGATTACCATGTTCATGTAGGCTATGTTTAATATTAGAATTTATAAATCTATAAGAGTAATAATAATCACAAAGCCTTTTATAAGAGAAATCAAGTTTACAAATAATTAATTTGCTTTTAATTTGCAATTATTTAAAAACAAATGAAAAAAAGATTAGCAGGGATTCCAGTAGAAATAAAATCAGGGATCCCAGCTCTGATGGGAAGTAGATATAAAAGTCTGTAAATGTAAATTAGTTTTCTGATATAAAAATATACTTTAATGATTCTGTAAATTAATATTTGTTCATTTTTTAGGTTCTAATAGTATTTCCTGAACTTGTGTTACTTAAGTGGTTAATAGATTTAACGTTTTTAGATTGTCATAGCTTACCCAGAGAAATTTTGATTGAAGCCAAGCAGGCATTGCAGCCTTGAAGCCTTGGAGGACTTGTACCTTCTATGGAGCACAATCGGTCTGTGGCATATTGCCAACAGAAAGGCTTCTTAGTGTAGAAAATATTTTTAACAGTTAGAGAAAAGCATGAATGACAACAGCGTAGCCATGTCCTGCCCCACTGAGGACATGACCGCATGGCAAGTGCTCGACCTCAAGCACGAATCTTGACATATCCATTCATGCTCTTGCCATTTGAAACAGGTCCTTTAGCCCAACATTCATGCTCCTAGCTGCATTCCTAGCTTTCTTACTGCTTAGATTCATGGTATCTAATGATACCATGCAGAGGTAGCCATGAGGTGCTGGTTTTTATCCTCTCAATGCTTCCAGAGTAGAGTTCCCTTGCAAAGCCCTACTTTCACAACATTGTTTTCTTTGGGGAAGAAGTATGTGGTCATGGCAGCTCCCAGGATCAAAGAGTATCTCAGGGTTGAGTAATGGTAGAAAGTTCTAAGCAAGTTTTACTGCTCATTCAATCTGGAAGCCTGCTACTCATCGGGAGAAGGATTGGAAATCTAGGAGACACTATCTACTCCTAGAGAGGTCTCTGCTGGAACCAGCAATGCTATAGGTTGGGTCCAGAAAAATGCTGTTATGTCATCCCTTGAGAGGAGCAGTGAGGACATATCCAAGTTATAGCCGCCAAAAATAGGGTGACAAAAGATGAGGCTTTGGAGATGATGTGACCCAGAAATGAACAATGAGTCAGCAAGGGCTGCTGTGTGATGAGTCACACCTCTGGAGTTACTCCAGTTCAATCCCAAAGTGGATCTTTGCGCCATATGATAGGCTTTTCTCTTGAATGAATCACCTAGAGAAAGTATTGGTCCTGCTATGTTATGAGTCTGGTCCTCAAAAAAAGGCCTCCAAGACTACCGAGCAGTTTCTCACCATGGAATCCAATGAAACTTTCAAAAGTGATGGGTAAGAGAAATCAGATAGAAAGTGTCATTGACTCAGCTAAGTTCGTGATCAATGTCTACAACAGTATCATGAGTGTGCAAGATCTGATGAACCCTGCTCATGAAGCATGACGGAAGTGATCTTCAGATTTTCAATTTGAAGACAATTTTCAGACTCAAAGTAGGAGCAAGTAACTGATTTTCCATTCTCGCCCTGTTTCTTCTTGTTTGTACTGTTTTCTAGAAGATTATTTTGTCAAGTATGCCTTGTAAAAGCTTTGCTCAAGATGAAAAAGAAAACACTCTCTGGCACTGTCCAGCTTCCAGTGGAACTGTGGAAATGGATCAAGTTTCTCTACTTCCTCATCTTATTGTGTCCCACTTATTGAATTGTGAGTGATTAGAAAGCTCTTTAAATTTATGATAACGAATTAAATATACAAAATTTTAGGAGACCACTACTTCACTTTGGTTCTTTGGAATGATCCTGGTGAAAAACTTTGAGGCTTGCAAAAGTGAACACTCAGAAGCAATCAAAAGAATCAACATGGTTAAAACTGATTACATGGTCCTTGCATGTTTATGGTCTAAGAAGTCTACCCCTTGTCCCACTTGTCCATTTTGATT
>NW_003314264.1:63722-64736 GCF_000143415.4 Selaginella moellendorffii
TCATGCTTCATGAGCAGGGTTCATCAGATCTTGCACACTCATGATACTGTTGTAGACATTGATCACGAACTTAGCTGAGTCAATGACACTTTCTATCTGATTTCTCTTACCCATCACTTTTGAAAGTTTCATTGGATTCCATGGTGAGAAACTGCTCGGTAGTCTTGGAGGCCTTTTTTTGAGGACCAGACTCATAACATAGCAGGACCAATACTTTCTCTAGGTGATTCATTCAAGAGAAAAGCCTATCATATGGCGCAAAGATCCACTTTGGGATTGAACTGGAGTAACTCCAGAGGTGTGACTCATCACACAGCAGCCCTTGCTGACTCATTGTTCATTTCTGGGTCACATCATCTCCAAAGCCTCATCTTTTGTCACCCTATTTTTGGCGGCTATAACTTGGATATGTCCTCACTGCTCCTCTCAAGGGATGACATAACAGCATTTTTCTGGACCCAACCTATAGCATTGCTGGTTCCAGCAGAGACCTCTCTAGGAGTAGATAGTGTCTCCTAGATTTCCAATCCTTCTCCCGATGAGTAGCAGGCTTCCAGATTGAATGAGCAGTAAAACTTGCTTAGAACTTTCTACCATTACTCAACCCTGAGATACTCTTTGATCCTGGGAGCTGCCATGACCACATACTTCTTCCCCAAAGAAAACAATGTTGTGAAAGTAGGGCTTTGCAAGGGAACTCTACTCTGGAAGCATTGAGAGGATAAAAACCAGCACCTCATGGCTACCTCTGCATGGTATCATTAGATACCATGAATCTAAGCAGTAAGAAAGCTAGGAATGCAGCTAGGAGCATGAATGTTGGGCTAAAGGACCTGTTTCAAATGGCAAGAGCATGAATGGATATGTCAAGATTCGTGCTTGAGGTCGAGCACTTGCCATGCGGTCATGTCCTCAGTGGGGCAGGACATGGCTACGCTGTTGTCATTCATGCTTTTCTCTAACTGTTAAAAATATTTTCTACACTAAGAAGCCTTTCTGTTGGCAATATGGCAC
>NW_003314264.1:65065-107716 GCF_000143415.4 Selaginella moellendorffii
AATCATTAAAGTATATTTTGATATCAGAAAACTAATTTACATTTACAGACTTTTATATCTACTTCCCATCAGAGCTGGGATCCCTGATTTTATTTCTGCTGGAATCCCTGCTAATCTTTTTTTCATTTATTTTTATATAATTACAAATTAAAAGCAAATTAATTATTTGTAAACTTGATTTCTCTTATAAAAGGCTTTGTGATTATTATTACTCTTATAGATTTTATAAATGCTCATGATAAATCTTAGAAGCATACAATACACACTAATTTATTCTATGTTGCACTATTAGCTATAACTTTTCTATCTCAGTAAAGTGTTTTCAAAGGTTTATTTTTGTCTAGGCCAGCGGAGCTGGATTCCTTGCTAGTTAGACTCTATGTAACTCTATTTTGCATGTTAGTCTTTTCATTAGGTGTCTAGCAAGGCAAGAAATAACACCTTAGAATGCCACTCAATAATATTCCTCTACTGTTATGTTTAGGACCTACTATGTTCTTGGAACAAATTGTTCTTGACTTCCCTCCATAAATATTTGTGACAAATGGAATATTTAGTTCACCCTATTGGTGATGAATCATCTTTTTAGCAGCCCTAAAGTAAAAGAGGAAGTGGTTCAATAAAAGTTTAATCCCAAAGATTCAGCAACATAATTTAGTGACACATTTAGCACAACTTGGAACTGCACATTTTTATAAATTTTGTAGCAAAAGCGGATCACGTGACAGGAAAGTCCAAGAACTCATGGAGAGTAAGTGATGAAGACTAAAGGAGCTAAGCTATGGACTTACTTGAAAAGAGAAACTTGCACGAGATTCCCAGGCCACCACATACTTGCAGGCTCCACCAGATACTTTCGCAAAAGACCAGCCCATCCAACTTAGCTTCGATCAAAACACTTTAGGGAAACATGGAAGAGAAAGCATAGAAAAACTTGTTTTCTTACCTGAGTGGTGATCACCAGTGTAGAAATGGATCTTCTTCTTGTAGTTAGCGTTTTTTGATGTCGATGACGAAGACCACATAAGCACCTCCATTCCCAACCAGGGAGCCAGCACTGGCGAAGATGGTGATGAAGACGTTCTTGATAAAGAGCCCTGGTGAAGGGGACGTGGTAAACCCTGGTGTGCAGCACTGCAGCCATGAAGAGGCCGATTGGCAACGCCACGATCTGGGCCGAGGTAAGCGTGATCACCAGCGGCTCCGTGTGGTAGGAGAAGAACTGGTTGAGGAAGGAGAGTATTGCACACGCAAAGAAGCCAATCGCCCACATCCGGAACGTCCACACTGGCAAGGGAGGTATTATTATTCTTGGTATACTAACTCCTCTTGCTCTTCTCTTGCCTCTTCAATGTAGCCACTTCGTGCGAGGAGATCGATCATACTGCTAAAGTGTCGCTTGCTTACTTCCAGTCCATAGTCCCAATGGATGGAACAAAAGCATGAAATCCCAGCTTTCAGGTCTCCAGCATGGTTGCAAGTCATAAGGATATAAATGAACGTTGGTGCGTTCATCTTCATCACAAACGAACCTTTGGCAGCCAGGAAGTCGAGAAGCTCACGCATGTGGCTCTGGGAGAAATCTTCAAAGGCTGCCAGCTATGGTATGGCCCCACTGCGAGATCATCTTGCTCTAAAGCTGTGATGCAAGAACGGATTCCGGCGGCTTCTCAGTGAGACCTTTAGCCAAAGATGGACCCTTGGTCATGAGCTCCAACCCCAGTGCATCGATGGGAGGACATTTGCGCTGAAGGTAGCATTCTGGGACTGAGCAATGATCTGGTCGAGAATAGTGACAAGATCCTGAACTTTCGAGCCCAAAGAATTGAGGGATGTATTGACTCATAGCACGAGCAAGCAAGACACCTGTAGTTGGCAACAACTTGCCTTCGTCAACTTGGCCACCGCCTCCCCTCCATTCTCCATGAACAAGACTGCGGTTCCAACTCCAAGTCAAGATTGGCAACACCTTTGATGGACCTCAGCCTGAGCTTGGAGGGAGAAGCTGGAGCTGCACGCTGTAATTATTTATTTATATTATTATTATTATTATGCAAGCCTTCATACATTTTTGCCTCATTGCTCATGCTTTGTTTCTCTCTTTTCAAAGCCAAGTGATTTTCAAGGCATCTCAAGAATACAAAACTAAAGAAAGTACCTTTAGTTGACTGGCAGAAACTCAACTTTGACAACAAGGCACTGTAGGTAGGAAAAAGCAGAAGTGTTTTAGCGCTTTTGATTGACTTTCCTAGGTAGAGCTGAGATATGGAAGCTTAGATCTATCCTTTCTAACTGTCTTCTTGTATCACAAGCAGTTTATCATTGGCAAAGTTCTGCTACAATGGTAAACATGAAGAGTTGTTTCTCCTTGCAGCCAGTGTGCAAGATAATGAACATCATCCTTGACTGCATTGACCCTGAAAATGAACACTAACACAACTGGTAAAATCTTTTATCACTCACAGATAGATAGAGGAAAATCTTCATACCTTCTCCCAATTAAACTAGCCAGTAAATTTATGCCATCAAATTATATATTTGTCCAACATGAACGTAATACCACAGGTATGAAATATAGAAACATAGATAAGCACAGACTAAATAACTAATTGAATCCAATCATACAACAATAAACTCATCAACACGTTTAGTCAATAGCTCTAAGTATGCCTTAAAGAGGCTAATTATACATGATCAATACTTAGTCAAAAATAAAGTGAAGACCATAAGATGGACTTATATTAGTACACAACCTTCTCATATATAAAGCTATAATATGGGTACTAACATCTCAATCGCAAACAACTAAGTTGAACATCATCATACTCAACCAAGGCACAAGACTACCAAGACCAAGTTAGGGTCAGTGAGAGCTAACTACTCTTATAAAGTTTAACAAAATGCAAGAATAATGCTATAGGAGAAAAGCACAAGGATCACTTTTTTAGAAAACTGTAATAACCACTTTTTGTCGCGAATGTGACTTTGGAGGGGGAAGGGGAGGGGCTATGAGGGGTTCCAAATGTATAGTAGGGATAGTGGGTAGGTCGGGAATGCTCAACAGAGTTTGGCACTATTTCAGCATACTAATAGCCTAACACGAGAATATGGGTACTCTACCAACTAGTATGGTATAGAATTTGGGCTTAGACCCAAGCTGGACGCAGAATAAAGACAGGCATGCAAATGGGAGCTAAACTATGCCTCAGGTTAGTCAAATTTGGCTTTATTTTGTGTGTTGGTTTTGGCATTGGGATGCTAAATGCTCTAAGATTGTTCCAAGTTGCTCCATACTCCTATCCCTTCACTCTTTAGGCTGTATGTTTAGGAGTTGCTCTGTGGTCCGATTCTATCACTCCTTGGCTCCATGCTTAGGAATTTGGTTCCATTCCTTCGTTCAATGGCCCAAGACTTTGAAACTTGGGTTCCTCACCATTGTCCTTTGGACACATGGCATGTGGCATGTGGCATGTGATATGTGGCACATGGAGGGTTTAAGTTTTGCTTTGTGGTCATCTTATAGTAAATCACTATAGGATAAAAGGTAAAAACCACGTGCATTACATTTAGTATTAGAGGATGAGTCTTAGCGAGTCCTATTCAATGAGATTGGGCAACTAGTCTTGTTACATATGCAGAGATGAAAATGATAATTCGAATGGGTACACATTTGGGTGTAAAGGCTTCGTATTCGTTCCTTGTGTATAGATTTGGTTACCTTTTTGTACCATATTATATGAGCTTGCTTTTGGGCTCATAGAATGGACTAAGATGTTCCGTTTGCATGAGTTTGTGCCTCGGCTTGTGAGTGAGGCATGTTATTAACTCAAGGTTACACTTTGAGTTGACAAGATGGATTTGAGGTGTACCATTTTGCACGAGTTTGCCTTTGGGTTTATGAGTGAAGCACATTAGCAACTCAAGGTTACGCTTTGAGTTGGCAGGATTAATGTTAGCTTATCGGTGGTTCCATGAGTTGTTCCATGTACCATGGGTAAAAGTAAACCTTCCCTAGGTTTGCTATGAGTGGCAAATAGGCTAGTCTGTAGCTATTTAGCACAGCACTAGTGGATCCTTCCTAGGTATGATTATAAGTGAATCAATCAAGACTGTAGGGATTAGTCTATTGATTTAAATAGTCATTGCTGCACTCTCTCATAAAATTTTCTTGGATTGGACTAAAAGAAATGCAAAAGCAAGCTTGAGGTTTGGTCAAAGATGAGTCTGAAAAAAGAGTTAACAGGGATTTTCTCTTCTTGTAGAAATGATTTGCAACAAAGTGTTAACTCATTGCTCGTATTCACAGTATGCAATCAAGAGTCCTTACCTTGATGCATGTTGGAAATGATAGTCTTATAAGTGGTGAGTTGTGGGATGAATAGCAGTAAAGCACTAAACCATTTTTCTAGGCTTGCTATTGGAAGACTTGAGTTACAATGCTCAATTCTTTTTTAGGGAGCTTTGCTATTGCTCCTTGAGTAGCATGGTGTTGGATTAGTTTTGAGAGTTTAGAAAGAGAGTAATATGAGCTTGTTTGTGGTGTTGTAATCTCTATTGGTGGAGTGTGGCATTTATGTTGCATTTTATCAAATTAAGTTGACACTTGATATTCACATAAACCTTTGAAGTAATGACATGGGCATTGCTCATGGGTTGTTCAAATGATGATTAAGTTATTATAATTTTATATCATATTCATATGATAATGAGCAATATGTTTGCAAAGTTGTTTGGTTAAACGATGATCAACCCCAAAGTGGTTGATAATGAAACTAGTTTACTTGCATGTAGTAGCATTGTAATAGCTTTGACTAAGTTCTCAATAGTGATCGATGATATGCTAAACTTATGCTGGTAGCTTGTTTCCTTGAGATTTGCCCATAAGATGTTGAAAGGGTTATAACATTCACTTGCTATAGCTTGATGGTTTATCCATTAGCATTTAAAGTAGATTGTTGGATGGAGAAGGTGTGTAGTTAAGGCATTGATATCACTAGCACTTGTGTTAGTGGAAATGGCATTGTTGTTTTAAGTGATGAGGAATTTTCCTTAAAACTTGATTTTCCATGTCATTTTTCTTAGTGTTTTGGCTTCAAATTAGATTTTGAAGGTGGTTGAAGAAGAGTGTTAGTGCAATTTAGATATCCGAAGATATGGTCTTTGTGATTAAATCTTAGATATTCATTTTGCATATTGCGAATGTCAATGTTGGATGTAAAAAATATAGGCATGATGTTCAATGCTTAAGCATATTATGGGTCTTGAAAATTTGTGTTGAGGTGAACCTATATGAAGTTGTTAGTAGGAAGAAGTTGGTTGAGTCTTGAAAGTTTGTATTTCTATACTAAGAGTTATTCTTTCTCTAGGATAGAAGATTTTTAAAATTTTTTTAGGCTTTTCCAATGGTTGATCTATTGATCATTTTGCCTAAAAACCATTTTCGTAAGCCAGTATAAACTAGTGAAAGTGTTGAAATTGACTTTGGTTAGCTTAAACCTTAGTAGGTAGTTTGTATGATGCGACGCAAAAAGGATGCTAACCTTTGGGGTTAAGGCAATTTAGAGTTTAGTGTTGGTGTAGAAAAGTGACTCTTGTATCTTTCTTCTAAAACGTTATGCTTGGTGGCAGGTTGCACTTTGCATTTTGTTAGACTTTATGAGAGTAGGGAGCTCTTATTGATTTTGATTTGGTCTTGGTGGCCCTATGCTTTGGCTGAGGATGGTGATGTCCAACTGAGTTGTTTGAAGTTGAGATGTTGATACCCGTACTATAGCTTTGTCTATAAGGAGGTTGTGTACCAATATGAGTCCATCTCATAGTTTTCACTTTAGTTTTGACTGAGTGTTGATTATGCATAGCTAGTCTCTTCAAAGCATGCTCAGAACTATTGGGTAGATGTGTTGGTGAGCTTATTATTGTACGATTGGATTCGAGTAGTCATTTAGTTTATGCTTGTTCATGTTTCTATATCTCATACTTGGGATATACATTCATGTTAGACAAATATATAACTCAATGACATGAGTTTAGTGTTTGGGTCTTGTGAAGGCAAGTTGAAGAGTGATTGTTTGTTAGTTTGCAACTAATGGTTGCTTGTAGACTTTGTTGAGGATTGTGACATTTACTTCACTTGATGATGATTTAGCAGTGATGGGCTTACTCTACCGGATGGTGTTACAGAGGATCGTGTTATAGGGATGGTGTTACAGAGGATCGTGTCGTGGCTTGCATGGTTTTTCCATGTTAGCATGTTGATTCCTTTGTCGATATCATTTGGTTACATTTAGTCCATAGTGTTAGATTTCATTGAGTCTTGGACGTGGTAAATCACTTCTGATGATGTGTTATCTATAACTGAGTTTTGCTGAAGGATTGATCTCAAATACTAACTAAGGTATCTTTGGCTTTGGCTAGCTTGGTTGCTAGAGAGCTTCAAGTGGTGATTCACTCTTGCTTTCTTCTAGATTTATTATGGTGTTAATGGCATTAAAGTGATGCCTTGTCATTGACATTATTAATGTTAAGATTCGAGTGAAATGAGATGTCTTTTCATAGAATTGATATTGACTTTCATTAGTCCCGATAAAGATAGTGTTGATGATTAAGCTATAGCTTTGTGTTATTAACAATTGTGCATTTGTTAGTTAGCAACTGTATTGACGTTCAAACAAACTAAGTGGCAAGTTGAGTTAATTGTGTTTTAAATGAGATTACTTAGTAGAGGTTGAGCTTTAGCTTTTCCTTGAAAAGTAATTTAGTCATGGACTATACTAGATTTACGAGAGGAAGAGTTAGTGATCAATATCAGAATATTTGAATCTTTATTGGATTTAAATGGGGATATATTGATTATTGATGATTCTTGTACTTGTTATAAAGTAAGTTACAGCTTGTTATAGATAGATTCATGGAGGATCGTTTAGTAATCAATTATTAAGCATAGCTCCATTGTGTTTGGCTTTTGGATTAAAGTAAATATGCTCTTCATTAGCTTTACATTATGAAGTTTAGCTTATGGATGTGTTGAAGAGGATATTATGGGTTGCGCCATAATTTCTTGTTTAGTATTGAAGTCAGTTCATGTAAGACTTGTGATCATTGTGAAGTAAGACTTGGCTATAGACTTCTTCGAGCTTTTGGTCCCTTGAGTTTTCATGCTTGTGGTTCATTTGTTTGAAGTTGTTAGGGAAGGCATTTTGGCTTATTAATTTTGATATTAAAGTCAACTTTTGCATTTAGCAATCATTGGTGATGATTGACTATCATCTAGGATAGTTGATTACCCTTATCAAAAATTTTATTTGATTATTGGTTATCTAGAATGATTTATCACTCTTTGGGATGGTAGATTTTTTTCTTCAACAATGATTATGCATATCTTTATTGATGGGATGATTAATGATCTTTTATGATAGTTAGTTGTTCTTTTTTATAGCTTTTGGCTTTTTGCATTACCATATGTTCTTTGTGGTTTCTCTGGATTGGTTTCATGGGTTTCAGATATTGGTAAAATGTTATTGATACTTGCTTGAGCAACTTTGGTTCCTTGGTATTATTGACTGAGATCTATTTATATTGACTAGTGCGATAGTTGGTATGAACAAATGATTGTTGGTCTTACCACATTCATTCTATTATGTTGATTTTTGCTCGAGTTAGCTTTAATAGATTATGATGTTATTTCCTTTGGATGATACATTTGCAAGCATTTTTCTTGCCATATTAATAATACTTTGTGTTTTGTTAGTTGTTTTTTGTAAGTTGTTTAGCACGCTATCTATAATCTTTAATAGTTAAGTTTTATCATTAAGTTTTTTTTATGATACACTTGCTATTGAATTTTGTTGGATAGTGAATCCTATATTTTCCAATCATAGTAATCTTGGTGGTTCCTATACTATAATATTGGTTTATCAGATGATAACTTACTTGGAATACTTTTTTGTTCTAATCTAAGATTTTTTCACTAATAATTAATTCTCTAAGATATCATTGTCTATGATTGTCTATGTCATTGTCTATATCATTGTCTATGATTGTCTATGTCTATATTATCCATCTCATGATCTTTGAGTTTGGGCCCCAGACATGCATTTCAACCACTATCCCTATTATACATTTGGAACCCCCTATAGCCCCCTTCCCCCCTTTGAGGAAGACATGCTTTGGGATTTCACCTCAAGCCTCCCTTAGTACTAAGAGTTAGTCTTTGAGACAAGTGTGAAAGTTACTAAATATGGAATTGCTCTAGATTGCAAATCCAAAAGCATGAATAACACCATAGGGTTCATGACACTCTCTACATTCCATAGATATGCCTGTTGGGTTGATCTAGACACTTATCTTAACAGGCTGTGGCTCGCCTGTTAACTTGATCCAGTCGTTGGCAGCCGTCGGATCGAGTCAGGTTCTCTGTGAGAACGTGGCTGACAACTGCTAGGTTCTCCAGAACCTAGCTACCAGCTGCCAGGTTCTGGAGAACTAGGCTACCAGCTGCCAGGTTCTGGAGAACTAGGCTACCAGCTGCTAGGTTCTGGAGAACTAGGCTACCAGCTGCCAATTCTAGAGAACCCTCTCATCCTCGAATAACATTCTTCCACATGTCCGTTAACGGTCTTGCCACAGCCTGTTAAGGCCGTTCCCGGGCACGGGCTTGCTCATTCCCTCCAGAATGTGCTCACCGGGCTAACGCTCGGCTCGCCTGTTTTGGGCAGGAATGTGCTTGCCCTACCCAGGAACTACCTCATAAATAGTATATAGATCTGGAATGGAACCAACATATTGGGCATGATAGCGAGGGTGTTTAACGAATACGGTAAGCTACCATATAACAATATTGAGGGACTAGACTCAATATCATGGGGGTTTTTGATATTAGCAAGTGCAAGCCAATGACAGAAGTTTCTCAAATTAGGCCAAGTCTACTTAGCAAGAAACACATTGGAGTTCCTACCTTATATTTATCCAATTTAAGTACATAGCCATTGACTAATTTCTCTACTAGCTCAAGTGGGAACTAGAAAGGAAACCAACTGTACCAACCTTCTACTGTCATGGTAGTAAGGAGAGAGTGTCTATAATTATTAGCTAACAAATATCTTTTTATACCTAAAGTCACACTTGTGATACTCTACCCCCCTTAAGGAAAATAGACATCCTCATCGATGCATACCCGAGTTTAGCAAACCATCAAGGAAACAACTCCAAAAGTTAACAGAAAGCATACTATGTGGGAAACACACCAACTTAAATAAGTTATAGAACTATCTTTCCTCTACCCTTAAAGACGTTAAGACTCAAATACCCTCTGGCTGTCACCGACAAAGAAATGACTAATAGAGTTAGCCATCCTTGTTGCTCCAAGTACCACTTGGCTTACAAAGGAATGATATATCCCTGCCTGCAAGGACATAGGGAGAAAGCTAGAGGCCCAACTCCCCTGAGCAAAAAAAATCCCCTGTCAGGAAGATTTAGAAAATTATTATAAACTGGCAGATTAAATTATTTACACAACCACGCTCCTTTCAAAACTGAGTCATCGAGAGAGAGACGGGGACTTGTGATTAGTCTATAATAGTTATCCCCATGGTTATGGATTGTACTATGCACCAAAGTGCTAAAGTCAACTTGCCAAAACTGACCCAAGAATGAACGAATGATAGAAATGATTTTATAGAAATATTTTACTTTATTGATTTTGCAAGATTTGATTTAATTTGATTTTATTGATTAGCAAGATTTTACTTTATTGATTTGCAAGAATATAGAATAAAACTCAGCTTTGAACCCCAAAGGCATGAGTAAGGATAAGCATATATCACTTTCTCAACTCTACTTTGGATAAATAGTCATAGGCAGGAGAAAAGAAGGTTAATTCAATGCAAATGAATACAATAGTGAGTGAGGGTTGTTTTTCAGCACGTTTAAGTGCTATTTATATACTACATGATTTTATAACCATTCCTAACTGCTTCACGGTTGTTTATGACGTGCATTACGTAAGTCGGGTTTTTCTTCTTTGGATGCTTAAGCTTAGGCATAACTCCATTTCACCTAAGCTTCCTTCTTCTACTTTACTTGGGAAGATATACAAAATAAAACATTTACCTCTTCATCATTCCCCCACGACAAAACTACTACCTGTCCTCAGGTAGTTGGATTCTCTAAATCCTACTCTAGGTTGCTAAGTTTGGTCTTCATAGTGAAGCTCAATGCTTTGGCATAGATTATTGAGTTCCCAATGCATGATCTAAATTTCCTAGTTGAGCATAGCGATGTGCTGGTCTTGGCAGTTGATGCACTCTAAATTGGTGGATGTGGAAGTGAGGATTGCACTCTTGAGTTTTGGATTATGTGGCATTGATGATTCTACTCGCTTATGAATCCATCCACTTTCTTGGTGATTATCTTGAGATAGTTCAAAGCTTGTGTGTGGTATTTCATAGTTTTATCATCTTCTATCAGCTGTATTGGCTTGTCAACTAGCTGCTTCCCTCCCTTGATGTGTTGAGTAAGCTCCTCTATGAAGCTTCAGACTGCTGGCTCACTAGGCTAACTTGCGGACTTGTGCATGAAGGCATGGCTAGCCTTGACCTTATAGTGTTGCTGCAACGTCTGTTGCTGCTGTGGCTGCCTCATCTCACAAAACTTGTCAGCCAAGGGTGTATCACTGTCAGATGTGTAGATGGACTGGAGAAAACTTAAGTTGTACTCCTCCAATTCACTTAGACTCTCTTTTGTAGCTTTGTCCTCTTTGTCTTATTGAGTTTCTTGGCTGAGATCTTCTTGGCCTAAACTCACTTCATTGGCTATATTTACAACCAATTGTTTTGCAACATCTGTAGGCGCATCGTGTGTTGGATCTTGTGGCCTAAATTCTAGAATTTCTTCCACAACTTTGGCATTTATCATTCACCTAGTGTTGTCCATTTGTATACTCGTCACTTCTCCGATGCTTGGAGAGATTTGTATAGGCATCGGAGTTGTCTTTGTAGGCATTGACGAGTCATGACTCTATTCCTGATCCAGGTGTGGCATTTTATCATTATACTTGTTGCATCTAGCTTTTTCATGGCATACTTGACCACTAGATTTCTGTGGCACAAACCCTAGAGGTCTCATAACTTGGATTTTTAGATCTAGATGGAGTTTCTTTTTTGAAAGGAAAATTTTCCTCACTTGAATCTATATCATCGGGATTTTCCTCCACTTCTACATCCCTCGCTATCTCTCTTGGAGGAGATACTAGAGGTGGTGGCTCAATGGCAAGGTGAGGCACAGGTGTAGCGCACCTTATCTCTCTCCCCTTAAGCCAACTGGAAAAGGGGCAATTGCTTGATGAGAGAGCCCTTAGTGGCTATTTTATCCCCATTTATCTCCCAAGGTTCCAAGGATCCACGGTGACAGTATATCCAAATCTCATCCCATGATCACATGCGCTACACTCACCCCCCCTCAGAGATGTCAATGTCCTCATTGACTATTGACTAACAACCCCTACTGAGCCAAGGGGAACCAGCACCTCCATTTCCGCACTCAATTTACCAATCCTTCCATTGTGTAGACCAGCTATTCCATGTGAGGCAACTAGTCATCCACCCGTACCGCAGTCCCACGGTGGATACCTTCGTCCGTGGATACTCCACACAAGAGGGAGGACGTACGCATGGATGCCCAATACGTACGATTTCAAATTTAGGGGTAGGAATATACCTTGCTCAAGGGTATATTATACTTTTAAGTAGCCACTAATCAATGGGAATCGAACCCGTGCCATTTGCTCCGATACCAACTGTAGCGCACCTTATCTCTCTCCCCTTAAGCCAACTGGAAAAGGGGCAATTGCTTGATGAGAGAGCCCTTAGTGGCTATTTTATCCCCATTTATCTCCCAAGGTTCCAAGGATCCACGGTGACAGTATATCCAAATCTCATCCCATGATCACATGCGCTACAACAGGATCCACCTGAGCAGTGTAATGCTCATAAATGGGTTGCAAAAAGATGAAAACTCTTGTCTTCACCTACCTTCCCTTGCCTATCTATAAGGAAATATTTTTCATTTCAGTCACAAATCCATTATAAAAAAAAATGAGCTATGTTTACTTACCATCTAATCTCAATAACTTCCAACAGGCAGGCTATCTTGATGCTAACATTTTGCACAATTGTCCTTCTATCAATGATGGCACATAACACCTTAAGCCTAACATGATAGTCAAGCTTTAAGTAGGTGAAGTTGCCTCCTCATCTGGATGTGAATTTTGGGAGGATATATTGTTTAGACATGTCATCCTTCTTGCTCATTGTGATTATTTCACTTTGTTGTCTAGGCAAAAAATCTGAGCAAACTGGATGAGTCCAAAGGGAGGTTCCAAATGTATAATAGGGAAAGTGGGTAAATTAGGCATGGCCGACTAACCTAAAGCATAGTTTAACTCCCACTCCCACTTGCGTGTCTATCCTTTTTCTGCATCTGGCTTGGGTCTAAGCCCAAGTTCCACACTATGCTAGTTGGTGGAGTACCCATATCTTTGTGTTAGGCCAATGGTATGTTGAAATAGTGCTAGACTCTATTTGGCTTTGTTTTGCATGCTTGTAGCACACTTGAATTTGGAGCTAAATTCTAAGTCTATAGTGCTAAGAAATAAGGGTCTGGTATAATCCCATGTGCACTGACTCCCCGTATCCATGTAAGCAACCAAAAGGAATGACTCGAGAGATAATCTATGGGGTTCAAATATAGAGAGAAAGGGCCCATGAATAATAGTGCACCTCTTTTCCAATTGGTTAAAGGTCTTGGGATAGTTGGGGTTAAGTGTCCTTGAGTTTGAATAGTACTGAGCTAGGTGATTTTCTAGGAAGTCAAAATTCAGGAGCTTACATTTAGTATTAGAGGGGTCTTGGGTCCAACTCTGTTGGTTAGCTTAGGGGAATCGCACCATATGTTAATTGACATTTGGCAGGTCCAATTTGCTCTGACTGGGCTCGACTCGAGGGGTAGGGTGTCAAGAGAGTGGGGCTCTCAAGAGAGCTGTGGCTCTTAACTTCGGTTCACGAGGGCGTGAATTTGTAGAGAAGCATAGTGGATTGTAAGCAATGACTCGAAAAACAATCTATGGGGTTCAAATATAGAGGGAAAAGGCCCATGAATAAGAGTGCACCCTCTTTTCTAATTGGTTAAGAGTTTTAAGATAGTTGGGGTTAAGCATCCTTAGGTTTAAATAGTACTGGGCTAAGTGACCTTTTGGGATGTCCAAATTCAAGAGCTTACAATCCAGCACTTGAATGCAAAACGGTACAGTGGTCTAACACAAGGAAGAGGGTACTCCACCAACTAGAGTAGTGTGGAGCTTGGGCTTAGATCTAAGTCAAATGCAGAACAAGAAGCGATATAGCCCAGCAAAAGCCAAACTTAGGGTACTCCACCAACTAGAGTAGTGTGGAGCTTGGGCTTAGACCCAAGTCAAATGCAGAACAAGAAGCGATACAGCTTAGCAAAAGCCAAACTTATATTTCAATTGGCCGAGTATTCATTCCATCCACTATCCCTATTATACATTTGTAACCCCCTATAGCCCCCCCTTTGAGGAAGATATGCTTTGGGATTTCACCCCAAACCTCCCTTAGTACCAAGAGTTAGTCTCTAAGACAAGTGTGAAACTTACTAAATATGGAATGGTGCTAGATTGCAAATCCGAATGCAAGAACAACACCATAGATAACATAATATAGAGAGCAACACTCTCTATATTCCATAGATATGCCTCTTGGGCTGATCTAGACACTTACCATAAATAGTATATGGATCCATAATGGAACCAACATATTAGGCATGATAGCGAGGGTGTCTGACGAATACGGTAAGCTACCATATAATGATATTGAGGGACTAGACTCAATATCATGGGGGTTCTTGATACTAGCAAGTGCAAGCCAATGACAAAAGTTTCTCAAATTAGGCCAAATTTACTCAGCAAAAAATTGTAAGCGACTAAATTTTCCATTCTACTTTAGTCACTTAACCCCACCTCTGACCACTTGGAAGGGTCTTATTCACAACCTCCTTAAGTCCAATTTAGGACTTAGGACTTGCTAGTCCCAAGAATGGCATCCATGCCACTCATCCCTTACACTTGGTCCAAGTGCTCCACGTGTCCAGTCCCAAGACCGACACCCAAAGGTACCACTGACATATCGGCTTGTTACGCTAAGGCCATGCCCATTCGCCTTTATCACACTGGTGGTCCAATACCACTTGCATCACAATCCCGTCTCTCCAAGACTGGGCCATCCGTCCATAAGTGGTCATCCCAGATCCACTCCTTAGCATCCTTAGGATGCCTACTGACATAGGGAATAGCCTTCCTCAACATCCCTTTGTCAATTCCTACCAAGTCCTTCTTCCGTCCATGGCCAGGTTCACCAACACTGCCACTAGATCAAGGTCCGCAGGCCTGGCCACTAAGTCCTATTGTCCTCTGGGACTTCCTCACCATGTGACCGTATCCATAGTCACTACAAAAGAGGACTGCTCCTCCTCCTTTCCCCCCTTGGGACTTCGGGACAACATTTCGGAACACCGTGGCCCTACGCGAGCCCCTTGGGTACTCTCCCCACCTTCCGCTTTTAGGTGCTCTAGCCATGGGCTTAGAGTGAGGTTCCGTTGAGCCACACCAGGTATCCAAGTAGGTAGTGCCACCCACACTTGGACTGGGAGCATCGGCCAGTCAATCTCCAGGGGGAACTAGAGCCAGCTCTTGAACACTTCACCAAGCTACCCCGCTTGTCGGTCTGTATTCACTCTAGTTTTGGACTTCCCAGTGGTCAGTTCATCACCCAACACTGGGTCTGGCCTTCCTAGGCCAAACTAGCCTTTCTTGGCCAAACTGGCTCCACTGCAGTCCTCCCCCTTGCTATACTTTTGGAGCTCACCAAACCCCCCAGGGTCTGGGAGATGAACGCTTTGGGCTTTCACCCTCTTAGACTCGAACTCGGACTCGGACTTAGACTCGGACTCGGACTCGAACTCGGACTCAGGTTCGGGCTCAGACTCAGGCTCGGGCTTGGTCTCGGCCTCGGTCTCGGTCCCGGTCCTGGTCTCGGTCTCGGTCCCGGTCCTGGTCTCGGTCTCGGTCCCGGTCCTGGTCTCGGTCTCGGTCTCGGTCTTGGTCTCGGTCTCGGTCCCGGTCTCGGTCTGGGTCCCGGTCTCGGTCTTAGTCCTGGTCTCGGTCTTGACCTCGGACTCCATCTCAGGTCCTTCTCGGACTCCATCTCAGATTACATCTCGGGTCCATCTCAGACTCCATCTCGGACTCCATCTTAGGTCCATCTCAGACTCCATCTCGGGTCCATCTTAGACTCCATCTCAGGTCCCTCTTGGACTCCATCTCGGGTCCTTCTTGAACTCTATCTTGGACTCCATCTAGGTCCATCTCGGACTCCATCTCGGACTCCACCTCAGACTCCAACTCGGGTCCATCTCGGGTCCATCTTGGACTCCATCTCGGGTCCTTCTCGGACTCCATCTTGGACTCTATCTTGGACTCCACCTCGGACTCCAACTCAGGTCCATCTCAAACTCCATTTTGGACACTTCCACATGTGATGTGTTGGTCCTTTTGGGTCCCTTTTTGGAGCCTCGCTTATTGCTCACTTCATGCTCGTTCCTTAAGCACTCCATTGGGAGTTCCACTCCCGCTGTCGACCTTTCACGTCAGAGCCTTTTAGTCCAAACATGTTACACTCGTTTGGCTTTTGCTTTGGTCGCTACCACGTGGCACCCTTTCGGCTCCACTTTGGGGCCTAGAGATTTTGTGTCTCATAGAAACACATAGGAATTCCTACCTTATATTTATCCAATTTAAGTACATGGCCATTGACCAATTTCTCAGCTAGCTCAAGTGGAAACTAGAAAGGAAACCAATAGTACCAACCTCCTACTATCATGGTAGTAAGGAAAGAGTGTCTGTAATGATTGGCCAATAAATATCTTTTGATATTTAAAGTCACATTTGCGATACTCTCCCCCCGTTAGGGAAAATAAACGCCCTTATCAATACATACTCGAGTTTAGCAAATTGTCAAGGAAACAACTCCAAAAGTTAACGGAAAGCACACTATGTGGGAAACACACCAACTTAAATGAATTATGGAACTACCTCTCCTCTACGCTTAAAGACATTAAGACTCAGATACCCTTAAGCCGTCACTAACAAGGAAATGACTAATAGAGTTAGCCATCCTTGCTGCTTCGAGTACCACTTGGCTTACAAAGGAATGATACATTTTTGCCTACAAGAAGCAATCCACAACAACATGATATGGTGCCTGTAAACCGACATGAAACACATCGTGTACATGGGATAACTCATCCAGAAGATCCAACTTAAAGGATACATTACCAACTCACTTTAATACTCAATAGAGCTTGACATATCTTGGCAATAGTTTCCAAGACAAAAATCCCTTGACATTCAAGTTTTGGGATTCCCTACGCTGGTGCACCAATTTATACTTAAAAGCACGTTATAGATCACAGTTTAGGAATTTAGTTCCTCCATACTGCCAAGTCCTCTCACATAACAAGTCTGTGATTATGCATGGACTCCTTCATGCTTGGCCTCATGAACCACCCCTTTTTTATATTCAACACCTTCAACTAGGGTCTTTGTTGTCCCCGACTTGCCAATCTCACTTAGAAAGTCACTCAACTAGCATAATATAATTCTATGCATAAGCATGAAAGTTTTTAACTATTGACTTTTGTTCAAAACCATCTCTTTGAACATTCAGGGACTACTTCCCCAACTTTGATAGCCTCGCCTCATGGCAAGCTTCAAGACCACACCTCTGCTGTGCCACTCTGATTTCACACATTTTATGAATCATTTACACTTGTCTTTCTAGATACCCTAAACCCTAAACCATTTACATTTGCCTTTCTAAGTACTAATCTACCTAGAATTGTTTTTTGGAACCTTGAAGGGACTTTGTCCTTTAGCTTGCTAAGACCTCTCGTTTTGCAAGCTTTTTAATTGCCATATGGTTTGACATAGACAATTCTATACTTTAGACTCTTCATGGCATCACGGTTGCTAATAGCAACATGTTCAAGTATCCACTTGATTCTTCACTCCCAACTTACATAACCACCCTTGGTTATGCCTTTTGATTCTTAAGATTTTGTTCTATCCCTTTGCTACTTGTTTTTTTGCCTTACACCTTCCTGTTACTTATTCTCCTCTTATTTAGAAGGGTAGTTTTGCACTTTCTACTATGCCTTAACAAGTATTCTTAGGGATGAACTTACTTAATAATTTAGGAAGTGGTTCTTCAATTTGGATATGCTCACTATGCAATCCTATGCACTAGGATTAATAACGTTATGCATGGGCCTCTTATGCCCATTGCTAGCCATGCTAAAATCATTGTTTGGCTTTGTCCAATTCGGATAGATAGACTTCTTCTATCTTCGCAACCTTGGACATTTGGATAGCACTTTTTATCCATTATTTGCTAGGAACTTAGTCCCTTGGGCCTTATCTATTGCCCTTGCGACATCAAACACCACCTCTTGGTGTTATAGAGTGTTTGGGTGCCCCAATGATGGCCTCTTTGACAATAAGCATTCCTTTTTACAACATTAATTTACTATATCACAACATAAGCAATTTATCCTCCCATAAGGGTATATCTAACTTCTTTATGCCATTAAAAAGTCTTGGGTAGCTACCTGCTACAAGTTTAACCGATTATTTTGCACCTTTTAATTGCCTTATAGTTGTCAAGTTCTACAACTCATTACTAGTGCTTCTACACCTCCATCATTATTTGGGTTACCACACTCCAACTGCATGCTTTCCAGCTTAGGCTATGCCATTCCCATTTCCATTAGGATTCCTTTGGGAAGGGGTTTTCGTGAACCCGCCAACTCATCTTAAGGCATCACGCCTTAGCACATTCGGTGTCTCCACACCATTGGCTCTATGAGCCTGCCTTTATGACACTTCTTACTTCTGTCTAGGTCCTTGCCAAGACCAATACAGTTCTTTCTCATGCCAACTATCCGTTAGCACTACACCATAAAGTTTACTCACAACTTTGTGTCAAAGTTGTTTTCTTCTGGGAACACCTTCCCCACAACTTTAGTATGGCACATTCCACCATCGATGAGATACTCACTGCTCTCATACTTGGATCCTATGATCCTCCCCAACCTTCGTAGGGCACAACACACCTCAATCCAAATGCTTTTAGCGATCCCTTAGGACCATTCCTTGACTCTACTTGAGTCATCTACCATTTTTAGACTTTAAAATCCTATGACCCACAAAGTCTTATTTGAGGTGCCAGTTCACTAGAATACAACTTCTTGTATTCATGTCCTACTCATAAGGACCATTTTTGCAAGTGTCACTCCAACACTTGATGTTGTTCCCTAGGGGCAACCTTTGCCCCTTAGGACTACTTGTCCATGTGATGAAAATACTAACTCATCCTCTAAGTACACCCCCAACTTTTTTGGTTGTTCTAGCATTTATTCAAGGTAGCCCTGGCTACCATTTTAAGGACTTATGTTTTCATCCATATTTGACCTCCCACGGTCATTAATTTTGGTCTCAAATTCATGAGCACCAATCTCAATTTCAAGAGGATAATCTTGTGACTCCTTTATCGTTTTGGAATCTCTATCTTCCCTATGATCCCAACTATAGTTTTTTACCACAACTACATCAGCCAATTTGCTGAGTCAAACATTCATCTGAATTACATCCTCAATTCAATGAGAAAACCTTACACTGGTCCCAAGATCCCAAAGTCGTTCCATTATTGGCCCTTTTTTATCCACCACCTCACCTACAAGTTCACACCTGAACTGTAGTGGAGAGCCATGTCTTCCAGACTTGCTACTCCTCAAGGATAGGCCCACTCCTAGGACCTTCCAATGCCAACACTAGTGGTGATATACTTGAGCATCAATTAAAGTTGGACTAAGGAACAGCTCCGATATCAAGTTGTAAGTGACTAAATTTTCCATTCTACTTTAGTCACTTAACCACACCTCTGACCATTTGGAGGAGTCTCACTCACAACTTCCATAAGTTCTATTCCGATGTTGGGGACTTGCTAGCCCCAAAAATGGCATCTGTGCCACTCAACCATTGCACTTGGTCCAAGTGCTCCACGTGTTGGGTCCCAAGACCAACACCCAAAGGTGCCACTGACATATCAGCCCATTACACTAAGGCCATGCCCATTCACCTTTGCCACACTGGTGGTCCAATACCACTTGCATCACAGTCCCGTCTCTCCAAGACTGGGCCATCTGTCCACGAGTGGTCATCCTTGATCCACTCCTTAGCATCCTTAGGATGCCCATAGATATGGGGAATAGCCTTCCCCAATATCCCTTTGTCAGTTTCTACCAAGTCCTTTTTCTGTCCATGGCCATTTTTGCCAACATTGCCACTAGATTAAAGCCCGCAGGCCCGGCCACTAAGTCCTATTGTCCTTTGGGACTTCCTCACCATGTGACTGTATCCTTAGTCACTACACTAGAGGATTGCTCCTCCTCCTTTCCCTAGTTTGGGACTACAAGACAACATTTCGGAACACCGTGGCCCTACACGAGCCCCATGGGTACTCTCCCCACCTTTCGCCTTTAGGTGCTCTAGCCATGGGCTTAGAGTGAGGTTCCGTTGAGCTACACCAGGTATCCAAGTAGGTAGTGCCACCCACACTTATACTGGGAGCATCGACCATTCGATCTCTTGGGGGAACTAGAGCTGGCTCTTGAACACTTCACCAAGCTACCCCACTTGATGGTCCGTATTCACTCTAGCCTTTGACCTCCCAGTGGTTATCCCGTCACCCACTGGGTATAGCCTTTCTGGGCCAAACTGGCCTTTCTTGGCCAAATTGGCTCCATTGGAGTCCTCCCCCTACTATACTTTTGGAGCTCACCAAACCCCTCAGGGTCTGGGAGACGAATGCTTTGGGCTTTCACCCTCTCAAACTCGAACTTGGACTCGGACTCGGCCTCGGTCTCTGTCCGGATCTCGGTCTCGACTTCGAACTCCATCTCGAGTCCTTCTTGGATACCATCTTAGATTCCATCTTGGGTCCATCTCGGACTCCACCTCAGTCCATCTCAGACTCCATCTCAGGTCCATCTCGGACTCCATCTCGGTCCATCTTAGGCTCCATCTCGGGTCCATCTCGGACTCCATCTCGATCCATCTTGGACTCCATCTCAGACTCCTCAAATCGGAGCTTTTAGTCCAAATGTGTTACATTCGTTTGGCTTTCACTTCGGCCACTACCACGTGGCACCCTTTCGGCTCCACTTTGGGGCTTAGGGATTTGTGTCTCACACTTTATTGTTTTGGAGTTTCTATCTACCCCGTGATCCCAATTATAATTGTTTACCATAATTATATTAGCTAGTTTGCTAAGTCAAATGCTCATTTGAATCACATCCTCGACTCTCTAAGGAAAACCTTATATTGTTCCCAAAATTCATTCCCTTATTGGCCCTTTTTTATCCAACACCGTGCCTACAAGTTCACACATGAACTGTAGTGGAGAGCCATGTCCTCTTGACCTTCTACTCCTTAAGTAGAGGCCCACTCGTAAGACCTTTCGATGCCAACATAAGTGGTAATATACTTGAGCACTAATAAGAATCAAATTAAGGAACAGCTTCGATACCAAATTGTAAGCGACTAATTTTTCCATTCTAGTTTAGTCACTTAACCACACCTTTGACCATATGGAGGAGTCTCACGCACAACCTCCATAAGTGATATTCCAGACTTGGAGATGTAAGGAACCGACTCCCCGAGATGTCGTAGGCTAAAGGATCCCCAAAAGCTTGACCGAAGTGACAAAGAGTTCATCGGATGGGACCAAGTCAAGGATCGAGTCCAAGACCGACTCTAGGACCGAGTTCGAGATAGAGTCCGGAATCGAGTCCGAGACCGACTCGGGGACCGAGTTCGAGTCCGAGTTCGAGACCGAGTTCGAGACGGAGTCCGAGATCCGAAATCGGGTCCAAGACCGAGTCCGAGGTCGAGTCCGAGGTCGGGTCCGAGATCGGGTCCGAGATCGAGTCCGTGATCGAGTCCGAACCCGAATCCGAAGTCGGATCCGAAATCAGGTCCGAGATCGAGCCAGAGACTAAGTCCAAATACTAATATGGGTCAAGGGGTGAAAGCCCAAAGCGTGCGTCTCCCAAGGGGGGGGGGCTGCAGGGGGTTCCAAAAGTATAGTAGGGATAGTGAGGTCCAGGAACCAGTTTTGAAGGGACTCTCCAGTTGGGCTTCCAAACCGACTTGAGGTTGGGACTGGGACCGAGGGGCCTTGGGTGGGAGTGAGCATGGACTTGGCTGGTGCCGGAGGGGCCATCCAAGGAAGTGCTCAAGAGCAGCTCCCACTCCCGAAAGGGAAACCGATTGCGGTGCTCCCGGCTCATGTGGAGTGGTGCCCCACTTGAGTACCATGCGGCTCATTGGTCCTCGCCCTTCCTAGGGGCTTGGGCCTTCCTTCGGGATGGAAGTGGGGGGCGAGAGGTACCCATACCGGGCCGCTAGGCCACGGTGTTTCGCCCCGGCGTCCCGAAGCAAGTGTTGCACTCAAGACTTGGGATTTAGAGGGTCCCATGATCAAGTCTTGTGGTACCAAGGGATGTTAGGAACCTGGAAGCTTGGTGTGCTTGGCTGCTTGTGCTTGCGGGGAGTGTAGCCGAACCTTAAGTCCAGTCTAACCCGGGGAGGGGGATTGGGAGTGATTTGGGAATCCATGGAAGGATGGCTAACACTCCGTTGCTCGTGCAGTGAGTAGCTGAAACCAAGTAGGAGCTGGTACCATAGGCGAGAACCTTGGCGAGGGAACTTAGCAAAAGCCAAGGCAGTGTTGGACGGATAGGCGAGGTAAGCTGGCAAAGTGGAAAGGAAAAATTTGTGGCTTACAATTTGGTATCGGAGCCTTCTCCTCAGTTCTAGCGAAGGATAGAGGCGGATTGCTGGGAGATGGCAAGGGCAGGGCGTAAGCAAACCCAGGCGGAGACAGAACCTCCGCCAGAGCTGGAGCCTCCGGTCGAACAAGAGGCTATGGATGAGGAATCCTTGCATGAGGAGGACTCTAGTGAGGAAACTTCCAAACAGGAGTCCGGTGGCGAGGTTCGGTCATCCAAGGCTCGATTGGACGTTCTAGAAGGTCAATTGGCGCAGACCAATGCCCTGCTGGAGACTCTCGTACGCAAGCTAAAGCGTGACGAGAAACGGAAGAAAAGGCGAAAGACTGCGGATGCTGGCAGCGCAGAAGGTGCGGACCCTTCGGCAGGGACTGAGGCAAAACCAGACAAGGTCGAACAGACCGAAGTGGAATCAGTCCCTCAGGCAGTTCCCAAGTACAAACCAAAGCCCCCACCGGTGTTCAAGGGAGTGAACGACTATAAGGTTGTGGAGGATTGGTTTTACGATATGGAGGACTACTTCCGAGCGTTACGGTTACCGAGCTCGGAGAAGGTCCCATGTGCAAAACCATACTTGGCAGATAATGCCAAGTCTTGGTGGAGAACAACGGAGGCCAACGAAGGACCGGTGGCCACCTGGGACATGATGAAGGCGAGGATCCGCGCGACATACGTTCCTCCGAATGCCACTCTGCATCTGAGAGATGAGCTGAGTAGGCTGAAGCAGACTGGAACCATCCAGGAATATGTGAATGGGTTCATGGCAAAGAGGATACTTGTCACGGACATGGGGGATATGGATGCGTTCCATGGCTTTATATCAGGTTTGCAAACCTGGGCTCGCGGTGAGGTGATGCGCTGGAACCCGACCAACTACAAGGAAGCGTTGGATGCGGCCATCAAGGTGCATTTCAACGATAACCTGCGAAAGGGGAACACGACGGGGTCGGGATCCACGTTTCACAAAGGGGCCAAACCGAGGGGACCATATAGCAGGGGGAAATTCAAGAAGAGTTTCTCTAAGAATGAGTCCTCGGGATTTCGAAAAGGCAAATCCGGTGGCCAGCGAGCAAGTACGTGGGGGAGTCAAGCGAAAAGAGACAAACCCACGGATAAGAAGGTCAAGTCATATAGCAGCGTGGGAAACAACGTATGCTATAACTGCGGTGAAGCGGGACACTTTTCGAGGGAATGTCCCTACCCGAAGAAGGCCAGAGCCAATATGGCCATCAAGTCGGGCGAAGTCCAAAATGAGGTATGTGATCCAGTCCCTAACTCAAAGTTACTCATTACACGAGCAACTTTGGTAGAGAGTCGTTCAAGACATCTACTAGCCCTCCGAGGGAAGCTCGGAGGTAGCTTTGTTAAGATCCTTATTGACACGGGTGCTTCGGATAATTTTGTGGCTGCAGACATAGTCCGGCAAGCCGGACTAACGGTGCAGCGGCTAGGCGAACCAAGGACTATAGAGTTTGTTCAAGGTAGCCAAAGCACCGATGAGGTACTTCGACAAGCGAAAGTCGAAGTAGGGACATGGAAGGTAGACATGGATTTCACCGTGTTGGACATGGCGGGATTTGACGAGATCTTCGGAATGGATTGGTTCAATCGGTTCGTGGTAGCCCTACATGGACAAGGTAGGAACCTTGTGGTACTGGCGAATGCCCAAGGAAGAAGATCTAGGGTGGAAGCCCAGGATCTAAAGGTAGGGCAAAGCAAGGCCAAAGAATCCTGCTTAAACCTGGTGTCCACGAGAGGACAACTCACTAAAGGAACTAAGGCAGTCTTTTTGTGCTTACTCTCGGTGAAGAGTGACAAGAAGACAAGAACGGAAGAAGTGCCTTTAGTGATCCAGCGGGTGTTGGACCAATTCCAGGATACCATGCCGGAGGAGCTACCGGCGGGGCTGCCCCCAGCACGACCAATAGAACATAAGATTGAGCTGGTCGAGGGTGCTGAGGCAGTGGTTCGTCCCCCTTATCGTTTGAACGAAAAAAAACTCAAGGAGCTCAAGTGCCAACTAGAGGAGTTGGTGGACAAAGGGTATGTTAGGTTGAGCAAGTTGCCATATGGGGTGCCGGTGTTATTTGTGAAAAAGAAAGATGGATCTATGCGCATGTGCATAGATTACCGGTTGCTCAACAAGTATACAAAGAAGAACAAGTACCCTTTGCCAAGGATTGAGGACCTGTTCGATAGGTTGGGAAAGGCAAAATACTTCTCGAGGATTGACCTAAGGTCAGGATACTACCAGATCAGGGTAGCCGAGGAAGATGTCGACAAGACAACCTGTCGAACGAGGTATGGGAGCTTTGAGTTTCTGGTGATGCCCTTCGGGCTATGTAATGCGCCGGCAACGTTTTCGGCGCTAATGAACCACGTCTTTGTACCCTATCTGGATCACTTCGTGGTCGTCTATATCGACGACATCCTGATCTATAGCGAGACGCTAGAAGAGCATGCCGAACACTTGGCGAAGGTGTTTGAGAAACTAAGGGAACACAAGCTGTATGCTAAAGAGAGCAAATGTGACTTTGCTCAACAAGAGGTAAAGTTTCTCGGGCATGTGGTGGGCCAGGACGGGCTCAAGGTGGACCCGGAGAAGGTCCAAGCGATCCAGGAATGGGAGCGACCATCGAATGTACATGAGTTGAGGGCGTTCCTGGGGCTATGCAACTACTATCGAAAGTTTATCAGACACTATTCGAGAGTAGCCCTGCCCTTAACGGACCAAACAGGAAAAGGGAAAATGGTATGGACAGCAGAATGCGAGGCGGCATTCGTCCACCTCAAAGGGAAGTTGAGGAAGGCTCCCGTATTGGCATTGCCAGACTTTGGTAAGGACTTTGAGGTAGAAACGGATGCTTCGGACTTTGCGTTGGGCGCAGTTCTGAAGCAAGACAACCATCCGGTAGCGTTCTTCTCGAAGAAGCTGGACAAGGCTCAACGGAAGTGGCCTGCCCATGAGAAGGAATTGTTTGCGGTGGTCAAGGCACTCAAGGAGTGGCGACACTACCTTGGGAGACACTTCAAGGTTTACACGGACAATGTGGCAACGAAACACTTCTTGTCAAAGCCCGACCTAAGAGGGAAACAAGGTCGGTGGGCCAATGCCTTGGCCGAGTTTGATTGCGAAATTCTGTATAAGCCTGGGAAGAGCAACATCGTGGCGGATGCGCTAAGTCGAAAAGCGAGCTTGAAGTTGGCAATATCCAGCGCAACAGCAACCTTCTGGGACGATGTGCGGACAGCATATGAGAACGATGGTCTAGCACAAGAAGTGTTGCTGAGGAATCTAGAGGCGCGGGAAGCTCACCAGAGAGGTGAGCTGCCAACGGAAGAGAAAACAGGCTATGCGGAACGCAACGGACTCATTTATTACAAGCAAACGAGGGTGTATGTTCCAGAAGGGGAACTAAGGAAGGTGGCCTTAGAAGAGTGTCATGACGGACCTCTTGCGGGACACGGCGGAGTGCCCAAGACGATGGGCTTACTCAAGAGGAAGTACCATTGGCCAGATATGGCTAAGGACGTCCAAGACTATGTAAAGACATGTCCAACATGTCAGCAGGTCAAAGCCGTGACTAAGGCTAGTGGGGGCTTGTTGCAAAGCATCCCAATTCCAGATCGCCCGTGGAAATGTCTTACGATGGACTTCATCACGGGACTACCCCCAAGCGAGGGGTTCGATGCGATATTCGTGGTGGTGGACCGATTTTCAAAGATGGCACATTTCATACCCACCACAATGGACGTGGATGCGGAAGGTGTGGCGAAGCTGTTCTTTGAACAAGTGGTTCGAGTGCGGGGAAGGCCGGAAGAGATTATCTCAGATCGAGATAAGATCTTCACTAGTAGGTTCTGGAGGACACTCCTAGAACAGTATCGCACCAAATTGAAATTCAGCACAGCCTATCACCCACAGACAGGTAATGGGTATTAAGTCAAGATTGATGGCACTAACACTTCTTGACAGACGGACAAACGGAAAGGGTGAATAGGCAGCTGGAGGATTATTTGCGATGCTATGTCTCGGGAGACCAGACCGACTGGGTAAGTCATTTGGGACTTGCGGAAATGTGTTATAACAACTCACCACACTCAAGCATCGGGGTGAGTCCATGGGAAGTCATCAATGGGCGAGCTATTGAAGGTCCTGTGGAACTCGGCGTGGCCGAGTATCATGGAGAGTTACCCGCAGTGGAGGCATTCACGGCGGAAAGACTCAACATTTGGAATCTAGTGAGGGATTCCTTGGAACGGGCTCAACAAAGGCAAACTAAGTACGCGAACCAAAAGCGTCGGGATGTGGAGTTCCAAGCTGGGGAGAAGGTGTGGCTGAAC
Source organism: Selaginella moellendorffii (assembly GCF_000143415.4). Taxonomy (NCBI): domain Eukaryota; kingdom Viridiplantae; phylum Streptophyta; class Lycopodiopsida; order Selaginellales; family Selaginellaceae; genus Selaginella; species Selaginella moellendorffii. Next base: position 91,385 of record NW_003314264.1, read on the forward strand.
ACCAAGAACCTCAGCCTACCAAGCTGGATCAGCCGAAAGTTGACCCAAAGGTAAAGACGCATGAATTCCTGTAAATGAATTGATCTTGAGTTCCTTAAGCAGGTTCGCGGGGCCTTATGAAATTGAGGCACGAATCGGTAAAGTGGCTTACCGACTCCGACTTCCTCGAGAGATGGGGAAGATGCACCCAGTGTTCCACGTGAACTTACTCAAGCCGTACTTTGAGGATCCGCTTCGCAAGGACCAAGTGAGACCTTTACCTGAGGTTATCCAAGGGGAAGAGGAATACGAAGTCGAGGCCATCCTCAATGCGCGCAAGAGCAAGCGACAAGGACGCGAGGTGAGAGAGTTCCATGTGAAGTGGAAAGGATTTCCACACTGCGAAGCAACATGGGAACCGGAGGAGAACCTAGCGAACGCACGAAATCTAGTGGAGGAATTTCTGCAAGGCAGAACTTTATGTACTTATGCAAAATTCAATTAAAAATATCAATTTGCAAAGTTGAGCAAATGGCATATGTTGGGACCCGAAGGCGCGCCAAAGGTAAGCTAATTAGCATGGGTTGGATAGGTCGACCAGGCGTAGGGCACTACGCCCGACTCCCTGCGGGGATGTCGAATCCGTAGACGTATTCTACGGAGGTTGGGTTCGAGTCCCAACCCCCTAGTAAAGCAAGGCTAGGTTCAAGTCCTGACCCTATACTAGGGCGTGGTGAGGTGAGGAGTATAGGGACACCTATATTCCGTTGTCATGGGCTCTTGGCCGGGGAGGCTAACTTAGGCACACCGCTAAGTGGGGGGATGCCCCCGGAGACATGGACAACAAGTCGTAGGATAAAACGAGACGTTCGATGTGGGCATCGAACTTCTTCTATGGGTGGTGGAGTTGTAAGGAACCGACTCCCCGAGATGTCGTAGGCTAAAGGATCCCCAAAAGCTTGACCGAAGTGACAAAGAGTTCATCGGATGGGACCAAGTCGAGGATCGAGTCCAAGACCGACTCTAGGACCGAGTTCGAGATAGAGTCCGGAATCGAGTCCGAGACCGACTCGGGGACCGAGTTCGAGTCCGAGTTCGAGACCGAGTTCGAGACGGAGTCCGAGATCCGAAATCGGGTCCAAGACCGAGTCCGAGGTCGAGTCCGAGGTCGGGTCCGAGATCGGGTCCGAGATCGAGTCCGTGATCGAGTCCGAACCCGAATCCGAAGTCGGATCCGAAATCGGGTCCGAGATCGAGCCAGAGACTAAGTCCAAATACTAATACGGGTCAAGGGGTGAAAGCCCAAAGCGTGCGTCTCCCAGGGGGGGGGGGCTGCAGGGGGTTCCAAAAGTATAGTAGGGATAGTGAGGTCCAGGAACCAGTTTTGAAGGGACTCTCCAATTGGGCTTCCAAACCGACTTGAGGTTGGGACTGGGACCGAGGGGCCTTGGGTGGGAGTGAGCATGGACTTGGCTGGTGCCGGAGGGGCCATCCAAGGAAGTGCTCAAGAGCAGCTCCCACTCCCGAAAGGGAAACCGATTGCGGTGCTCCCGGCTCATGTGGAGTGGTGCCCCACTTGAGTACCATGCGGCTCATTGGTCCTCGCCCTTCCTAGGGGCTTGGGCCTTCCTTCGGGATGGAAGTGGGGGGCGAGAGGTACCCATACCGGGCCGCTAGGCCACGGTGTTTCGCCCCGGCGTCCCGAAGCAAGTGTTGCACTCAAGACTTGGGATTTAGAGGGTCCCATGATCAAGTCTTGTGGTACCAAGGGATGTTAGGAACCTGGAAGCTTGGTGTGCTTGGCTGCTTGTGCTTGCGGGGAGTGTAGCCGAACCTTAAGTCCAGTCTAACCCGGGGAGGGGGATTGGGAGTGATTTGGGAATCCATGGAAGGATGGCCAACACTCCGTTGCTCGTGCAGTGAGTAGCTGAAACCAAGTAGGAGCTGGTACCATAGGCAAGAACCTTGGCGAGGGAACTTAGCAAAAGCCAAGGCAGTGTTGGACGGATAGGCGAGGTAAGCTGGCAAAGTGGAAAGGAAAAATTTGTGGCTTACAGGAGATTTGTTAGCCCTAAGAATGGCATCTAGGCCACTCAACCTTTGCACTTGGTCCAAGTGCTCCACGTGTCTGATCCCATGACCGACACCCCAAAGGTACCACTAATATATCAGCCTGTTACGCTAAGGCCATGCATATTTGCCTTTGTCACATTGGTGATCCAACACCACCTACATCACAGTTTCGTCTCTCAAAGACTAGGCCATCCACCCATGAGTGATCATCCCAGATCCACTCCTTAGCATCCTCAAGATGCCCGTAGACATGGGGAACAACCTTCCCCAACATCCCTTTTTCAATCCCTACCAAGTCCCTTTCTGTCCACGGCCGTATTCGCCAACATTGCCATTGGGGTCAAGGCCCATAGGCTCGACCACTATGCCCCACTGGCCACGGGGATTTCCTTGCCACATGACTACATCCTTGGTCACCACACAAAAGGACTGCTCTTCTTCCTTTCCACAATCCGGGACCTTGGGACAACATTTCGGAACACTGTGGCCCTATGTGGTCCTCTTGGGTACTCTCCCCACCTTCTGCCTTTGGGTGCTCTAGCCATGGGCTTAGAGCGAGGTTTCGTTGAGCCACACCAGATATCCAAGTAGGTAGTGCCACCCATGCTTGGACTGGGAGCATCGACCATTCGATCTCTCAGGAGAACTACAGTCGGCTCTTGAACACTTCACCAAACTTCCCTGCTTGTCTGTCCGTATTCACTCTAGCTTTGGACTCCTCAATGGAAATATCATCACCCAACACCTAGGCATAGCCTTCTTGGGTCACACTAAGCTTTCCTTTTACTAGGGTCCAACCCCCACACTCTCCCTACTATACTGTTGGAACCCCCTTGTAGGTTTTTTTCCCTGTATTTTCAGACTCTATACCTTGTTTCATCTCTCTTTCCTTGTTCATTTGTCTTCTTTCTTCTCTACTATCCAGCTTACATTATTTGAATGTTCTTTAATTTACATGCACATTCTTTTCCAGCTTTCAGGTCATGATTCTACTGCATCAGACCCTAGGTTATCCTCCAGTGGTCACCTATAGGAGCAAGCCATGGATTCCAAGCATACTTTTAGATATACTCGGGATTATTCCAGGGTGTTTAGAGAAGATTCATTGTTGAGTCTGAATGATACAACAGATTCCTCTTGGCATTTACAATGTGTTTGGATGACATCTCGATAGTGCAGTGAGGTTGTGAGCTAGCCTCGTAGCACTCTAATCCTTACTCTAAGTGAGAGATCTTATACCCAGATCTCACCAAAAGAAACTTCTCCATCGTCTTGTGATCCATTGTTGACTTCTTGTAAATTTCTGTGCCCATAAATAATTTGACCGGGGTCGACCTCACCTGGACTGGTTAATAAATCAAATGTAGATCAAAGAAAGAATCTAAAACCTTCTGATAGGTGAATGAGTTTGTTGCAGCCACAGCCAGAATCTGTTAAAAAGCTACTACTGGAACTAGTTGTAGAACCAGTTGTAGTGAGCAATGGTGAGGCAAATCCTGCAAAGAGTGTCAAGTTTCGGTTACAAAAATAGAGCACACATAGAAAACAAAACAGACCTTGCCGAAACGATGAATTCAAGTAGCAATTTCTTGCAGTTTTTGGTCTGCCACAATACCTGGCTTTTGTAGATGTGCTTTCGAGCTCTTTTCCTCTCAACACCGCTGCTGCCTTGCGTTCCAGTTCTGCAAGGATCTTTAGGTCTTTCGACGCCAGCACTCGCCGTCCAAACAACAGAGGAAAATTTCCTCTTGAACCATGCTCCAGGCGTACTTTAAACTTGGAAAACAAAATTCTTTGGTCGCGTGTATCTAGTACTCCATAATCAGACTCTAAACAGCCAGTAATGCCAGTTTCATTGACTTCTCGTTCACCTAGCAGTTCTTTTCCTGGTAATGACTTGCTGTCCTCTTGTCTCCTAGTCTCTTTGCAAGCTGGCGATTCTTCTCTTGACACTAGTATATGCTCGTTGATTGATTCTTTGTTTGCTGCCCCTTTGCCGTCACCGTAATTTTTGTGTAGGTCCCCATGCCATACCAAAGTCTCTGCCTCTTCCAAATTCAATACTCTGGTGGACCTTTGAGGCTCAATATAATCTACAAGATATGGATAACGGTCAATGAGCACGCTTTTCTAAACGTTTACTACCTCTATTTATTACTGGTGGAACGTTTTGTTTGCATCTCCAATGCTCCATATCCTCAATATTTAACGATCTTCCACTAGAAAGTGAACACCTTTCAATGCTTTGAACCAGGTCTGTAACAAAACGCCATTAAGATATTGTCAACACTTTCTCTGACCTTGAATGCCTTCCATGCGATATCTCGGGCTTGACTGGTTAGGGAATTGAGCCAGCTGGCATTTTTTCGATTTATACACTGGATACAAAAAACAGTTAAGACAAATAATTTTTCCACAGCATACTTTGATCATCTTCATCCACATTTTCCGTGTTACATGGAATTTGAATTGTCCTCTCGGAAAGCCCAGCGAGTTCTAGATAAAATTGCAGAGTTCTAGTATTTAACAATGATCAAAAGTGAACATGCACGTACCGTTCTTGGTTTCGTCCAAGTACTTCATGATATTTTCAGAGTGCTGTATAGTTGAAGGATCCAATGGTGGTGAGTTTCTTGTTCTGGCCTTTTTCGTTGTTATTAGGAGCGGACATACCAAGTCCCTTCCGCTGGATTTTGTATGAGCTGCCATGGAAGGAATAGGCGTCAAGACTGCCTCAATCTGTGCTTCGCGTCCAGGACTAGAAACAGGAGAACTAGGAGTTGAAGGTGACGAAGAACTAGTCTCATTTACAGTCTGGATTTCTTTCCCATGAAACGCCGCAAACTGTTGCCCTGATGATGACGGTTCACCAGCATAAGTCTGTCTGGAAAGTTCAGAATATAACTGAGACTGGATCGGTTGCTGTATCATAGGTATAACTACAGGAATTGGAACAGGTAAAATAACGGGTAGTCTCTCCTCAAAAACATTTGAGATTTGCAACCCAACCGTTCTCTGGACCTTCAGGGACGGTCTCCTGAGCCCTACAGAAATGTTCTGAATGCTACTGTGATCACTGGTAGATGCAACGGCAGATGCACTAGCTGCTTCACATTTTACTTGAGCTTCTTGTCCCAGAGGCTCTACCTCGTTTAATTTCTTTGGAAACCGTGAAACTTCAGTTTCCGATCTGTTACATAATAAAAGAAGACATGGCTAAAAAGCTCAATGAGAAGTTTACCTTTCTGTCGACTGGCGGTCTACAATTTCCACAGTGAGTTTTAGATCCGGCCTCGTGATCGATGTAACGTGTTGAACACCGGGAGATGAACCAAAACCGTGACTTACCTCCTGTAAAATCGCTGGGGCAATTGCTGAGATCGGGGAAGGCGGCATAGGAATGTTGGAAGGCTGCGTAGCATATGAAGTAGAAGCTTCAGCTGAAACGTTATTTTTGACCCTGTTCTCTTCTTCCAATAAGTTCTTTAGTAAAACTTCCACCACCGACCGTTTGTAGAGTTCTTCTTCGAGGCTCTTTTTATAAGGGACTTCCGGCTTACAAACTAGACTGCTAGGACCAGGCAAAGTTACACGGTCAACCACGTGGAAGGAGTCAACCGGAAAGCTAGAAGATTCAACTCCTCTCCTTGCGACAGTCTGGGTGCAAGTAGCCAAAGCTTGATCTTTGACAAGCCCCTTCCCTCGGCCCTCGTGATTGTCTGTGGTTTGGTTCTCACTTATCTGGAGAAATTGGTCCTGTCTCACGTACTGTTTACTTGAGCCTTTCACTTTCTGTGTCTGAGATGCAATAATTCTTTCCTTGTCCGGATCTGCTCCTTTTTTATCCAACTCACTGATGCAAAAATCCCCAACCACGACCCAGTCTAGTTTTCGCTTGTCAGAAACTCTTTCCTGTGTTTCCGTGTCGTTTGTTATGCGCAGCGGTGGCTCACCCCTTGAAGTCTCAACTGGAGAATTCAAAGGTTTATAGTCACATTTTTCTCCTTTAAAAACATTGCGTCCTTTTCTCTTCAGGTCTACACTGTCGTCTTTGTTCCGGTGACTGTGCTGTTGGCTTAAAGCATTTGATAACCAGTTGTAGTGCTTCCCAGATTTAAATATGGAGTGTGGAGGTCGTACAGTTAGTCTTTTGACTGCCCCGGAAAGGTTAAACATATCAGGCTCCTCTTCCTTCTCCAAGTCCTGAAGGATGTCAGCTGTTTGTTTGTTCACAGTTATACGCCTCACCCATGCCGGTACTGTTCCCTTATTGTTAAGATTTGTACTTTCTTCCCCGATGGCAGCACATGTGTTCAACTTTTTGACGCGACCCTCCAATTGTTTATGAGATTTGTACATTAATGGCTGAATCTTACCAGAATTCGAGCGAAGAAGTTTGGATCCAGATTCTCGAGCAGGAGATCTTGTTGTGCGTGAGCGCTTGGATCCCAAAGCATTCATCTGGGCGTTTGTGCCGGAATTTAACACCTTTTCAAGGTCAAAACTACCGAAGGAAATCGATAAATGCTCCTGTTGGAACCTCTCCAGCTGAGTTCTCTCCACAGTAAATTGCCCGAGTTCCTGCAACAACCAAACCAGAATAAAAATAAGAAGAACAAAGTCATAGCTAGCACCGTGCACCTCGTAAATGCGCTCGTAATCAAATTCTTTTTCGAATTTCATTTTCTCTTTGCCTTTCCTCTTGTTATCCACATTATTTTTATCTCTTCCTAAATTGTCACTCGGTTTCTTTGCAGTAGGTTGATCTTTGTAAGCCCCCGTGGTTTCCTTGAAATCTTCTGATGGAATTATCTACAGCCAGACAACACTTAGAAATTTGAGCAATAAATGAACCAGATACCTGGGGACTGCTGCTACACTCTCCATTCCCTTGTGGAGGAATAGGATCTCTTGCAAAAGCCTCTAGTATCCTGCATCCTGTCAGAAGGTCGCCGACTTTCTCTCGACATCTCTCCATAAACTCATCTTTCAAATGCGTTCGTCGCACTAACGGTGGTTCCACAGCTTTGCCTTTATTGACTAATCTTCCAAGATACTTCTTCTGCTTCTTTGACGAAACATCACACACATGATGGTCGCCTGGATCAGACATTTGTGTTAATTTGGTCCCTGAGATAGCGTTGTTATGGTTTGGAATTGAAAATGTCGGTACTTCATCTGGAAGGACGCATTGGATTTCTTTATTTTCGGCACAAGGTTCTTCGTGTAAAAGGCAGCATTGAGTTTCTTTCGCCTGTGCACAAGAGTGTATATGCAAATCATATTGACTCTAGCTTACCGGTCTTTGTTCAGGTGTGCTTGTAATTTCCCTAGAAAGCTCTTCAGTAATTTGAGATTCCGGTCGAGCTTTCACTTCAGACCCATTAACGGGCTTTAAATTTATGCAACCTTTCCTTTTAACAGGGGCGGTGATGTCTGTGAGAGCATGAGATGTTAATGCCGATACAACTTCTTCCAAGTAGGCATGTGCCTCGTTTGTTCCGGACTCGACTATTGTGGATCCAAAAACAAGGCTATTAACAGGTTTCCCTGTGTCTAGTTTCTGCTTATAAAAAATTAGACAGATGCTTAAGAGAGCATGATAAACCCAACCTCAAGAATGTTTTTAATTTTCCCTGTCAACCGTTTTCTTGTGACTGGCTTTATGTATTGTCGACCGGCCTTTTTCAGCGATTCAGTTGGATAGTCAACTATTTTTTCTGGTGATGATACTCCAGTATCTTTAATGTGAACGTTCATAGAGCTCGACGCAAGCACCATCTCTCCAGCAGGGAAACGCACTGAACTACTGCTATTTCCGTCACTTCTTGGCATGGGCTCTCTTGGCGACTTACTCGGGGGCAAAGTTACTCGAGGAATATCTGAGATAACGTCTTCGTTCCTGCATTCCTCAACGAAAACTTGTCCCTGGTTTGCAGTGAATAAAGTAGTGGCAGTTATACGAACTCTTGGAGAAGCTTTGCTGGAATCACCAGCCTCCACATTGCTTTTGCAGTCAGTTGGTACTTTTGATTCAGGAAAGCAGTCCCAGGCTTTGACAGTAGACTTGGACAATTCCTGCTTTGTCTCCTCCAAGCATCCAATAGAATCCCACACCGACTGTTTCTCGTTGCAGCTATCCGAATCAGTGGCGGCAGCATTCTGTGAGAAGTTCGGGGTCCTAATGCTATCGATCTCGTTCTGAAACCTGTGATACTCGGCCCTAAGCTTGTCCAGGCCAAACTCTTTCTTCTTTCTGCAATCGCTAACACAATAATTTTTTTAAAACCAAATTTGCGTAGGCTTACTTCAGCATAATGCATCAGCTCCTTTCGTAAAATAATGGCTGATTGCACTGCGAGGCATGAACAGAAGAAGTTTCTCTTTCTGCACTTTCTGTAACACTCTCCCATTGGTGCAAGAACATCCTGCTAAGAGCCCTAAAGACAAAATGGGCGGGAAAGAGTTTAAGGGGCAAGAAAAACCAGACTATTTTTGTCGTTTCGCAACCGAGCTTGAAACTTGCTAAATCATTTTCAAACTTGAGATTGGCGATATCTATTGGTAATTAAAGAATCTACTAGAAGAGCTTGTGATTTTTTTTTTCATGTTTGACACAGGTTAGCGCAAAAATATCTCTAAATCCTTGCGCATTGCCTGCGATTGTGTTTAGTTATGTAACTTGAGAAGTATACATATATATAGATAAACAATATTCACCTCCAAGTGTTGTTTATCAGATTGATATTTTGCTTCAAGAATTTCAAGTTCTGTAAGAGGGTGCAAAGTCGGTCGTTGGCCCACTGTCAAGTGGTTTCTGTCCGTCTCTTTTGCTTTTGGTTTTGGAACAGTGGATGCAAACTTGAGAGCCTGTACGCTTGTTAGTTGAATGATGAACAATATGAAATGAGACACCTTGTACCTTGGCTCGAGTCGACGGGGGCTTCACTTTTGGTTTTCTTGGTTCCCTGCTTTGATTTGCAACGATGGATCTAGCAGAGCGTCCAAATTCCTTCATCCTTTCAAGGGTTTCACGCTACAAAATAGAAATATAAAAAAGTGAAGGACTGATTGCTTGTCTTGTTCTGCACCTTTGACCGCAGCTCGTCTGTTGAGTCTGGTCCCAGTTTACCGAGCACAACATACCCCAAAGCTTGCTGCCGTTTGTAATCCATCAAAGTGTAAGACTTGAATTGTCTCTGCCATGGACTTCCGTTTGTGGCAAGTGTTAGTAAGGCTAGAAACAAACCTGGCGATTAGGACTCCTAAAGGCAAGCCGCGGATCCTGGGCAGGAGGAAACTGCTTTCCTGTCTTAGCTGACCGCTTTGACATTTCTTTGATTTCCTTCTGTCTTGCTCTCTCGACAGCATTGAGGCTGCTTTTTTTTCTACCACTGCTTGGAGCTTGGGAATCAGAATTGATGCTGTCGTGCTGCTTCCTGAAGCTATCTTGCTCCTCATACATCTTGTGCGGTAGACATTTGTCAATTACATCTGTGTCACTCGAAAAATTGCAGCCAAGCGGTAACTCTGTCATGTGAGGTTGAGAGTAGCTTATGCTGCAATGCAACTCGTTGAAGAAACTGTCATCTTCAGACACGCTATTGTCGATAACCCGGGTTATTGATTGTGTGTTTGGAATTAGTGATGCCTCTGGGTTGTCAAGAACTCCCGTCCATAAATCCTGGACATGGGGTTCCTGCGGCTTGCAACTAAAGAGAGGATGTGATCTCGCAAAGAGATATGACTTACTTTTTACGTGCCAGAAACCAGTACATGCGTTCCAGCAGGGGTCCAATTCCATCCTCGGGTCCACAGTTGACGATATTCTCTATCTCACCAGGAATGACAGGAACCTCCTTTTTCTGCAAATGGGCACGGTCATTGGGGTCACACGGATCCTTTAAATGCTACCCGAAAAAAATTTTCAAGCTGCGCCCAGTTATCTTTCTTCTTTGCTAGCCTTGTTCCATTGTCAAACGAGTGCATCTGAATGTCCTGCGGATAGTACTGGGAGAAAATTTCGGCGACCAAGAAGCCATTAGAAAAGTCCCTGAAATGAAAGTAAGAATCAACAGCTCTCTATCAAAACGATTGTTACCTGCGAACGTTTTTGATAGGCTGTGATAGGTTGAGCGTAATGAGCCATCGCAAAACATCACGTCGTAGAGCAGGGAAGCCCCGCATCGCCTCTGGCCCAGCGGTTGCCACATGACGCTAAACCCTATTTGAGTATATAATAAAATACTATAGATTGAATTGGACTCTCATCCCAATCGTGCGCAATCTTGAGCCATGCAAAAGTGGATTCCAATAGATTGTCTAAGGCAGGAACAGTGATCCTAAAATATGGACCTTTTTGACCTTTTGATGCTCATACTAAAAAAGAAATTAATAAAAGTTATAGCTTGAGAAGTTGGCTGTTCTTTTGCATCCTTTGCAGCCGTAGTACCTCTTCTCAACTTCAAGCTCCAGAAAAGTGAGAAGAGGTAGTTGTGGCTTGTTGGTGGCCCAAGAGGTTGTTTAAGCAGTAGATTTTCTTGTTGCTAAAATAAGAATTGTCAGACTTCTTAAGATGGATCATTCTATGTGGGTGGAAAGAGTGTGGGAAGAGGCTATATTCTTTTTTATGTAGTTTATGTCTTATCTTCTTTTTTAAGAGGTTGTCTCTTGATGGCCTTTCCCTTTGAAACTTGTCATGCCATCAAGAACTTCAAAGAAAACCTTGTTGGGCCAAAAGACAATTGTTGGATGAATGAAAGACTGTTTCTATCACCAAAATTGTATGTGTCAAGTGACCAATGGTTTCATTTTTTCTAATACTTCATTTTTCTGCTTGGTAGAATGGACATGAGACTAGAGAACTAGACAAGAAGCTTTTTGGCCGGCCGCATGAAACATTTTACTGGGAAAGCTCAAAGTTGCTCTTTCTTTGTACATCTCTAACAAGAACAGTGTTCGGAGTGTCATGGCGTGAAATGAACGACTGTGTACGATACAACATTCCAAGATAATCTGGCAGAATTAAGCGGATTTGCTAACACATTTCGGATTACTATGGGTCATGAGACCAGAGCTCCACTTTGGAAATGTTATCGAGTTATTGAGCTCTTAACTTGCATCTGGCTGAGAAGGATGCTGAAGGGATAGGTGAGTAGTATTGAGTTATACTCAAGAGTTTCTTATAGATCAAAATCAATGGGGATATTGTTAGTTAATCAGGTATGGTTTTCTTACTGTCTAGCCGGTGTGAGGTTTCCTTGGAAAAACCGACCATTCCGTTTGTTTGAAAGGACTCTGTCCGTTGTTCATCCGGAACGAGGCCAAGGAGAAAATGGGAGGAGGAAACAAGTGGCATTCCTGTGTCGGAGACATCAAGTCTCACGCTGGTTTTGGCTGGATGTGAGCATCTCTCTCTCTCTCTCTCTCTCTCTAATTCTCTATTTTTAATGGTTAGGCTCGGGAGGAAAACTATATTGAACACTTATCCTAGCTTGAGTTGTTCACAAGACTCCATATCTGGAGCAGCTATAATGGCCCTCGCCCCAACTGGTGGAAGAAATGGATGCATCCCACTGCCAGGCTGATGGGAGAGCCTACTCGTTTACCACCCAAGTTGTTCTTGACCTATGTTTTAAAAGATAGGTGTCTCATGATGGGCTTCCCCTAGGTGTCTACTACCGTCTCTACAAGCACTAAGGGTAGCTCAAGTATACTGGTGAGTATCTTGTAGTGCTGCTTGAAGAATGGAGGTGCCTACTTGACTTGTGATCTTGTAGTTTTCTTTTGCTCGTTTAACTGTCACTTCTTCTTGGTTTCAGGTACAATCGAGTGGGTTTTTACAAGGCGTTTCTGTTCTGGCAGCCCACCGTCCTGGCTGCCACACCAGAGGTATGCAAATTCGTGCTCTCCAAAGACAGCTTTGAGACTGGATGGCCGGAGAGCGCTGTTGCGCTCATGGGACGAAATTTGTTTGCGGGATTAACTGGAGGGAGCCACATGAAGCTCCGGAAGTTTACCAAGCACGCTGTGAACAATCCCAAAGCTCTCAAGCAGTATGTTCCCCTCATCGTCAACAACATAAATGCCTTGCAAGTTGATCTACACAGTACATGATCATTCTTCTTACCGAGATGAGAAGGGTAAGCGATACATCCTCTTTGCCTTAGTTTTCTTGTTGATACTGGTTTTTCTGATATGACAGTTCAAGTTTCTAACTGTCCTCTACCTTTATATGGGAAAGACTCCAGTCTCGACGGGAATGAAACTTTCTCCTTGTACTACATTGTCAACCAAGGCATTCAGGCTCTCTCCATCAACTTCCCCGGCACTGCCTACAACAAAGCCTTGAAGGTAAAAGCCATACGCATTGTCCTACACAGCTTTGTGATGTTTTTCCCATTTTCAGGTGAGGTGAAAGCTCATCAAGCTTATCCAGGACGTGATCAACCAGTGAAGAGCTTCTGGAAAGCCGTAGAAAACAAGAATTCTTTTGTTGCTCATTGATCAGCTGGATGACAAAGGAGAGGCTCTGGAAAACGCTCAAATCATAGACGTGCTCAACATGTACATGAACGCTGGTCACGACTCGACAGCTCATGTCATCATGTGGCTGATGATTTCTTAAAGAAAGATCCTGATGTGCTCGAGAAAGTAAAGGTAAACCTTTGCAGTTTCATACAAACTTTCCTTCATATAATTTTTCTTCATGAGGCTGAGCAAAATGACATTGCTAAAAGCATTTCAGAAGGGAAATGCTCAACCTTTTAGACATCAAAAGCATGTGCTACCTATCTAGTGTCAGTGCTGGCCATTTTCCCCTATTTTCATGCCTGAATTTGTCTTTTCTTTTTGCAGGTTGCCGATTAAACACTAGAAGAGCCTGGGTAGCGTTGAGTTTAATGGTGAGTGTGCATCTTCTTTCAAGTGATTTTCAAGTGATTTGGCATGCGGAAGGACAAGTACACATGGATCCAAACGTCCACCCAGACCCAGAAAAGTTTGATCTAGAGTGCTGCGAGGTACAAAATTCTCAGCCATTCTCTGTAACTCTAGCTGGGGTTTTTCACTAGAAATATGGAACATCTCCATCACGTTCATACCCTTTGGGATTGAAAATCGGACTTGTCCTGGTAACGAGCTTGCCAAACTTTAATTCAAATCTTCAATGTCATCCATTACTTCATTACTGGCTACAGGTAAAGATCTATTATTTGTGCTATTATTACTTTATCTGGGCTTGTAACTGGACTGCATTGGATCCCAACAGCAAAGTTTCTTATTAGCCACATCCAGGAGACTTCTATTCTGTAAGAGTTTCAAAACTTCTGTAATTATAAAGAAAAAAGTAATTTACTGAAATGTACAAGATGATACCCTATGTATTCTTATGCCTCCACTATTCTAATTCGTCTCCATCACTTCTGCATCTGGAAGGAAACACTATTTATGTGTTTGATGAAAACTTTGAATTTATGTTTACCCTTTGCTCGGACGGATCTATGATAACATGTTCAAGATAGACTCAAGCAGGTATTTAGAAGTGAACATCATCTCTTTAAGGGCAATATATGAGGTGCTTGTGAGGCTCTCAAGTATTAATCTCCTCTTAAGGATATCCTTCAATAGTGAGAAAAAAACCTTTTAAATATAAATGGAACTTTTTTTCTGCTTCTTTCATGTTTGATGGTAGTCAACTTATGAGAAATTAAAGCTTCTGGAATTCTACAAGCAGTGTGTAAGGATTGTCCAGGGAATGAGAAACTGTAAGGTGTAGTATGATATTTTCTTGATAGTAGTACATAGTACTGCCTGTTGTAGCCTTTGTGGCTTTGCTCGACTACAGCACAATGCTTACAAGGTTGGAATGACATAAGTAGAGATTTTCTAATAGATGTCAGTCTGTTGCCACTTCACTCTCAAACAATGATATCAGATAAACGAGTCACCCAAGACAAAATCTGGAAGAAGAATAGAATTGGATTCGTCACTTTTGCAAATACCCACACAGACATGTATCCTCGCAAGAGGAAGTGATCTAATATCAATTGCCTCACACTAAACTAGGTGAGGCAAAACTTCTATTAGATATAAATTCGGGAGCTTCCTTCAAATGGCTTGTGGTGGGAGCGAGCATAGAAACATGAGTTTGGGCCACAGAGGTCACCATTTCAATCTTATTATTAAATGGTCCTTAACAAATGTGTTGCAGAACAAACACACTGACATTACAAATTCATGCAAATAATAGTGATCTGGATATCCTACAATACAATGTCCCTTTTCAATAGTCCAAACTGGCACATTATTGCATAGAAGAAGCTGAGACCTTGTATTGCTGAATAGTGAATTTTAAATATTGAAAAAGAAATTTAGGTTTTTAGTTAAAAACAATATAATGGATTTGGTATTTGAAGCAAAAAAAAAAAGAAGAGAGGTTCTACTCTTTTGAAATACAAATTAGTATTAATATCAGAAAGTAATTTTTTTCCTGATACTTAGAGAAATCTTTGGTGATATGTATATCCAAATATGCAATTCTTGAGAATATCACAAAAATATCATTATCTTTTGAGAATCTTTAGAAGTAAGAATATTTTTCTAAATCATTTTTAGTCTTCAGAGAAGAGTTTTCTACAACATCCATCTTAAAATTAACATAAATTCCAGCTGTAAATATGTGAAATAAATGTTTCTTTTTTAATTTTCTTTGGAAAATATTTTCTACATTTTGTACTATATGTTGATAATGGTATTATGATACACTATAAAATTATTAAATATTATTTTATTATTCATGTACATAGTTATATGTTAGATCTAAGTTTTATTTTTATTATTATGTTCTTTATAATCTAAGTCTAATTTATAATACAAGAGAATGAAAACTTAGAGAGGATAAATGCATAAATAACACTTTATTCACAATTGATAAGCTTGATGCAACAATGTATATTCTTTTAAAATAAAAATACCAAAATTATAAAATATCTTTTATTATATATAAATAACGTGCTTTTATTATATGAATACAGTACCACATGAAAGATATAATAATGTTATTATGTATATGGTAATGTGCTGGATCTAAGTTCATAATTACAATATTAATCTTCTTATAATCTAAGAAATTTATAATCATATTGTCCATTAGATAATTTCTGAATAGTAAGTACTGGTTAATCATTTAAGAGTAATATTTATTTTAAATTGAAATTTTCTAGATTTTTAGCTGAATATGATTTTAAAATCCTTTGGCTAGAGACAATATTGTATAAAATTGTTAAAGGTTTTAAAATTTCTAAAATATTTTGAAATCATAACTTTCATATATAGCTTACTACCATTATATTACCTAATGATAATCCTGGTTAAGCATTTTTTTTAAATTTTTTAACTTTATTCCTACTAGTCTAGATATTTAATTTGGAGCTGTTGTACTACTTTTTAGCATAAATTACTTTATTGAAAACTTCATATAAACAAAGGTATTTTTATTATCTTAAAATTTCCTTCCACTTATTTAAGTTTTTCTTTCTCAAGTATTTTGTCCCTTCATTATTTAATTTTCATAACAGTTATCTTATATATAATAAGTTACAAAATGTCTTATGCACGATTGATATAGTAGTAAATTATGTTCTGATTAGAAAGGGTTTAGAGGTGTATTAATATTTTATAATTTATAAATCATCTAATATAATTTGTTTTTAAAAAGTTTATTTTCTATCTTTCCCAGTAGAGTTGTATCATTGTCACAAATGTGACACATAGTTGTGCTCTATTTGGAAACCATTAAGAAACTTCAAGTATTGTCTATCAAGTATTTATTACCTTTCACTAATCAAACTTCAGGTTTACTATCAGCAAAACAGTGATAAAATATTATCTAACATAAATACTCTTAAATAACTTATAAAGTTAATTAATAAGCTTTTTATGTATAGTATTATATTGTATCATAGTGTTCCAGCTCTCAGTCTCACTAAAGTGATTAAACCAGGAGTAATAAATTTTTCATGATTTATCATTACAAAGTATTATTTCTACATTGGCCTTGAAGGTTGTTTATCTATGATATAAGAACAAAAACCTTTTAGTACACAAGAAGAAAGGTACACAAACTACTTACTTTATGTAAATACACCACTAAAGCAAAAGTTTGACAGAAGTAATAAAGGATAGTTATTCATTTATGTATACAAATGTATGAAGAATCTGATGGTTCTCATGCACCATATAACTATAGCTCACATCTTGCTTTTGAAGTATTGCCTATTT
>NW_003314264.1:108078-135012 GCF_000143415.4 Selaginella moellendorffii
TCCAACCCAGTTCTGAGCTTTTATTACAAAAGCAATGGCTTATGCATGCTGATAGGTGCTCAAATGCAATAGTTTTGGAGAGCCATTTGGGTATGAAAATGTGTTTGGGTTTGAGTTAGCATCTTAACAAGTACCTCAAGATTTTTGGAACAGCTCTCAAACCTACATGTGAGTCTTCCTGGGCTCTACATGTGAATTTTTTCTTCGTTTCTCAAGTTCTTGATTGTGTTACTACAGTTGTGATGAGGATTGCCAAGTTCTAGAGAAACAAAGTTCCTCTATCAAGAAAGCTTCTTATTAGTATCCATAAAGGTACTAAGGTAAACAATGTTTCATGTATTGTAACCACAGGCTTTTGACTTCCATAGATAGGGATTGGGGATATAGCCAGGACAACCAGGATGGCCTTTATTCTACAAGTATTGCCATGTGTGAGTGCTTTGTTTGTTTTTCTCTCTCTCTCACTGTTGTGATAAGAAAAGAGAAAATCATACCTTATGCATGCTGCTTTGATCATGTCAATCTGTGCAGAATCAGAGGTGGCAAAAAGTAGCTTTGCTGGCTTCATGCCCTACACTTGCATAACCCATAAAGTCTGGAAAGCTTGCTTGAATCACTCATACCGAGAAGCAATCAGGGCACCCAACCTTGCCATGGAAAGATAAAAGTTGCAAAGAAGAAAGCACGAAAAAAAAATTAATGCAAGATAATTGTAGTGGCTTGGTTCTTAGATTTGAGAACTCTGACTTAAGCACGCAAATGAGAACAAAAAAAAGAAGTCTCCTGATTTTCCATGAAATCACCATAAGATTAATATGGATAACTTAAATAACATAAATTCTAAAAGCATAAGTTGCAAAACTGGTATGAGCATCCGTAAGAACACAACACAAACTTTCAATGGCAGGAAAGCACTTCACCTGTTGCTTGGACTGAACAGTCAATGGTAAAGGTAGGGTTTTACTGAAGTTTCCCTCTGAAAAATCAGCCTCTTTCTGGATCATGCTGGCAAATCCAAAGGTAATACAATAGCGACTAGTGGTAGTGTCTGTGGACTCCTTATGCATCCACTCTCCTCTGTCAAACTTATTGAAAGGTTTGATGTGTAGATCCTCATCTAGAAATACTGATACCTGCAGAAAAGATAATAAGACGTTGTCTAAAATTCAAATCTTTACCTGACTTCCAGATTGACTCCTTTTAAAGAACCTACAGAGATTAAAAAATTAGTTTTTAAAAATCTTTGATACCTCAGACTTAACAGTCAAAAGCACAAACTTGATGCCCCTCTAACCAGCAACTTCGGTGTACAAAGTTATGTTAGAAATAAATAAAATCCAGTGTTTTTGTCTATACAAACTGGTTCTGGTATTTCACAGCCATAGCATGCTCTCTCTTAAGATGACAAATGAGCTTTGTCATGGCATTTTTTTCTTCAGATAGCACATGCGTTGCCTGGTCAAGCTCCAACACACATTTGACGAAAATCTTCCGAAAATGTTTAGCGTTCAGGTTTTCCAAATAGCCCTTGTTATAAGAAAAGAGAATGTAAGTCTCGGTTTCCTAGAGAATATTGTGAAGAGACAAAGAATATTGGAGGTCAATTTCCAGAATATAGGTGGCATTGTGAAAGTCATCTCTGCCAATGAGTTTTACAACACAAACACAATTGAATCTGTCACTACTCCAACATGTGTTAAAGACGCTGATAGAAAGCTTGGCCAGATATGGCCATGGTCACTACTCACTGTAAACAGTATACATACCAGCCAAATGCTGTGCTATTTCACGAGTGAGTGAAGGTAATGAGCTTCACTCAAGCATGGGTCCATTGGAGCTGTACACTCATTAAAGAGAATCCATTCACTCTGAAAAAGAAATAAAAGAATTCCTCACATGCTGCCTAGAACTCTCATGGCAGTCTAAAAAGATAGTTTTGTGCATTCTTCCAGTATTTGAGCATGGAGTTGGGACAGTAGCATTCTATGTGACAGCACCATTGTTGGGGATCTCAATATACATATGCTCAATGGCTCGATCAAGAAGATGTATGGAACCGCTCCAATGGAATTCTCCACATGGCGTGGGAGTACAAGTTTCACATTTTCATTTGTACTTGCAAAAGTTTATACATGAATTATTTGCTTTGATCAAGAAGCTTTATGGAACCGCTCCAATGGAAATCTCCACATGGGGTGGGGGTACAAGTTTCACATTTTTATTTGTACTTGCACAAGTTTATACATGAATTATTCGACAAGAAGTTTTTCAAACAAGTTTAGTAACATATAGTTTGTTGATACGTTCAGGGAGATCATGTGTGAATTTCTTTCTGGCCAAGTACATGAAAATGAAAATGAAACTTCTACGACACTTCCAGAAGTAAAAATTTGGCCAAGTATACACTTGTACAAAATGAAAACACAAATTCTTATGACTTATTCATAAAGTCCAAGTGTGTCCTGTACTCTGTCATGATCTTTATTGTCTCAGTGCAGGATGAAAGAAGATGGATGGTGATCATTTTAAGATCTTTGACATAAATGGGGAGGAAGGAGAAAGCACAACCAAACAGGCTGCTACAAATACATTTTTTCAGATTGAAACATTCTCTACTTCTCCCAGCGGAGCTGGGATCCCTGCTAGTCATCATACTCTCTTATCATACTCCCTTATTTAAAAGTGCTATTGGCATATGGCATCTGGCATCTTTTATTCCATTTTTAGAATATTTATGGATCCCAGCTCCACTGGGGGAGATAGTACACCAAAGCATAATAAATTACTTAAGATACAATTTTTATTACATTCATGAACAAATTTGTGGGGACACTGAATGGCATTAGAGAGAATATATGTTGGATCTAAGAAATATTTAATAATTTGTAGCAACAAATTGTTATGGATCAAAGATGAAACATTAGTTATAAACACAATAATGGATTCATTCTTTAAAAGCAAGTTATATGGTGAATATGAACCATTAGATTACACATATATGGGAAATAATAAGTTTCTGTTATTGGTTGGTTAGTTGTGCAACTTTGGTTGTGTATGTATGTTGGACTTATATATAGTAAAGGGTACTTTGTGGCCAACCTAGAAATAACATCTATAATAATAAGAACGAAGGGCCTAGACCCCACAGCTGTCTGATCCCAGGCCCAGGGCAGCCTTGGAAGCCATGGTTCTCGGGAAGGGGAGGCCACCCCAGGCCCGGGCCAAGGTCAGTGGCCATGGTTAGCATGTGTGGCCAGATAAAGAAGAGGGCATAGTGACAGGTGTTACACCATGCACTCTTAGGGCTCTATGGCTGCTCTGCTTGCTTGTGGTGCGTGAGCAGCACCACAGCATTTGCTGGGCAAATACTTGTTTTGTAATAAGAAATTGAGAAAACTATCAATGTCTTAATTTACCATTCACTTGTAAGGTTGTCTTGAGCATATACACACGCACACACTTTTTCTCCAACAATGGCAGAAAGAACTTTATATATACTTAAGCTAGAAAGTAATCAGTATAAAAGTGGAATTCTCTCCCTACTTGAGTAGTTTAAATAAACACTAGGCTTATTTTCATTAATAAAAAGAAAAAGAATCAGAAATACTTTTGAGAACCAAGTGTTTCCTTTTGGATTAGCCACTAAGTTACAGCTGTATGAAAATCTTTTCTCTTAGAGCACATGTTTGCAATGATTAACATGGCTATTATGGAAAAAATAATGCCATGAGGGATTCTAATGACATGAAGTGTCCCATTTCCAAGCTACATCAAAAGCATTTAACTACATGAATCTGAGGAGTTATTGTGTTAATCACAAATTTAATGCCTTTTAATAAAATTAAGCATAGAAAAAAAATTATTTAGGGTTTACTTATTTATCTTTATCCTCCAAACAGTCTCGAAGAAATTAAAGTAAAAAGATTGAAGATCTTTTATTAAAGGTTGAGATTGACATCTTTTAGGAGTGCTTTGATTAATTGATAAATAAAAGCTTTATTATTTTATAAATAAATTTATTAAATTTAGAATTATTTACAAAGGATTATTGTTGTTTTATGGCTATGATGTTGTTTACTATTATTAGCATAGTAACTATTGAATTAATTTTAATCCAGACCACTCACTCCTGTATATAAACTAAGGTTTTTGGGCTAATTAAATACACTTCTATATTCCATGCACCCACATTGGTGGAGGTGAGGAGCAATTTTGGTTCTCCCTAAGAAGTGCTTAAGTTTGTGTGTTTAGTTTAGCTTTTGCATTGTCTAGATCTCTCTTATTCTTGTCTATTTTCCATTTCTTCTCTTTTGCTTTTCTTATTTTCATTCATCTTTATGGCAGAATAAAATACTCCTCCTTTGGAGAAGTATCTTCCTCTTTTGACTCTAGAATAACAATTGATGCAATTGCTTGATGTTATATGGTTGCAATTGAATAATGAAACTTAGTTGATGGTAATCTTCATGGTGTATAGTGTAACTTCTTTTGCCTTTGATGCCAATCCTCATGTCTGGCTAAATTTCTTCAATAGGAATGTTGAGGATGATGCATACAATTGATTTGATCATTTTATGGTGACTGATGATGCTCAGCATTGATATGAGTTTCCCACATGTTTCAAGGGTAGCATTGTAATGGTACAATGGTTTGAGTGCAACCATTCATGTGAATTGGAGCTTTCTCCCTAACATGTAGAGCTAATATTTCAAAGTAGATCAAGTTGGGAATGTTATGCTCAGTACTTCGTCAAGATTTTATAAGACTTATACATGCACTTGCCCCAGGTACCCTTGATGATATTCTTTACCTAACATAATATTACGAGATATCATATTTCCCACTTATAGTTGTACATGCTTCAACTCTACTTCCCATAGAAGATACTTTTGTTTTAATAGAGATGGATGTTGTTGCAAAGACAAGGGCGAAGATGTGGTTGTGGCCATGATATTTGCTACTAAGTGTGTGATAAGGTTGGCCACATATATTAGAGTTTTCAATGTTTTCTAAATTAACACTATCTATTTACTGGGTTAAGGTCTTGGCATTAACATCATGTTAATACTATTGTAGTGGAAGGTTTTGACATAAAGATTTTTCAAGAATAAGGAGTCACATGAGTAGTGGAGAGTCCTTGTGTAAATAAGTCAATGACCTTTCCATCCTTTTAAGAGTATAATTCACTTAGCATCAATTTATCCAGTGTTTTCTTTCCAAACTCATTTTTATAACAAGAGGTCCCTTGTTATTTAGTTGATATAACTTAGAGTTTATCTTATATTACTCAATATATGTCATTTATAGTTGCATTATATGGTAGAATCAATTTTCATTATTTATAGTAATGGCTGTACATATATACATATCTTTTTATTTTAGATTAAACTTCAAATTATTTAGCTTTAATTTTTTTTAAAAATTATTAATCATAAAAATATCAAGCACTCTACCTTATAGAATTGCAATTAAAAGGAATTCAGCCAGATGAATGTGATACAATTGCAAAAGAAACTCATGGAGAGATAAGGTGAAATCCAAGGAATTCTTACTAATTTGTAGGTGGTCAAATTCTTATTGTGAAAATGAAATGGTTAGTTATATGGATCTCTAAGAAGCTTTAATGCCACACTAAACTCTCAAGGCATTAATGTGTAAGCTAAACATAGTAGACATTCTTATTTAATGCAAATAGTGCATTTAATGTATTTAACTCCTTGATAGTCTGTAAGAATAATGACATACATTTATTCAATAACAACTAATGGTGTGTTAATTTCTTGTAGCCATTGAAATAATTTATCACGGGAAACTGTGTTGACTATGTTTTGTATATCAAGAAGATCTTCTATACCATATTTTTGAAATGTCCATGAAGTTGTAAGTTTCATTGCTAGAGCTATCATGTGGCACTCTATTTTTTTTAAATGCTATTCCAAAAGGGAGGGATTCCTTTGACTTCAAAGAGTGCTAGCAACTATGCTAAGTTGGTACTTGAACTTATATAAAACACCTGTTGCTATAGGATAGAATGTGATGGGCATAAAGTGCATTAGGAAGTCATTATTTGTTAATGAATATTTGTTTCATTCCTCTCTAAGAAGCAACACTTGTCCCATCAATTGCACCCTTTTACTTTTTATAGTTGCAAATCTAAAAGAATGCCCTCTTGTGCCAATGATTCCTTCTTCCAATTAATACATCCTTTTAGCAACACACTTGTGAGATATATTTACCTTGTATCATAGGCTCACTTTAGAAAAAAAGAATACCTTTTCAAGGTAGTTTATTAACTATTAAGCTTAATTCCAGCAAGTAAAGCCAAACTGGAAGACTGTCACCAAGAATATATATTTTGAAATAGGGCTAGATTAAAGTAAAGTAAGGGAACCTCACATGAGAAGAATATCCTTGAGAAAATAAAAGAGACTGTAAGCATTTGAGTTTTGATTTCTTATTTACCCATCACTCAAGTTAGTGACATAGCTTCCTAGATGCCCAAGATTATTTTAGTTTTATTTTATTTTAAATCAATAAATATTGTTGTATCAAGATTATCATTTGTGATTAAAGTGTTATTAGTATTTTATCCTCTGTAGTTCATTTTCTAAATTAGATTTTTGATACATTCATTATAAAGAACTTAAAAAAGAAAACATAAACTTAGATTTAAAATATTATTGTCACGAATGTGACTTCGGGTATCGAAAGATACTTGTCGGCTAGTCCTTATAGATACTCTTTCCTTACTGCCACGACAGCAAGAGGTCGATACTACTAGTTTGCTTTATGGTCTCCACCCAAGCTAATTGAGAAACTGGTCAACACATATGCACTTAGACTAGAAGGGCACTAAGAAAGGAAATCCTAAGTTGTTATCAAGTCAAGCATACTTGACACTTATTAGTATTGGGAACCCCCTGCAATATTGAGACTAGTCCCTCAATATTCGCTAAATGATAGCTTACTGTGTCTGCCAAACACCCCCACTATCATATTCTTTGTATTAGTCTCATTTCGGTCCCAAATGCTATTTATGGAAAGTGTCTAGATTCACTTATTTGGTATATCTATAGAATGTAGAGATTGGCTTGAACACAATAGTGTTTATCTCGTATCCAAATTCACAATCTAGGGACATTCCATATTTAGCAAGTTTTGAGCTATAAGAACATTGTATGCATGTTCAGTTACTGATAGAGGCATGCATGCAGTTAGCGGGATGGTGAAAAGAAGCCATGCTGATAACGCTAAAACCTCTAAATGGGCGAATTGAGAGGAGGAAACACCTGCTAGAGATGCTGCAGAAGAGGCTGAGACTGAGTCAGAAGAGGAAGAGCCAGATGTTGCGGCGCTACAGTGTACGGCTCATGAAGTTGAGATCCAGAATTTGCGAAGGGAGATTCACAAATTGAAGAAGGAGAATAAGAAAAGGAAGAAAGAAGTTGAGGCAGCTAAACTAGCTAAACCTAAGCAACCAGACTCCTCTTCAAGTTTTGAGGACGATGAAGTTTTGCAACTGCCCCCGATTGCATGAGTTTCAAAGTTCAAGCCTCCGAAACCACCAAATTTTAGAGGCATGCGGGACTATCAGGTTTTGGAAGACTGGGTCTATGATATGGAAAATTATTTCATAGCGGCAGACGTAGATAATTGTACAAAAGTTGCATGCATGCAATCCTTTCTCACTGTTCATGCCAAAACTTGGTGGCACTAGGTGTGTGCTGAAAAAGGGTAGACTAGAAGTTGGACCAAGATGCGGTCTCGTATCCGTAAGGAATACTTGCCGGATGATCTTGGTCTGAGACTTCGCGCGGAGCTGCGACTGTTAAAGCAGTGAGGGGACCTCATGCATTACGTGAATGTGTTTGCTCATAAGCGCATTATGATTGCAAATATGAGTGATGAAGATGCTTAAAGTTATTTCCTGGAAGGTTTAAGTTCACTTTCTCGCAATGAGATTTTGAAGTTTAAGCCAAAGACGTACCTGGATGTAAGGAGGTAGTGTAGCAAGTTGCCTTTAGTCACTCACTCATGGAACAATATCAGCAGTTATATGCTAGTACCTCGGACAAGAATAAGAATTCTGGGAATAAACAAGGTGACCAAAAACAAAGGGTGGAAGGCAAGTTCTACCCTAGAGGCTCTCAAGCTATGGTTAACAAAGGTGGTGGTGGTTAGAGACCACCAGCAGCTTCTTTTGGTCCTAGGCCCTTTGTTCCTCCTCCTGGTGAGTACAAGCAACAGTAACCTGCAAAACCTGCTCCTAGCAGAATGGGTAGTGTGGGTCATTGCTTCCATTGTGGAGAGTCAGGACATAGGCCCTTGGAATGTCCCAACAAGCATAAAACAAAGTCTCGTGTTAATGTCATGAGGGAAGATGGTGGTGGTGAAGCTGAAGGGGTTGACGAGTTAGTCAATGCAGACTATGAGGAAGAGGAGGTGAGTTTCTTTTGTTGCTTTCCTCAAGCTTTTCTCGTAGTTAATATAAACACTAATCCATTAATGTATCTGGTAGGCTTTGTCCGCGGGCACCGAATCCGAGTGATGATTGACACAAGAGCTATGCACAGTGTGATATCTGAGGGCTTAGTTAAGTTGTTAGGATTGAATGCTGAGCAGATATCACCTATGCACTTCTGGTTTGCGGAAGGTGGGCAAGTAGCCAGAAATTTTGTGAGTGATGTTCCAATAAAAATATCCAAGTGGAAAGAAAGAATGGACTTGGTAGTGTTGAAGATATCAGATTTTTAGATGGTGTTTGGTATGGATTTCTTCAACAGATATATAAAAGGGATTTATGGTGCTGGACAAAGTTGTATCACATTGAAGTCAGAAGGACATCCCGATATGTCCTTCCAGTTGCAAAAGCGCTCCTCAAAGGATTGGGATGCTAAGTTCCTGACTGTGAGGGCCACTCAAAAAGCAGCTAAGAAGGGATATCGGACCTTCTGAGTTCAAGTGATGGAAGCTAAGGGTGTCAATGACTCAGTTTGAATTGGTGACGGGGTTGATCTTGTACCAAAGAAGATATTAGAGTTGTTGGCGAGGAATTAGGATATCTTCCCGAAGGATTTACTGCTAGGGCTACCTCCTAGCCTTGAGCTTGATCATCGGATTGAGGTTATTTCGGGTTCTAAACCAGCTACAAAAGCTCCATATCATTTGAATATTAAGGAGATGGCTGAACTCAAGAAGCAACTCATGGAGCTTCTTAACAAAGGTCATATCCGACCAAGCAAGTCACCTTATGGAGCATTGGTCTTTTTTGTTATGAAAAAGGATGGAACTATGAGGATGTATATTGACTATCGGGCACTCAACAAGATCACGGTCAAGAACAGTTATCTTTTGCCACACATTGATGACTTGTTTGACTAGCTCTTAAAAGCTAAGTATTTTATGCAACTTGATTTGCGATCCGGGTATCATTAGATATGAGTGGCAAATCAAAATGTGGAGAAGTCAACCTTTAAGACTTGGTACGGATCTTATGAGTTTCTTGTCATGCTGTTCGGGTTATGTAATGCTCTGGCAATGTTTAGCACTATGATGGATATAATATTCAGAGATTATTTGGACACATTTGTTGTCCTATACATCGACGATGTTCTAGTCTTCAGTAAAACGTTGGAGGATCATTTGAAATATTTGGAGCTGGTATTTCAGAAGTTGCACGAACACAAATTGTATGCTAAGGAAAGTAAATGTGCTTTTGGACAATTGCGCGTAAACTTTCTCGGATATATAGTTGGTGGTGGCGTAATTGAGGTAGATCCAAAGAAGGTGGAAGTGGTGAAGTCCTGGGAAGTTCTTACTACTGTATCAAATGTTCCTTTCTCGGTTTGGTGGGATACTATTGCAAGTTTGTCCGCAATTTTGCAAGAATTGCTCTTCCGTTGACTGAGTTGACAAAGAGTAGTATACCGTTTCATTGGACACCAGCTTGTCAGCGTGCTTTTGTATGGTTGAAGGAGATCTTGATTACGGTTCCTGTTCTCAGGATCCCAGATCTTGATAAACCTTCGAAGTGTATTGTGATGCATCTGGCTATGCTATTGGTGCCGTGTTATAGCAAGATTGTGATAAAGCGGTTGCTGTTATGCTAAGGCAACATGGTTGTTCCATTGCATTCTATTCCAAGAAGTTGGATGAAACTCAATGAAGATGGCCAATGCATGAGAAAGAGATGTTTGCTATAGTGTCGGCCCTAGAACACTGGAGACATTACTTGGGTGGACACACTAAGGTTTATACAAATAGTAACACATTGAGCTACTTTGCTATGAAGCCTAATCTTATGCCGAAGGAGGCTCATTGGCAAGAGAAGCTTGCTAGATATGATATTGAAATCATATATAAACCTGGTAAAGACAATATTGTTTCGGATACATTGAGTTGTCAAGATCAATTCTGGGCAATATCGGCAATCAGTTCGGATTGGTTGGAGGATGTTCGGGTTTTATATAGAAGTGATCTATTGGCGAAGGCAATCTTGCACCGTGCAAAGTTGTCAAAGTAGAACTCTGGTAGCAAAGTGGCGAAAGTTGCTAATCAAACCAATGTGAAGCTTCTCTTGTTAGTTCAGGATGGGCTTATATTCTATAAGTAAGAAAGATTGTATCTTCCCTCTAAGGATCTACAGCAATTGTTTTTGTGGGAACATCATGATGTTCCGGCAGCAGAACATGGTGGAAAGCGAAAGACTTTGGCTTCGTTTAAAAAGGGATTTTTCTAGTTTGGTATGGAGGGTGATGTAGTGGACTATGTCCGTTCTTGCCCTATATGCTAGCAATGTAAGCGTAGAACTGAGAAGCAAGCTGAAAAGTTGCAGTGCATTCCAGCATTGGCATGGCCATTTCAAAGTGTGACACTTGACTTTATCACTTACTTGCCAAAGTCTAAGGGGTGTGATACTTTGATGGTGGGTGTGGATTGGTTGTAGAAGAATCCACACTTCATTTCAACTGTGGGAATTGTAAATGCGGAACAAGTAGCAAAGCTCTTTTTCCATGAAGTAGTGTGGGGTCGTGGGCTTCCCGAAGAGATGATCTCAAATAGAGATTCAAGGTTTATGGGGAAGTTTTAGGGCATACTGTTCCAATTGTTTGGTACCAAGTTAAAGTTTAGTACAGCTTATCATCCTCAAACTGATGGGTAGACTGAACATGTGAATGCTCAAGTTGAGGATTATCTACGGTACTATGTCGTGGTGGACCAATGCGACTGGGTTGAGCATTTAGACATAGCAAAAATTTGTTATAACAACACATTTCACAACACTATTAGCTGTTCTCCATAGAAGATGCTACAAGGGAATGCTCGTGGGGTGCCTCAACAGATTGTTGTACTGAAACCAATGTCCGAAGTGTTGGTCCCGGCCGTTAAGACTTATGCGGAGCAGCTACGCCAAAGTCGGATTAGAGCTACTGAGGCAATGGGCAAAGCTCAGGATAGGTATCGATGTGATAAGGATCAGCATCAACAGGATGTATCCTATCAAGTGGGAGATCAGGTGTGGCTATCTTCCCAGAACTTGAACATTAAGGGATCTTTATCTTGGAAGCTTTTACCGAGATATGTTGGACCCTATCGGGTGTGGAAACGACTTGGTGATGTATCCTATCAGTTGGATATTCCACAAGAGATGTCCAGACTTCATGATGTGTTTTATGTCAGTTTACTGGCCTCATATCATGAGGATTCTGGCCGCTCTAAGGATGTTTATCCAGCTCTGGATATTATTGATGGTGAACTGGAGTATGAGGTTGAGGCTATTCTTTTGTCTCATAAGGCATGTGGCGGTCGAAGCAAAGAATATTTAGTTAAGTGGAAGGGTTACCCATCTTGTGTATCAACTTGGAAACCTCTTAGGAATCTTACACATACTTGTGAGCTTGTCACGGAGTATGAAAATCATAATAAAGAATAGTTTTGTAAATTTTGTAATAAATCTTGCAAATCAATAAAGTAATATCTTTTTATAAATGAAAGTTTTGTTTCTCTCATTAGTACTTGGGTTAGTTTTGGCAGGCTGACTTCGGCACTTTAGTGCATGGGTTCAATCCATAACCATGGGGATAACTATTATAGACTGATCATAAATCCCCACCTCTCTCTCGATGACTCATTTTTGAAAAGGGGGTGTGGTCGTGTAAACAACTTGTGTATTGAGATTAGTCCCTTAATATTCACTAGATGATAGCTTACTGTGTTTGCCAAACACCTCGCTATCATGCTCTTTTGTGTTAGTCTCATTTCGGTCCCAAATGCTATTTATGGAAAGTGTCTAGATTCACTCATTTAGCATGTTAACAGAATGTAGAGATTTGCCTGAACACAATGGTGTTCATCCCGTGTCCAAATTCGCAATCTAGGGACATTCCATATTTAGTAGGTTTTGAGCTTGTCCCAGAGACTAACTCCTGGTACCTGGTACTAAGGGAGGCTTGGGGTAAAAGCCCAAAGTATGTGTTCCTCAAGGGAGGGGGGGGGATGGGGGGGGGGGGCGGGGCGGGGGGGTTCCAAATGTATAGTAGAGATAGTGGTTGCAATGCATGTCCAACCACCTGAGACATTAATTTGGCTCTCACTAGGCTATGTTGCTCCTTGTTCTTCGTTCGGCTTGCGTCTAAGCCCAAGCTTCACGCTGCTCTAGTCAATGGGGTACCCTCCTCCTCGCGTTAGGCCACCAATATGCCAAAATTGTGCCAAACTCTGTCTGACACTATTTTGCATGTAGATGCTAGATATGAGGAGTTGGTGCTCATGGGATTGTACTAAACCCTTGTTTCGTAGTGCAACAGGCTTGGAGTTCGGCTCCAAATTCATATCAAAACGCTACAATTACAATATACAAGAATAATATAATGAAATTTTTATATTTTTTAAAGTATAACATAATATAATTATCAACATATAATAAACTATAAAATTATTTCCTAATGGATTTTTTTTAAAAATTACAATTCACATAGATATAGTTTTGATTTATATTAATTTTAATTTGATACTTTTTAAGGATTTTTATAAGTGAGAATAATTTTCTTAAGTCTTCAAGTGTAGAGTTTTATAAAAAATAATGATATTTTCAGATATTCTTAAGAAGTGCATATTTGGAATATAGACATCACCAAAGATTTCTCTAAATAGCAAAATACAAATCTCCTTTTTGATATAAATAGTAATTTGTTTTTTGTAAGATTAGCAACCTTATTCTTTCTTGGTTCAAATACCAAATCCATTATATGGTTTTTCTCTAACATCCTTCTTTAGGCCAACTATCAATGTCTTATTTTTTCAATATTCAAAATTCACTATTCTGTAATGGCTTACTATAAGGTCTCATCTTCTCTCCTTTGCAATAATGTGTTAGCTTGGACTATTAAAATAGGAGATTGTGACCCTAGGATACCATTATTTGCATGAACATACGGTGTTAGTCTTTGTAGCAGTGGATTGTAACACATTTGTTAAGGACCATTTGATAATAAGTTTGAAATGGTGACCTTTGTGGCCCGAACTTATGTTTCTATGCTCCCTACCACCACAAGCCACTCTAAGGAAGCTCCTGAATCTAGTGTCAGGCAATGCAACTGATGTTAGATCTCTTCCTCTTGCAAGGATATATGTCTGTCTAGGTATTTGCAAAGGTGATGAATCCAATTCTATTCTTCTTCCACATTTTGTCTTGGGTGATTCATTTATCTGATTTCATTGTTTGAGAGTGAAGTGGCAAGAGATTGACATCTTTATGAAATATTTTCTTGTGTCATTCTGACCTTGTAAGCATTGTTTTGTAGTCAAGCAAAGCCACAAAGGCTACAATAGGCAGTACAATGTACTACTATTTAACTATTTATTAGAGCAAGAAAATATCATACTACACCTTACAGTTTCTCATTCCCTAGACATTCCTCAGACGCTGCTCATAGAATTCCAGAAGTTGTAACTTGACTACCATAAAACATGAAAGAAGCAACAAAAAAGTACCATTCATGTTTTAAAGGTTTTTCTCCATTATTGAAAGATATCCAGAGGAGGTTAACACTTCAAAGCCTCACAAGCACCTCATAAATTTCCCTTAAAGAGATGATGTGCAGTTCTATAAGAGTTCTTTGGCAGGTTCTTTAAGAGTACCTGCCAGTTTGAATCTGTCTTGAACATGTCTTCGTTAGGTCCATTGGAGCAAAGGGTAAACATAAACGCAGAGTTTTCATAGCATTTCCTTCCAAAATACAGGTGAGTGGGGGATAAATTTGAATAATAGATGCGTGATGAATACATATAGATATCATCTTGTATGAGGTACAATTCACTAGAATACTTTTTTCTTTTTTATTACAGAAGTTTTGAAACTTTTACAGAATAGTCTGGACGTGGCCTAAAGAAGAAAAACTGTATAAAGGGAAGTTTGTATGAAAGTGTAAGTGTTTATCTTCACTTTCTCGAGCACTTCAGGATTTTGCTTTAGGAAACCATCAGCCATCGAGTTGTGACCGGCGTTTATGAGCATGTCTATGATTTCAGCGCTTCCAGAGCCTCTCCTTTGTCATCCAGCTCATCCATGAGCAACGAAAGAATGCTTGTTTCCTGTGGCTTTCTGGAAGCTCTTCTCTGGTTGATCAGGTCCTGGATAAGCTTGATGACCTTTCACCTGGCCTGAGAATGGGAAAGCATCACAAAACTATGTAGGACAATGCATATAGCTTTTACCTTCAAGGCTTTGTTGTAGGCAGTGTTGGGGAAGTTGATGGGGAAAGCCTGAATGCCTTGGTTGACAATGTAGTGCAAGGAGAAAATCTCATTCACATCGAGACTGGAGTCTTTCCTATATAAAATGTAGAGGACAGTTAGATATGTGAACTGTCATATCAGAAAAAACCAGTATCAACGAGAAAAATAAGACAAAGAGGAAGTAAACATCACTTACCCTTCTCATCTTGGTAAGAAGAACAATCTTATGCTGCGTAGGCCACCTTGCAAGGCATGCTGTTGTAGGGGCACATACTGCTTAAGAGCTTTGGGATTGTTCACAGTGGACTCAGTAAGCTTCTGGAGCTTCAAGTAGCTCTCCAGTTAATCCTGCAAACAGATTTCGTCCAATGAGCACAACAGCGCTCTTTGGCCATCCTGTCTCAAAGCTGTCTTTGGAGAGCATGAATTTGCATGCCTCTGGTGTGGCAACCAGGACGGGTGGGCTGCTAGAACAGAAACGCCTTGTAAAACCCACTCGATTATAGCTGAAACCAAAAAGTGACCCATGAAAAAGTATGGTTATCCAGACTTGAAGGCTCTGAGAAAAGCAGCCATGTTGATAAAGACGGGCCATCCAAGCGGACCCGGTGGAAGTGGAGGCTGTCCTGGCTTGAGCACCAGCTCATAGTACCACTTGTTTAAAAATCTCGAGAATGTCGGCCAAGCAGTCACTGCCATGTTGCTTTCCAGTGAACAACTTGGAGGAGGAAGAACCCCATAATGGTACAGCATTGGCACTCAACTATGGCGTCTGATTAATTGAGCGGCCAGTCACGTTCATATCAGTGGCTCCAGTGACGATAACTCGAGAGCACCACTGCTGTATTGGCAGTGCACTCCTTGTTGGGAAATTTCAAGCAAATACTGGATATTTTGATCGGCTCCAAAACTGTAAAAAAAAAGTAATAAAACACAAAATTTCAGGATTGTATCCCATCCAGGTCACTGCAAGAATATGGCAACCACCTTTCATGCTGAATCTCAGTCGTTTCCAATCAAAAGAACCAAAATAAATAAATCCCAGCCTTTCTGCCACTCCCGGGAATAAGAAGGGAGACCTGCAATAGGAAAAACAGCCTGTAAAACACACAAGCACCTCCAAAAGCTCTTTCATTGGAAATAAGAACAACTGCTTTTTCTAGAATTTGACATATTCTACTCTACCATAAATTACTTGGACATAGTGTCATGAGTTTAAGGTTGATTAAACCTGTAATCCTTACTATTACTAGTAGGGAATCCTTGTGTATTGAGATTAGTCTTTCAATATCGCTAGATGATAGCTTATTGTGTTTGCCAAACACCCTTGCTATCATGCCCTTTGTGTTAGTCTCATTTCGGTCCCAAATGCTATTTATGGAAAGTGTCTAGATTTGCTCATTTGGCATATCTACAGAATGTAGAGATTGGCCTGAACACTATGGTGTTCGTCCTGTGTCCAAATTCGCATTCTAGTGCCATTCCATATTTAGTAAGTTTCAAGCTTGTCCCAGAGACTAACTCCTGATACTAAGGGAGGCTTGGGGTGAAAGCCCAAAGCATGTGTTCCTCAAAGAGGGGAGGGGGGCTATAGGGGGTTCCAAATATATAGTAGGGATAGTGGGTAGGTCAGGCATGGCCGACCAACCTAAGGCATAGTTTAGCTCCCGCTTGCATTCCTGTTCTTGTTCTGCATCCGGCTTGGGTCTAAGTCTAAGTTCCACACCATGCTAGCTGGTGGAATACCCATGTCCTTGTGTTAAGCCACCGGTATGCCAAAATAGAGCTAAACTCCGTTTGGCTCCGTTTTGCATGCTGGTCCTGGCATTGGGATGTTAGTTGCTCTAGGACTATTCCAAGTCATTCCGGGCTCCTGTCCCTTCGCTCCTTGGGCTGTATGCTCAGGAGTTGCTCTGTGGTCTTGTTCCATCACTCCTTGGCTCTATGCTTGGGAGTTTGGCACTATTCTTTCGTTCAGTGGCCTAAGGCCTTGAACCTTGGGTTCCACACCATTGTCCTATGGACACGTGGCATGTGACACATGGCATATAACACGTGGCACATGGGTTTAGGTTCCACTTGGTGGTGTTATCCTATGGTAAATCACCATAGGATAAAGGGTAAAAACCACGTGCGCTACATTTGGTATCAAAGGATGAGTTTCAGCAAGTACTATTCAATGAGATTGGGCAACTAGTCTCGTTACATACGTAGAGATGAAAATGATGATTCGAGTGGGTACACGTTTGGGTGCTAAGACTTCGCAATTGTTTCTTAGGTATAGATTTGGGTACCATTTTGTACTATATTATATGAGCTTGCTCTTAGGCTTATAAGAAGGATTGAGTTGTTCCGTTTGCACAAGTTTGTGCTTGGGCTCGTGAGTGAGGCATATTAGCAACTCAAGGTTACACTTTGAGTTGGCAGGATTAATGTTAGCCTATCGATGGTTCCATAAGTTGTTCCTAGTACCATGGGTAAAAGTAAACCTTCCCTAAGTTTTCTGTGAGTGGCAAATAGGCTGGTCCGTAGCTGTTTAGCACGGCACTAGTGGATCCTTCCTAGGCATGTTTACAAGTGGATCAATCAAGACTATAGGGATTAGTCTATTGGTTCAAGTAGTCATTGTGGTGCTCTCTTATAAACTTTTCTTGGATTGGACTGAAGGCAGTGTAAAGGCAAGTTTGAGGTTTAGTCAAAGATGAGACCGAAAAGAGAGTCGTTAGGGATGAAGGATTAAACAGGTAAATCATTTTCTCTTCTTGAGAGATGATTTGCAATGAGGTGTGACTCATTGCTCTTGTTCACAGTATGCAATCAAGAGTCCATATCTTGATGCATATTGGAAGTGATGGTCTTACAAGTAGTGAGTTATAGGATGGATAGTGGTGAAGCGCTAAACCATTTTGTCTAGGCTTGCCATTGGAAGACTTGGGTTATAATGCTCAATTCTTTTCCGGGGAACCTTGCTATTGCTCCTTTAGTAGCTTGGTGTTGGATTAGTTTTGAGTTTGGTCGGAAAGAGAGTGGCATGAGCTTGTCCATGTTGTGAACAAAAGTTAGTGGTGTTGGGTGTTGTAAGTCTCTATAGTAGAGTGTGGCATTTATGTTGCATTTTGTCCAATTGAGTTAGCACTTGATAGTCACATAAACCTTTGAAGTAATGACATTAGCATTGCTCGTGGTGTTACTCAATTGATGATTAAGTCATTGTGATTCTCATATCATATCCATGTGATAGTGAGCAATGTGTTTACAAAGTTGCTTGGTTAAATGATAATCAACCCCAAAGTGGTTGATAGTGAAGCTAATCTACTTGCACGAAGTAACATTGTAGTAGCTTTGACTGAATTCTCGATGGTGGTCCATTATACTAAGCTTAAGTTGGTACGTTGTTTCCTTGAGGGTTGGCCCATAAGGTGTTGGAAAAAGGTTGTAGCATTCATTTGCTATAGCTCATCAGTTGATCCGTTAGCACTTGGAGTAGATTATTGGATGGAGAAAGTGTGTAGTTGAGGCATTTATATTACTAGCACTTGTGTTAGTGGAAGTGACATTGTTGATTCAACTGATGAGGAATTTTTCTTAGAGCTTGATTTTCCATGTCATTTTTCTTGTTAGTGTTTTGGCTTCACATTGGATCTTGAAGGTGATTGAAGAAGAGTGTTAGTGCAATATGGATATCCGAAGATGTGGTCTTCATGATCAAGCCTTGGATGTTCATTTTGCACTTTGCGGATGTCCATGTTCGATATCAGTTAGATGGGCAAAGATGTTCGATGTTTAAGCATATTATGGGTCATGAGAATTTGTGTTGAGGTGAACCTGTGTAAAGTTGTTTGTAGGAGGAAGTTGGTTAAATCTTGAAAGTTTGCAATCCTGAACCGAAAGACATTGTTTCTCTAGGATGGAAGATTTTTCCACAAATTTTCTTAGACTTTTCCAATGGTTGATCTATTGATCACTTTGCTCGAAAACCATTCCATTTTCGTAAGCTAATACAAACTAGTGAAGGGGTTGAAGTTGACTTTGGTTAGCTTAAATCTTAGTAAATAGTTTGTATGATACGGCCCGAAAGGGATGCTGACTTTTGGGGCTAAGGCAATTGAGTTGGATAGAGTCTAGAGTTGGTATAGAGAAGTGGCCGTTACGCTTTTCTAAGAAGGGTGACCTTTGTGCCTTTCTTTTATAGCGTTATGCTTGGTGGCAAGTTCCACCTTGTATTTCGTTTAGACTCTATGAGAGTAGTGAGCTCTCACTAATCCTAACTTGGTCTTAGTGGCCCTACGCCTTAGCTAAGGATGGTGATGTCCACCTTACTTGTTTGAGTTTGAGATGTTAGTACCCATACTATAGCTTTGTCTAAGAGGAAGTTGTGTACCAATATGAGTCCATCTCATGGTCTTCACTTTAGTTTCAACTAAGTGTTGATCATGCATAGCTAGCCTCTTCAAAGCTTGTTCAGAGCTATTGGCTAAACAAGTTGGTGAGCTTATTGTGGATGAGTTGGATTTGAGTGGTCATTTAGTTTGTGCTTGTTTATGAACCTTTATCTCGTACCTGGGGTATTACGTTCATGTTGGACAAGTATGTGACTCGATGACATGAGTTTAGTGTTCGGGTCTTGTGAAGGCAAGTTGAAGGGTGATTGTTAGTTGCTTTGCGACTAGTGATTACTTATAAACTTTGCTAAGGACTGTTGACACTTGCTTCACTCGATAATGATTTAGCAGTGATGGGCTTGCTTTACCAGATGGTGTTGCGGAGGATTGTGTAGTTAAACTTATATAGGTTTTCCATGTTAGCATATCAATTCTACCTTTGTCGATATCATTTGGTGACATTTAGTCTATGGTGTTAGATTTCATTGAATCTTGGATGTGGTGATTCATTCCTTGATGATGTGTTATTTGAAACTGAGTATTGTTGAAGGATTGGTCTCAGATACTAACTAAGGTATCTTTGACTTTGGTTAGCTTAGTTGTTAAAGAGTTTTGAGTGGTGATTCACTCATGCTTTCTTTTAGCTTTGTTATGGTGTTGATGGCATTGAAGTGATGCCTTATTGTTGACATTGTTGATATTGAGATTTGAGTGAAATGAGATATCCTTCCAAGGATTGATATTGAGTTTCATTAGTCTTGATTAAAATAGTGTTGATGATTTGGTTTCTTTGTGTTGTTGGCATTCATGCATTTGCTAGTTAGCAACTGTGTTGACGTTCAAACGAACTGAGTGGCAAGTTTGAGTTAGTTGTGTTTTAGATGCAATTGCTTAGTAGGGGTTGAGCTCTAGCTTTTCCTTAAAAAGTGATTCTGTCATTGACTATGCTAACTCTACAAGAGGAAGAGTTAGTGATCGATATTAGAATGGTTGAGTCCTTATTGGATTTGAGTTCGGGATATATCGATCATTGATGATTCTCTTTATGCTTGTTACAAAGTGAGTTACATCTTACTATAGATGGATTTATGGAGGATCATTTAGTGATCACTTGTTGAGCATAGCATCATTGTGTTTGGCTTTTGGATTTATGCAGATATACTCTTCATTAACTTTAGCATTATGAAATTTGGCTTATGGATGTGTTGAGGAGGATATTGTGGGTTGCATCATGATTTCTTCTTTAGCATTGAAGTTAGTTCATGCAAGACTTGTGATCATTGTTAGGCATGACTTAGCTATAAGCTTCTTTGAACTTTTGGTTCCTTGAGTTTTCATGCTCAATGTTCCATTTGTTAGAAGTTGTTGGGGAATGTATTTTGGCTTTTAGCTTTGATATTGAAGTTGGCTTTTGCGTCTAGCAATCATTGATGATGATTGACTATCATCTAGGATAATTGATTATCCTTGTTGAAGGTTTTGCTTGATTATTGTTGATCTAGAATGATTTGCTATTCTTCAAGATGGTGGATTTCTTCTTAGACGATGATTCTGCATATATCTTTTTGATGGGATGATTGATAATCTTTTATGATGGTTAGTTGTTCTTTTTAATAGTTTATGGCTTTTTGAAATACCACATGTTCTTTGTGGTTTACTCTAGATTGGTCTCTTGGGTTTGAGACATCAGTAGGATGTTGCTGACATTTGCTTGAGCAACTCTAGTTCCTTAGTATTATTAGCTATGATCTATTCAGATTAGCTATTGCAATAGTTGGCATGACAAAGTGTTTGTTGGTTTTACTACATTCATTTTGTTCTATTGATTGTTACTTGAGTTAGTTCTGATAGGTTGGGATGTATTTCCTTCGGGTGATACATTTGCGAGTATTGTGCTTGTCAGTCAATGATACTTTGTGTTCTTTGAGTTATCTTTAGTACGTTGTTTGACATACTATCTACAATCTTTGATAGTTAAGTTTTATTATTGAGTTTACTTGATGGTATATGTGCTATTGAATTTTTGGGGGATAGTGAATCCTATGTTTTCCAACCATGATGATCTTGTTAGTTTCTATATTATAATACTAGTTTATCAAATGATAACTTACTTGGAATACTTTTGTGTTCTAATTTAAGCTTTATTCACTGATAATTAAATCTCTAGGATATCATTGTTTATGACTTTGATATAGTCCATTTATTAATCTTTGAGTTTGGGCCAATATAGGCAGACTGGCTTCGGCACTTCATATGCATGGTGAAATCTCTAGTCATGGGGTAGCTACTGTCAACTGGTCATATAACCTGCCTCTCTGTCGATGATCCTTGTTCCGTTAAAAGGGCGTGACCGTGTAAACAACTCTAACTGCCTGTTTACAGTAGTCTATCTAAACCTTACCAACTGGTTTGGTTTCTTTGCTCAGGAGGGTTGGGGCCTTTGGCTCCTCTCTCTATGTCTTTGCAGGCAGGTGTATCACACTTTTGTAGCTGGGTGACACCCAGAGCAGCAAGGGTGGCTGACTTCGTTGGTCATTTCCTTGTCGGCGACGGCCGGAAGGTGTCTAAGTTGGTAGCACATCCGCGTTAGACAATGAGGTTACTCCTAACTCATTTAAGTTGGTGCATTTCTCACATAGTGTGAATACCGTGAACTTTTTCTGGAATTGTTTCCTTGACGGTATTCTAGACTGGAGTATGCATCGACGAGGACGTCGATCTTCCCTAGGGAGGGAGAGTGTCGCGAATGTGACTTCGGGTATCGAAAGTTACTTGTCAGCCAGTCCTTACGAACACTCTCTCCTTACTGCCACGATGGCAGGAGGTCAGTATTGCCGGTTCCCTTTATTAGCCCCTCTTGTTCAAGTGTTAGTTTACTGGGCTTAGCACCTGTACTTAGCCAGATGGATATAAGGTAGGAACTCCTATGTGTTTCTAGCTAAGCATACTCGGCCTGGCTCTTAGTTCTCTTTTGCTTTGTCTTGCACTGGCTTGACAAGAACCCTCGCGTATTGAGATTAGTCCCTCAATATCGCTGGATGATAGTTACCGTATTTGCCAAACACCCTCGCTATCATGCCCTTTGTATTAGTCTCATTTCAGTCCCAAATGCTATTTATGGAAAGTGTCTAGATTTGCTCATTTGGCATATCTATGGAATGTAGAGATTGGGCTGATGGGGGGTTCTAAATGTATAGTAGGGATAGTGGGTAGGTTGGGCATGGCTGACCAACCTGAGGTATAGTCTAGCTCCCACTTGCGTTCCTATCTTTGTTCTGCGTCCGGCTTGGGTCTAAGCCAAAGTTCCACACCATGCTAGCTGGTGGAGTACCCATGTCCTTGCGTTAGGCCACCGGTATGCCGAAATAGTGCCAGACTCCATTTGGCTCCGTTTTGCGTGTTGGTTCTGGCATTGGGATGCTGGTTGCTCTAGGACAATTCCAAGTCGCTTCAGGCTCATGTCCCTTCGCTCCTTGGGTTGTATGCTCAGGAGTTGCTCCATGGTCCGGTTCCATCACTCCTTGGCTCTATGCTTGGGAGTTTGGCACCATTCTTTCGTTCAGTGGCCTAAGGCCCTAAACCTTGAGTTCTACACCACTGTCCTATGGACACGTGGCATATGACACATGGCATATAACACGTGGCACATTGATTTAGGTTCCACTTCGTGGTGTTATCCTATGGTAAATCACCATAGGATAAAGGGTAAAAACCATGTGCGCTACACTGCCATAAGCAGTGACATATTTTATCAATGTGTTAAAAAGGTTTGATTTCCTTGTGCCTCCCACACCATCAACAAAGAATAATCTGCTTGTTTCCTTTTTGTTTTGTATTGCATTTAAAACGTTGTTAAATATGTGAAGCTATTCCATGTTCAATCTGGTTTTTAGTAATTCAGTTTCATTAGGTGTGTATGGCACACAGCTTGTTTCAGTTGTTTCATTATCTCCTATAAACTCTTGATCTAGTAACTCGTAGTTGGATAGTTTCTTGCCATGTTCCTGGAGTAATATTGACATTTCATGCAATCCATGTTGCATTGCTGCTTCATAGTTGTTGTGATCTCAGACCAAGTCTTCAAACATGCCTTATTATCCCATAGTTTTTGGGATCATGAGCTCGCAAAACAAACACATGACACTGAATAGATACTTACTTTTGCAGGCATTTGAAATGTCAATGACTCTTCTAAACATTTCTCCCACTCATAATCATCCTGTAGAAGTTCCCATTTCTTGTGTAGTAGAACAGTATGTGTCACCGTTTAATACCTTTAAATCACTAAAACTTGTAGCACCTTTTATGTAGAGTAGGAGCATACATAGGTAGAAACGTTCAGAGTCATGTGGTGATACAGTGTACATTCTACCGACCACCTCGAATGCACGTTGGCGTAGTGTCCACTTTCTGTTTCTTGGATTCCATGTATACCACTCACGAATCTCATGGTGCAAGAATGTCCTTGGAAATTCATCAATCTTGTTTAGTTCAAACCATCCTGTCAATTTGGTTTTATGGCCTCTTTGTAATGCAATCTCTTCCTCACCATCCTTGAAATAAATATTTTGAAGGTTTTCCAGGTGGATGTCCAGTCTCTCAATAGAATGTGATCTCCCATGTAAGTCATATCCATAAATCCTCCATATTCTTTCTGATGCGGAGACATAGCGGCAGTTTCTAAAAGCCTCTATTTTGTCTCAGTCTAGTAATTGTTCAAGTGTTGAGTTCTCATCCCTTTGAAGGCGTACCTCTGACAATCATGTCCCTTGTATATGTATTTGAATATATACTTGACACTTTTTACAGTGGAACACACCTCGGCATTTATATGTGCTCTGTATTTACTCACTCCTTGAGAGGAATAATGAATCTTAGTTCCACAATTTGCATAGATTATCTAGTTTAGACTATCAAGAATCAAGAACAGACCTAAAGTATTTTCTCTTGCACAAGAGTGATTTTAGAGTATCATTTATGGATAAGGGAAATAGCCATATATGTTCCATTTGAGTGATAAAATAACAAACTCTGGTAAGTGCTTCTCTATCGTTGTTTTTTTATTTTTTCTTTGTTTTATCTATCTAAATTTAGCAGTGTGAGTTATAAAAGACACAATCTAAATCAGCTCGGTAGATGAGTTTCAAGAATTTTACTCTTAACAAAGATGGTGCATTTTGTGTTGCAAAACTTTTATAGAAGAATCTGATACTACCTGTAGAAATTATAAGAAAAGTTCATTGCCATTCATACAGATGCTAGGCCTTCTACTGTGACAATGACCAAAGCATCTGAATTTGAATGTGAATTCGGTGAAAACCATTTCTTCTATTTGCAGAAAAGATATCCTTCCTAATGCTAAGTTAGGTTTTATTTGATCAGTGCATATCTTTGTCTGATTACGCCGTGATCCATCTCTCCCTGGGACAATGTAGAGTGTATCATTGCCACAATACCTATAGAAACTGTTGGACCAATAACACTGCATTGCCATACTCAAAATTTAATTTAATTTTGAAATTTACACTCATCCAACTTAACATCTTTGTGAAGTGTGTGTTTATTATTATCTTCTTTAATCTCTCTTTTATATATGGCCTTTATTGTCTTCAGTCTTTATTAGTTTATTTCCTTGTCATATTTGGTTATGCTAGATAATCAAAAAATTTCCAAATTCTGAAGATGTAACAATAATAAGTATAAATAAGATAAGAAAGAGATTAATAGAGTAAAAATTACTGTTTCTTCAAGCTCCTAAGTTTGGAAAACCCCTACTTGTAACTGTGACTCCATTCTAAAAAGGATAGTTAGCAACTGTTTTAAAAAAAATAAACACAAGCATGGAAAGTAAAACATTTATCCTTTCCTCATGCTCCCTCAGTTGATGAATAGCTTTAGTATCATTTATTGTACAAGAGTTAATGATATAGAAAATAGACCTATCTTATTCCTTATATGGAATCTTATATGGAATTTTATATGGAAATAAAAATGTTTTCTATTCTATGTCTTCTTCCACAATCGTACAACTAGCCTCTTCCAGAATAAGAGTTCTATCTTTGGAAGCATGCAAAAATTGATTTCAGTTCTGATGAAAACTGGGTTCTCTTTGGTTCAAGAGAATGTATATCTATAGTTCCTGGATTAACCACACTAATTTTTTGCTGATTGTGACATTTGAATAACATATCATATATGTTTCAAAAGTATTACATTCCAAGACTTTATTTGCTGCTAAATTAGTATTTTGGAAAATAAGTCTGTTATCATGATTATTTAGAGCATTTAATGAGTCATCGATTGTATCAACATCCTTCAATGTTCAAACATTATGGATGATGTGTTTTGACTGAGCTTCAGCTTGTTCAGATCTAAATTCTAGTTTTTAAATTAATCTACACATAACAATTACATAAATCTAGTTTTTCTTGTAAATTTTTTTATTTATTTGTAACTTGACCTTTTGAGAATTTCATTGTTTGTTTTCATCATCCAGTAGTGATGATATGTATCTTTCAGAACTTTGTCTAAAATTTATAATTGCCTTTTTAGTGTAGAGATTGATAGTTATACCTTGGAGATCATCAAACTCCACAAATACTTTTATATGGGAATGGAACATTTTCTTTGTATATAGCCTTTCTTTTTTTGGTAACAAAAGTAATATAAGCAGATGGTCCCTCATATCCTATATTGTTGCAATTATTATTACTGTATAAGAAGTTATTACAAAAATTTAAAATTATAGAAAGGATTCTAACCAAAATCTTTTATGTATAACTTGCAAGTGGTGTTCTAGTCATTAAATATTAAGTTTTTTTTCAAATACTTGTTTATTATGTGTAGAATCCATAAACTTTTCTTCAAAAACTCCTAAACCATCAGAATTAGAAATGTTAGAAAGTACTAAAATGAGTAACAAAACTTGTCAAGAACACCATATCCGTTGCTATTTGATGAATTCCATATTCTTCGGAATAACATGTCTTTTGTCCCTACAAAATCACACAAAACTCTTGATCTCTCAAATTTCAGAAAGAATTTATCCCCTTTATGCTGTTTTGATAGTTTTGCAGTGCTAGACTTGAAGCAAAAGACTGAATTGAAAAGAAGATATTTGTGAAACTTTGAATTAGAGCATTTAATAATTATATTGTCCTCTCCATATTTATAGCTATTTACTGTGCCTAAATCTTAGAAATAAGTTTAAGATTATAATAGTAAAGTGATATACTATAATAAGTGTAATAATAAGCCTATATCTTGCTCATTGTAGTGCACATAGTTTTTTCCCTTTATCCTATAGTGATTTACCATAGGATAACACCATAAAGTGGAATATAAACCCTCAATATGCCACGTGTCATATGCCACGTGTCTATAGGACAATGGTGTGGAACCCGAGGTTCAAGGCCTTGGGCCACTGAACAAAAGAACGGTGCCAAACTAGTATGGAGCTAAGAAGTGATGGAACCGGATCATGGAGCAACTCCCAAGCATACAGCCCAAGGAGCAAAGGGACAAGAGCCTAGAGCAACTTGGAACAGTCCTAGAGCAACCAGTATCCCAATGCCAAGACTAATACGCAAAACAAAGCCAAACGGAGCCAAATGGAGTCTGATGCTATTTTGGCATACAAGTGGCCTAATGCAAGGACATGGGTACTCCACCAACTAGCATAGAAAAGAACTTGGGCTTAGACCCAAGCCAGACACAGAACAAGGACAGACATGCAAGTGGGAGCTAGACTATGCCTCAGGTTGGTCAACCATGTCCAACCTACCACTATCCCTACTATACATTTGGAACTCCCCAT
>NW_003314264.1:135112-137563 GCF_000143415.4 Selaginella moellendorffii
CCCCCCCCCCCCCCCCCCCCCCCCCCCGAGGAACACATGCCGAGGAACACATGCTTTGGGCTTTCACCCCAAGCCTCCCTTAGTACCAGGAGTTAGTCTTTGGGACAAATTCAAAACTTACTAAATATGGAATGTCTTTAAATTGCAAATTTGGACATGGGACGAACACCATTGTGTTGAGGACAATCTCTACATTCTGTAGATATGCCAAATGAGCAAATCTAGACACTTTCCATAAATAGTATTTTGGGACCAAAATGAAACTAACACAAAGGGCATGATAGCAAGGGTGTTTAGCAGACACGGTAAACTATTATCGAGTGATATTGAGGGACTAGCCTTAATACACAAGGGTTTTTGTCA
This sequence comes from Selaginella moellendorffii, assembly GCF_000143415.4. NCBI lineage: Eukaryota > Viridiplantae > Streptophyta > Lycopodiopsida > Selaginellales > Selaginellaceae > Selaginella > Selaginella moellendorffii. The sequence continues at coordinate 135,476 of NW_003314264.1, forward strand.
AGCCAGTGCAAGACAAAGCAAAAGAGAACTAAAATGTCAGGTTGAGTATGCTCAGCTAAATAGACACTTAGGAATTCCTTCCTTATGCTCATCCGGCCAAGTATCATTTGTGGCTTTCAGTACAGAATCAGGAACTGAAAATAAAAAGTGCAAGGCATGAAACTATTTTTTGTCAAGAGTATCAGGGACATCGAGCTTCTTAATATAAGAAAAATCCAGATGGTTCTGAGTGAATACACTGTCAAAAATGGATTTCTTTTTCAAATCAAAGATTTGTATGGCAGAAAGATGAATCAGCAGATATAGTGAATGTAAGAATAAAAAAAATCAATTGAGGATAAAAGGATCTAGATTTTACAATCGAAACTGGAACTCAGGTAGGACTATAAGAGCCTGATGAGTTTTTTATCACTATATGGAAAATTTCCAAGTACATTTCTTTCAAAGCGTTATAGAGGGTCCTGTGAAACAGGTGTCTTTGAGTTCATGTATTTAAATTAACTGCTTGATAGAGTACTCATGTATTCATGCGTGCAAATGAAGATCAAAAGCTTGAAAATGAACATTGTCTATTAAGAGTACACTATATATCTAAAACTTATCTCATACCAGATTATGTCTACTATGAAACACTGGTTTAGTTTGTCATCTTAACCTGTGCATCACATTCTATGAGATTTTTTATTGCATTGAAACTATTTGCTAAACATTCAATTAAGTTTACTGGAACACTGCTTGATTCTTATTATAATGAGGCTTATAACATTAACTTTGGCCAATCTTGCTAAACAATAGACTATGGCCGGTTTAGTAAAAGGGTGATAAAACGTGTGTGGTTGTAAAAGTCAGTTCTTATGAGATTCTTACAACTTCTGATTTTCCACGATGGTATCATGTGGAGCATGGTCACAAGTTTGAGTTTCTTTGTATTGTTTTGCCAAGATGAAACTTAATCTTTGTTTCTTCTATTAGAATATGATTGGTCGCTGCTGAGTAAGAGCTCGCAATGAGCTTACTTTTTTACTAATCCTCTTAATTGATTATTCAACTTTTCTATTTCAGCTTGAGCTTCCAAACACATTCACTCTACCTAAAGTTCATTTTAAGAAGATGTAACATAAGGAACAGTTCTACCTCCTTCTTATTCTTCATGAGGGACAAGGTCATTACTCGTTGAGTGTCAAGCTGATCAGTAATTGACTCCAAATCTTGGAACAACTCGTTTTCTTTGTTTTTTCTTCCCTCAACAAGTCTGCTGTAGCCACCTGTTGATTTGATGAAATTAATATATGAGGAGACTAAAACCAACCTTTAGTTCTTCTAAAAGATTTTGATGTTTTTCTGTCATTACCATGAGCTGAGAAAATTCAGATGACTTTTGAACTGCTTAAAGCCTGCCTTTTACTCTGTCAATGGTGCTCATAAGACTTTGATTTTGGATTCAAATATGGTGTTTCTTAGATGATTCTTGTTCTAATGTCTTAGAAAAGATTCTTTTCTCCTCTTCAAAAAATTTGCAGACATCCAATTTAACAGCTAAACCTGTCCTCGAGGTGTTGTTTCACAGCACTGGTAGTGCTCACAGTGTTTGTCAACCCTGTAGTTTGTTCACACATTCTTCCATTCAAATCTCTTGCTGCCTGTGCAATTTCTGAAGCTCAATTTCACAGGCCTGTGCCTACACTTCCACATTAGAGCCACTTAGCATGCATGAAAATAAGTTGAGTTAAACCTTGTCCAAACTATTCCTAACAGCAGCTTCGATCTCAGCAGAAGCTTCCTGTTCCTGTAGAAATCAACGAGTGGAATGATAAACAAAAGCAACAGAGAGAATACACCTGCTTCTGAAAGTTTTCATGTTTTGCCTTTGTGCTTCACAAATCTTCCTCAGCTTGCTTGAGCTGTATAAATAGGAACGACGTCTGTCATATGTAACGTTAAAAACAACAACCTTCAAGGGATGCTCTTGTCAGGAATTGAAGGAGCAAAATCCTTGAGGATCAATGCATTAGTTTTGGCAGGGTTGGCAACCACCAATTCCAAATTCCAAATGCTGATACGTTTTCTATTTATATGTTAACTAACCAC
>NW_003314264.1:137663-154106 GCF_000143415.4 Selaginella moellendorffii
GACTTATAGATGGAGATAGACTATGATTGATGAGAGCAGCGAACCTCATGGCACGGTGAAATGATGAATTACATAAGCGCTTCTGGAAAAATGCTTCGAAAAAACTGGTTTACCCTAAAAACTAAAAATGTTCCACTCTCAACTGTTTTTTTCCCACGTGTCTTCATCTCCACTATTAAGCTCAAAAAGAATCTCAATTGAATATGTCGCCCTTACTCTTTTAAATCATCCTGAAGGATGATGTGCTGAGATTGCTTCATTTTCACATCTTCATTTTCCAATCCATCTTTTTTCCTACACAAACATCAAACATCAGTAAGTGATCCACATAAATGAGAAAGAAAAGTGCCACAAAGATATCAGAGTCAATAACAATAAAAAAGAATAATTGTATTGATTGTGAGCCATTAGCTTGAATGCCATAGCAGTTTGTAAAAATAATCACAAGACTGGATGTGTAGTTTACAATGGCACAAAAGGGAAGAAACCTCTCTTACCTCACTCATTTGATCGAGAAAAACATGACTTGTCATCTTTCTCTCTGGAACATACACAAAGTGAGCAAATGAAAGGAGTTGAGAATGTAAAGGCACACATACCGGGTGAGCTCGATGACACAGCAAAAGTGTCCATGCCAACATCAATCCTAGAGGCCCCACCTTGATCAGGCTGCTCGCATTCTAAGGACAAAGGAGACGTTGAGAGCTTTTGCTCAACTTTGGACCTGATGAAGTTCTTACCTATGGCAAAGGTGCAACATCAGTTATTAAAGAGTGAAAAGCTACATACCTGGACATGGTTCAGATAGTGGTTCCCTCCAATCACGAACATCTTATCATGTACAACCGCTGCTGCATGCTGCACACCAAGGTTTACAATGTTCTTGTTCTAGTTTCACACACAAAAAAAAGACAAACCTGAAGGATCTTGTTCCTGCAAGCAAAAGTGAAAGTCCCCGTATCAAAAGCATGAACTGGAGATAGAGAGCACTGATGTGAGATGGATCTCAAAGCTCCTCTGCATTACATTAACCTGAGACAGAGTCAGGGGAGTTTTTTTGAGTGGCCACCCACAACAAACAGCATCCTGTTCTTTCAAATATGAAAACACTCGGGAATATTGTAAGATGAATGTATAAAGCTAGAAAGATTACCAGGCTATGACCGGCACAAGGTGACAAAATCTGATTTGAAGGGATAAGTGGCATGGACGAGGACAAAAGAGACGTTGGGAGCTTTTGCTCAGCTTTGGACCTGGTGAAGTTCTTAGATCGAGCACCTACAGCAAAGGTGCAACATCAGTTATTAAAGAGTGAAAAGCTACATACCTGGACATCGTTCACATAGTGGTTCCCTCCAATCATGAACATTTTATCGTGTACAACCGCTGCTGCATGCTGCACACTGAGGCTGAATTTGAATTAGCGACAGGGATGAATTAGAATAGTGGAGGCTACATAGGGTATCATCTTGTATGAGGTACAATTCAGTAGAATACTTCTTTTTTTTTTTAATTGCAGAAGTTGTGAAACTTAGTCTGGACGTAGCCTAAAGAAGAAAAACTGTATAAAGGAAAGTTTGTATGAAAGTGTAAGTGTTTATCTTCACTTTCTTGAGCACTTCAGGATTTTGCTTTAGGAAACCATCAGCCATCGAGTTGTGACCAGCGTTTATGAGCATGTCTATGATTTCAGTGCTTCCAGAGCCTCTCCTTTGTCATCCAGCTCATCCATAAGCAACGAAAGAATGCTTGTTTCCTGTGGCTTTCTGGAAGCTCTTCGCTGGTTGATCAGGTCCTGGATAAGCTTGATGACCTTTCACCTGGCCTGAGAATGGGAAAACATCACAAAACTATGTAGGACAATGCATATGGCTTTTACCTTCAAGGCTTTGTTGTAGGCAGTGTTGCGGAAGTTGATGGGGAAAGCCTGAATGCCTTGGTTGACAATGTAGTACAAGGAGAAAATCTCATCCACATCGAGACTGGAGTCTTTCCTATATAAAATGTAGAGGACAGTTAGATACGTGAACTGTCATATCAGAAAAAACCAGTATCAACGAGAAAAATAAGACAAAGAGGAAGTAAACATCACTTACCCTTCTCATCTATTGGAATTGATATTCCAATGTTTTGTTCAGCCAAACACTTGTCATATGCTGGATCTTTGAAAGGATGGCATTCCATTTGGGCACTACTAAAAGTTTTTTGTGACGAAAAATGTTGGACATGTAATTTGAAGTAATAACCATGGCATCTTGGTCACTAAATGCTACTCAAAAAATATGAGTGCTTGATTGGGAAAAACAATAATAGCATCATGAGCCTAAGCATGCTCAACCAACTACATAAACTTGTTGACCATTTTACTCATGGTGATAAAACCATGTCCATAACTCTGTTACATGATGAACATGCAATAAAGCATCCACTACCACATTTAATTTCCCTGGACAATTCTTGAAAGGAAACTCCTTAAAATCCATTAATTTGACCATCTAATGAGTTTGCCTAGTGTTCAACTCCTTATGTGTGAATAGATATATAAGAGGTTTGTGAACTGTCAACACCACAAACACTACACTATAATAAAAATAGTGCCACCATATCCACAAGGCATGAACAATTGAAAGCAGTATTATTTCATACATGGAATATTGTTGCTCCGCAAGATTCAAAGTCAGATTTTTATATGCAATAAGTTGTTGTCTTGTAGCTCCTTCCATTCAAATGGCACATGCTTATGTAAATACCATATCAAAGGAATAATCACCTTCACAAACTTGGGTAGTAATAAATAGGCATACCAAGGAAATTGCTTGACTCAGCCACTAAAGTTGGTGTAGGCCAGCTCACCACCACAGTCATCTTGCTTGAATCTATCTTTACACTTAAATTTTGTGATATTCTTCTCTTCCCAAAACTTCTATCTTGGTAGGTTTTCAAGTAAAGGAGCACAAGGTATTGCCATTGCGAGTTTACTATCTTTTATTACTAAGGGCGACTTTAGTAAATAGAAACTAGAATGTCTTAGATGCTGAATCTATAAGAATGGCCTAGAACAGCAAGAAATTTGGTACGTAGAATTTTAAAGACAAGAAAAAGGATAGAAATGCCAGGAAGAGAAAAGGAAAGAAAATCAGTGGTTAGTTAGCTCTTTTCCATGAACTTAGAGGTTGAGATTCAGGAGAACATCACCTTTTGAGCACTGGGGAACACGAGCCTTCTTTGGTGTTCCAATGTGGAAAGTAAGCTAGAAAGATTTTTGGCTTCTTGTGTGAAGCTTAGAACCTATGAAACACTAACATTGATTCAAATAAGAGAAAACACTCCTGGCCATCGTCTAACCATTAAGCAGGCCTGTACATGCAAATACACATGTGATCAATACATAAGGAGAGTAAGATCAATCTGATGAGCTGGTTTCTCTGACAGTTTTCCCATCCCTTAATTCAGCTGTTCTTTGTCAGGTCATGCAAACATTTACTTGCAAAAGGTGTTCGAAGAGGTTAGCTGTCTTTTGCCCTCCGTAGAACTCTCTGTTTGGAACGACAAACCCTTAATCCATGTGGTATAAAATCCATGATGACATCTCTTCGCCGTTAACCTCAAAAAAGTAACTCACTTTATAACAATATGCTCCACAGAAAAGTTTACTTTTGGCTCCCATAGTACATCGTTGTAGCGGGTTCCTTTAGTCGCGGATATGCCCTTTTGGAGCTTTGACCGATGACCTGGCAGGGTGGGACACGGGGCACAGCAAGCGGTTGTGACCAGGAATGGGGACCACGTAGACGAATGTTTATTGGTTCTTGGCGAAAGCGAATCTTGGCAGGTTGGGCATGGGTTTTAAGGAGGTTGGAGGGCGAAGGGTGGAGGGATGATTGAAAAGCAAGAAGTGTAAGGCTGGTTTTGGAGCTCATTTGAGTTTCTGTAAGCCCTTTTCTGTATCCATGGACCTCGCTTGGGCACACGTCCAACGTTAAACCGCTACATTGTTCGGCTGTTTACTAAACTATTTCTTTGTAATCCACTGTGCATTACCCAATTTGAGCATGCATAAGAAAACTATTTTGGCTAATAAGATTTTATTCTTCAGCATAATTTTATGTTGTTTCTGTTTCTATCGTCTAAGGGACCGCATGATTTTCTTTTGTCCTTGTCCTGCCATAAACACATATAGCTTCTGTGAATATAATGAAAAGTAGAGTGAACCTCAGTTGGAGATAAACTTGCATATGCAAGCCTGTCACATGCTAGTCTTAGCTCAGACTTTGCGATTGTTTTTGTGGACCACTGTTTGCGGTTAAGATGCCTTCCTGAATTTGTCCTTGATTGTGGTGTCAGTAGTTCGATATTTGATGATCTAGGAGGAGGCCCTGGCACCATAATTCTCACTCTTTTATGGCCAGAAACGTTTAGTTCAATGCTTTCTTCCTCCAGTTTTACATTAGCATCTTGAGCATGTAAAACTAATTAGCCATCCAATAGTCTAAGCGACTTACCAAAACGTGGTGTAGACGTGTCACAATCGGGCCTTGTCACCTTACCAAGCAAAGTACGCAATTTCCGTTGCTTCTCTAGGTGCTCTGTACGTTCGAGCTCTCTCTCCAACTCTTTGACTTTCTGCAGGCACAAAATGAGGTAAACTCGACTCCACTCTTCCACCAGCTTACCTTTTTCATCAAGGCCCGCGACTGAGCAGCCTGGCCTCTCAAAAAGACCCGTCGTTTAAGCATATTAGTAGCATCAAATTGCATTGCTTTTTGAAATAGCAGAGACTGTGTCTGGGCAGATGCAGCCTTCCAAGCATTCAGTCTCTCTGGCTGAGGGTTTGGAAATGGCAAAGCATGAAAAAATGTAAACTTGTATGTGCTTGGCTTGAAAGGGTTTGCCACACCTGAAGCTAAAAAGGGTGTGAATGTTATCACTATAAATAAATTAATGGCATACCAATGTGCATTTCGCGGTTTTTCGACCGTGAAGAATGCCTTGCGAACCTAACGATGCTTCTTTCTAAGCAGGCGGCAACTTCCTTAATCTTTTTTCTCTTATTTGCAATCCTCAGGATTTCTTGTAAATTTTCCATCCTATCATGCTCCTTTCCCAATATCAGGTGTTAGCAATAAGTTTGAATGCCTGTCAAGAAAAAAAAACCTTTTGCAGTGCTTTCATAAACCTGTGACGCACAACAGCTCTGGCCTCTTCAGCGTACTTTTGCAGGAAATTAACATTTTTCATCTTTAAGGAGCAACTCGTGAGGGTGATAATAATGCGTATAAGTACTCACTTTGTCCAACATAAGTACAGCAGCTGCTCTATGGCCATCACCAACGTTATTCAGCGCACATACGCATCTGTTTTCGAGTTCTTTCAGACGATAGTTATGATTTTGCTCCCAATCTTCCTGCAAGGTGGAATCAAGGACACATCGGTTGAAACTACGAGTACCTTCAGCTGGGTGAAGAATGCTTTTAAGTTCTCTTGCCTCCTCTGCAGATACCGTTGTACTTCCTGTGATGAAAACTGGCGTTCCTGGTCCCGCACCTGAAGGACGCACAATCTTTGTCTACCAAAATCACATCAAACGTAACCTGCATCATTCGGGCTTTCCTCATCTTCTGCTGGCAGGATCGCAAATCAGATTCCTACTGCTCTTTGGTCATGCGATATGCCATGATGCCACTGTTCTTGAAATGGACTCTGACTACCCAAGAATTGCTTCCAAGAATATTCTTTATCATAATCTTGCAAACAATAAAATAGTTTTTTAATCTGTGCTTCACTAGAAGCCTAGCAACAATTTACATTACAATCTTATGAGAAACCTGACACGATGGCGACAGACTGCTGCTAATACCAGAAGAAAACCGATTTAAGGCGTCTTTGAATTTTTGAATCGGCATTTGGAATTCTTCCACAACTTTGTTCTATTTTCTCTTTCACAAATATCTAGAAGTTCAGGGTTTGAGCTTTTTTGCAAAAAGCCCAGCATGTGGAGTTTACATATGCAATATACATAAATGTCATGCACAAATAAACAATATCGCGACCAGTCCTTTTTTATTAACTGCCAAATAGGGTTTTGCAGTCAAGCGGCAATGGAAGTGCTAGGTTCTAAGCAGGACAAATCTGCTGCCATGAGTTCCAAAGTCATGGTACGCACAGCCGCTGGCAGCAAGTAGAAATTCTAGTCATGTGTTTTAGGCATTGCTGCGAAAGCTGTCCATTGACACTTGGCTTAGAGCGCATGGAAAATCTGTACGCCCTGAGTTGACGAAAAAGCAAAAGCAGGAGCTGAAAGAATGTTTTGAGCTGATTGATTTAGAAGGATCAGGTGGCAAGTCTTTTCCCATTTTAATGGCTGTTGAGGAACATTTGCAGGTGCCATTGACGGTGGTGAGCTCATGGCAGCATTTAATGTTTTAGGAATGCATGTGACTAGGTCCGAAGTAGATAGGCTTTTGGACGAGGTGGACGAAGCCAAATGTGGTGAGGTTCGAACTTTTGCTTTTTCCGGGTAGAACCTTGATAGTTTTTGTCCAGGTTGAGTATCCTGACTTTGTTCGTATTATGAAGTCCAAGCTCGAAACCCAATCTGAAGACTCTAATGATGAAGATTGTAAAAACACAACTTTACTCCTTTCCTAGAGTATCAATGTTGTTCCATCTAATTTAGCGAAGCTCAAAAGCCAACAGCTTCCATTCCAGCTTCTTGCACGCGCATATCGGCGCAAGAAGGTTTGAGTAAATTAATTAAATTATATTTTGCCTATTTTTAATTTTCAGCTTATCGAGGCAGTGATGATTGGCGATAAAACTGCTCAAGAACGCTTGAGAGCAAAAGCTCTTGAAGCTGAGGCAGAACACCTGTCTGTGCTGGCTGCTATGGAAGCAGAAAGACAAAATCCGGTCTGTTTGGAATTTTCATCTATTAGAGATTTTCTTTTTTAGTTGCCCCAGACTTTGGCTTATGACGAAAAGGACTTGCGGACAATGTCTGACATCAACTACCAGGTTGGTAGCATATATGAAGATGACTTTTCTCTTATCTTTGGCATACAGAAACTGAGGCAGGCTCAAGTTCGAGACAAGCACATCAGTACGCTTTGATCTTCGTTCAGGTAGCTAGTTACCTCTGCATCCGTTGCAGATCGCTCGTTTCCAAGCTACGTTGTGGATAGCCTTGACGAAGATGTAAAGAAAGTACTCTATGGAGTTCAGGAAAACGAAATTCCAGCTGCCACTGACGAAGACAGCTCGTTTGCGGGTAATGATACACATTAGTCAAAAACTGAAATGCATAATGGTTCAGCTGTTTTCATACAACCCGGGCAAGAGATAAAGCCTATCAGTTTGAGCAAGCAGATAAAAGACTCTTACAAGACAGAGCTAGCAGATGTCAGTCAGCGCCATTGCAAAGTTGGGCATTTGACTTTATTTTTCTAAAGGTAGAGTAAAGTAAAAAACACAGGTTCGGCATAAGCCCGTGCTTGAGCAGCAGATGATTCACCTGAAGGCACTCAAGTCTTTGCAAGAAGCTCAACAAAGAAAAAGTTTGTAAGAAGGGGGAACAACTATTATCCTCGACTATGTATCCTTTGCCACTAATACTATGTTGCTGGCATGGATCCCTGGGTAAAGTGGATTTGAAATTTAAAAGTGGACTTTAATTTCTCTCAGCGACTCGCACTTCACCCCAACAGACTTCCCTCTACTGTGAACATTGGTGAGGCTGGGGCCGTCCATGCAGACACCGGTGGAATATGCTGCTGCGGAGAACGTCGCACCTCCTGGAAATGCCGTCATCCTATGGGAGTTTTTGACAAGTCATCCATGGTATAGATTCTACAAACTCCGTTCTTGACAAGGGAAATGGCACATTGGACTGCACGCGCAATCACCCAAGCGCTATTTCCATGACGAGGTGCACCACTGCAAGAAGAGAGCCCGTTCCGTTTGGTTAACCGAGTAGAGCGACCTCTCGCACAGGAAAGAAGCAGATGGAGGTAAGGGGGCTCTGTATTCTAAGTGGAAAAAGCAAGGCTTTTTCGTCTCGTTGAGGGACCAAGTACCGGGGGCATGGCATTCTCGGTTCTTCATGGTCGGAAGAAGCCGCCTGCGACATGGGCTGAAGAATCTTCCGAGGAGGAGACCAACATTCTGTCACTGTCTTTGGAGGAACTTCATGGAGAGGTAAGCGTCTTGCATCAGCAGGAGCTGAAAGACGCTCAAGGTGGTCAAGGGATCCAGGAGGATGGAATGGCCTATAGGCGACAAGAGGATCTTGAACGACAAATGGAAGAAAGGATGCAAAGGAGCTACTGAGGTGTAGCCGATCCAAGAACACCAGGCCGGCAAGCATCCGGGGTGCAGGACGTTCACAAGGAGTGGGTTTCCGGGATCTCGGACAACTAGAAACTTCCTTTTTTGGGAATGTTGGCATAGACTTTGATCCAGGCGTCTTCTATGCAACTTCTGAAAGTATGAGAGGTAGCTCAGAGCAATCGTGCACCATGGCTGTGGGACATATAAGCGATCTTAACAGCTGGAACAGCCAATCATGTTGCTGAAGTCGAGAGAATTCCCAATGTACAATGCGGGACAAGAAGGGAAAGAAGGAATTGGCCAGAGCGGGTCAAGGAAGAAGAGGAGAGAGAAAGATGTAGGAAAATGAGAGACACAACCTACCTTCAGCCACTCCTTTATATCGTGTGCTCGTACCAAGAAGTGGCTGTTTCCTTTACCAAGCTCTTCTCCTTTAGCTTCAGGTGCTGGATTCTTTGTTCAGCCGGTGTCTTCATGGCATCACTCATGGAAGCATCATCCACCAAGCCAGTGGGGCAAACAGTCAGTGATCGGGGTGTTTGGTCCTCTTGATATTTTCACTCCAAGAAAGCTGCTGCTATGGGCGTTTCCGTTGGTTCACAGCCGAGCAGCGATAATTGCCAAAGCAAACGTTCTATTGATAAACCAGATTTTATCTCACTCTCACAGCTTTGATTTTCACACGAGGCTCAACAAATGGCCCAATGCTGCTGAGCTCTTCAGATCAGTGGCACCCAACCTGGTCTACTTAGAAGGGAGAAAACTCTGTAGGGATGATCCTCAGAATAGTCTCCTCCTATGCAAGTATTTCTGTGACTAAGTACGACAAACACTGTGACCAAGTAACAAGCCTTTGAACATCATATTCTTGACCACATTGGAACAGAAAAACAAAAAGAAAAGGTTTAGCCACAGCTGGGCTCGCTCACTTTCATACCATCCAGTGAGATTGCACCATTTACAAAAGTGATATCTGCGAGAACTAGAAAACGATGCAAGTGTTCGCGAGAAAAGAAAAGTATATTTGTTGTAAAATGATTTATGCCAACCTGTAACAAGACCCTAAGCCAACTGGCTAAAGGGGTGATCAGACCTGGTGCCTAACATGCAGGGCTTTGAAACCAGTGGCAGAAAGATTCAAGGCTCAGGAAAACTTCACATATCCCAAGTTTTCCTTCAAGGACAACTTGTGGTGGGGACATTGCATCCGCAACTGCTAACAGGTTTTCCAAGAATGCCATGAGGGAGCTTTGGTGACACATAGTAGAAAAATCTTTGTGCACTACTAACTTTTTATTGAATTTTCTTTTTTCTCATAGATATTGAGAATGTAGAAAGCTCAAAATCAATACTGCCTCGAAGAGCTCTAGCGTTTTCTTGCTTGGGCATTCCCCATGTTCATTGCATTCCAGAGTACCAAGTGGTCCATGTCTATCGGATTGAATCGTTCAAAGTCGCGAACACTACAAATATGGCCTGCCTCTTCAAAACGCTACCCATAAGATTCAAAGCAAACTTGCACACACAATAATTTGTCCCAATTCATGCACATCAATTCGTTCAAAAGGATAACAAAAGTGGGTCCTTTCTGTGCATGGTTGTGGCAAGACGCATGAGCACCACCGGGAAGAGATCCAGGTTCTGCCATGAGAAAAAGTTGATAAAGATCACTAAGAAAAAGATTATAAAACAATCACTCATGTTACCTCACAACAAAGATTTCTGGCTATCAATAGCACATCTTGCTTGACTTGATGAACAACGGCTGCTTCTGGTGTTTACTCCCTTGGTTACTATTGTAGCCAGGGCAGTCCCTTGTGGCAGCATTGCCTGGTCGTAGTGCAGTATTGTAAACAAGTTAACAAAACCATCACTCATATCCCGACAGGTTCCAGTCCATTGGAGAAAATAAAAAAATCTTTCAACAATGTACTAAAAAGAAAAACAAGAAGCTACCTTGGTCGCCAGTGGTTCAATATGGTGCTTAAATTCCCCCCTAGGACTTGAGAATCTTTGGCACTCAACGAATGGGCACACAAGAACTTGGTCGTATCTACACTATTCAATGGTGATACCCGAGGGCTTAGAGGCAATTCTATATAAAGTTGACCATTAAGTAGCAACACATATGAAGTTAGAGGAAGAAGTATATGGAAAGCATCACAACACACATCTTGCTTGCTCTACCTTGTTTGGCAAATGCTCAACCTAGATTCCTACTCCATACATCACCATAGTTATCATATTAGTGTCAACCATCAGATTGGTATGAGCTCTAGAAATAGTTTAGCATATTTGAAGTTAAACAAAGAGCAATGTTAAGCAAAGAATCTTACTATGCTATTATAAAGAACTACAAAACAATATTTTTAAATAAAATATTTATTTACCTGTTTATGTTTTTGCAATATCTCCTTATATATCACATTCATGTGTATGTTGTGCTACTTTGCTTATCAAGACATTGACCCTTATATTCATCAATACACAATTACTTTATCTTTTCTTTATAATGCTACATATAATTTTTCATGACCAAAAATAGGCTTACGCAAATATATGCTTATATTGCTCAGTGTTTGACTCTGTGTAGCAAAAACAAAGCAAATCATTTTGGAAATTAGTGTCTCTTTAATACAAATGGCATGTCCCCTTTAGTTAATTTGAGAACAATCCTTGGTAACAAAACCTTTTTTCCTTCTCTATTTTCTTGTAAGAGTCTTGCTTCCAAAATATTATATAGTATGTCATTATTAGTTTCATGCCATTGCCACTTTTTGTGTCAAGTTTCTTAGAAATGCTCCCAACTTTTATATTTAGATTGTGTAGTGGCATTCCAGACAGTGTGATTGAGTTAAGAAACTTCACAGGATAATTCAGAGTTTTTTCAAAGAAAAATCTTCATGGCATAGAATAAGATAGAGGTCAAAAAGGAGGTGAAAGATGGTGGTTTAGCAGGGAATCTTGTCCAAAAAGTGTGACAATTTTTAAAACTAATGAGTTTTACAAGAGTAGTAGGAGAAAAAATAGGCTATGAAATTTCAACTATAGCAGATTCCTCAATTGAATCACTTTCAAATGTATTTATGTTTCTAAAAGTCATTAACCTCCCTCTTTAAGACTTGTTCATTCAAATCTAAAGAATGGTCATTTAATATTCTTAGTCTTCTAACTGCAGTTAGTATAATCTCTCTTTTCAAAACATGGTTTATCATTTTATCTTTGATTTGCACTTTATTGGCAATTTTTTCACTTGGTCCTTATGTCCTTGTAGAGAGGGTAATTATCCATTACCCAACTTCATTAATCACTCTGACCACTCTTTCTCATCCATATTTATATGTATTTTCCTTTTTAAAGTAAATATAATAATTGATGACTATAATGGACTGGACTTAATGCTATTTTGTACAATTTAATCCCATCTTTTTGCTTTTTAGAACTGGTAGTGTTTGTCTAAAATCACCAAAATAAAATAAAATATTTAATTATTTAAACTCTTTATCTTCTTTTTTATATCACAAGTCAGCCACTCCAGAGCTCTAAAAGAATGTGCAAGTACTATACTTATTTCATTATAAATGAGGAAATTGGTATTTTTAATATGTTTAATAGCACTTGAATTTTCTGTCACATCAAAAGTGCATATTTTAGTTATTGATATAAGTAGTTTAAATGTTTAATAAACAATTCATCTGTTGATAAATAATGTACAAGCAACATATCTATAGAATTTAGAGATTATCCCGAACATAATGGTGTTTGTCCCATGTCCAAATTCACAATCTAGAGACATTCTATATTTAGTAAGTTTCAAGTTTGGCCCAGAGACTAACTTTTGGCACTAAGGGTAGCTAAAGGCAAAAACCTAAATCTTAGTCTATACAACTACTATCACATTCTTTCCTATAGATTTACATGTAATAGTATTATTTTGAATAAAATTGATTTTTTAATACCTCTAACATCACCAATAAAAATTAGTTGTGGTTTACTCTTGTCATAGAGAGATATAATATATGTGTCAAACATTTTTGCATTAGTCACTATTTAAACTGCTAAAATTTTATGCAAATCAAACTCTCAAATTACATCATATTATCTTCAAATATAACCTTGCATTCACATGAAAATTGTGGGATATCTTTAATACTAAGTCAAAATCTTGTATTGTTGTTCAAACATTTAAGATAAGATTTTTGTACCATCATAAAGTGATAATACTGTTTTTAAAACTAATAATGTATGCATTGATACATGGAAAACATATAAAAAAATCTAATGACATACAAATAAAAATATGATTGATACAAGATTAGACACAATACAAAAGGCTACAATTTGAAAAAAATGTCATTCCATAAATTAAAAGATTATGCATCATCAATACCCTAATATATGAGTAAAACCTTACCTTTCACTGAAAACTTTTGGCCTTAATAACATTGTTATATTGCCATAAATTTGAATTAAAAAAGGAAAAATATAGATAATAATCTTAATTTATATAAGCATTATCTCTATACAAAAACATGTACAGAAATAATATTAATGATATGTAATATAATACTTTAGCATTTAATAAGTACTAAAAATCATAACAATATTTATATTTTTTAAATTTATAAGATGTATATAATTTAAGTGAGTTTTAAATCTATATTTTTTAACATTATTATATTTTAGTGCACTTAAAGTAACACTTTATTAAATGGAAAATTTGTAGTGTTGAATGAATCATCAAGTGATAATAATTTTTATTAATTATATAGTTTGCAAATAAAAGAAAAAATTAGTTACCAAACCTCAAATTCTAAATCACTCATCTGGCCATGGAATTCCATAGTGAGCAATTCCATTTATAAAAGATCCAAGACTTCACTTAACAATCAGGATTTTAAATGTGATATTATGTTATGAGTGATATTTATTATGTTCTGATGTGTGTTGGTGATAGAGTCAATTGTAGAAGGGATTTTTAATATAAAGATTATATATTTTTAACTATATATGATTACAACTCTTTGAAATTACTAAAACATCAGGAATAAACATGATGGTCTCAGTGTAGCTGAGACTTTAGTCACTAATTTTCATCACTCCCAGCAATGATAATGTTATTATACTATACCATAATCAAAATATAATAATATTAAATTTTAGATGCTACATCTAAATTTATTAAAATTATTAATTTTTTAATGATCTATGTTTTTCGATAATCATGTTCTCCTTTAGATAATTTCTGGTTTTAAAAAAATTAATTTTAATATTATATTTGAACTGAAATTTTCTAAATTGTTAGCTCTATATGATTTAAAATCCATTGGCTAAAGACAATATGCAATAAATTTATTGCAAGTTTAAAAGTTTATTAAAGCTTTTGAAGTCATAACTTCCATAAGCTTTTATAATCATAACTTCTAATATGATATCACCTAATTATAATCCTGATGAAGCATAGTTTATTATTTTCAATTTTATATATTTAAATTTTAGTGTTTCTACTACTTTGTAATCTGAATTTCTTTTCATAAGAAGTTCATTTAGACCACTCTTTTTAACATTTTTTATTCTTATTTCTAAAAATTTTCCTTCTTATTCAATATTTTTTCTTAAGCAAATTTTTTCATCATTTATATTTCATAATATTTATCTTTTATATTATAAGTTACAAATGCCTTACACACTCTTGATCTGCTGGTAAAGTATGTTCTGTATTATAGGTGTATTAATATTTCTTATTATATAAAATACATAATATAAATATTTCTAAAAATATTATTTCTATATTTCCCAGCAGAGTTGTATTTATCTCAAAAATGTGACATATAAGTTTTCTGTATATATAAACCTTTACTTTGTATTTTTTAAATACTTAATTTATCAGTTTGAACTAAGAAGATATTTTTCTTATGTTTTGATAGGGATTGAGATAATACAAATGCAGAAAAATTCTAGAGAAAAATCATAAGACATATATAAACCTTATGTTTTAACTATAGAAAATAAATCATTGTGTCAATATTGAGAGAAAAGATAAACCTCATGTAAAGCTGCTGGTAGATTTAAGTAAGATTATGAGTAAGAAGACCAATTAAAAATATAAAAGACTTTGCTAATTTTTGAGATATTATTAAGATATGGATTTGATATTTGTATATGTATGAAATATCTTAAACAGTATTAGATACCATATCATATATGAGACATGAATGCATAGTTTTATCATGAAGCATTTGTACAGGTGTGTCTTAATACAAATATTATATCTCTAATGCAATTATTATCTTTGGATGAAGATAAAAGAGAATATTAGTTTAAGAAGATCTATAAATTTTCTCTTATTTAAAAGTTGCTTGAAACAGTTTTTCTATCTTTGGATGGATGGTAAAACAAGTGCATTGATGTTTTATTTTATCTTTTCTTATCTTCCATAATTTGTCATTGTAAGTATTATTTCTACAATGGCACAGAGGAGCCCAAAAGGTTGTATATCTATGATATAAGAACAAAAACTTCTTAGTATATAAGGAGAAAGGTGAACAAGAAATACAAGCTTAGGTCCTTTATACATACACAACTAAAGCAAAAACTTTGATACAATTAATAGCAAAATGCAAATTAAAAACACTTGATGCTACATACTTATATTTAATTGACTCCAACTACAGTTTTAAAAATGACTTAAAACGGCTCTATAAAGTATATAGAATGTATGGACAAACTAATAATTATCTATCTATTAAAATAAACTACTCATTGCTATCTCTCATGGTATGACATCCAGATGACAAATATTCCAAACCATCTTAAGTTCCACCAACTAATAAATCATAATGATATAACAAATACATGATGTAATGAATATAGATGGTAGTAAATTCTTGAAAAAAATAACCTTGTATGCATTTAATATAGTAAGTTTGCCAACCAAGATACATTCCTAGTCATCATACTCATATATTTAAATAAAAGAACTGATATAATAATAGCATATACTGGGGATGCTTATTCTAGGTATATGCCAAAATCTAATGATTATTATTATGTTAAAAATTACAATTATGATCACAACTCTTTGAAATTACTAAAACATCAGAAATAAACACGATGCTTCCAGTGTAGCTGGGACTTTTGCTAGTACTCCCTTATTTAAAAGTGCTATTGGCATATGGCATATGGCGTCTTTTATTCTATTTTTAGAATATTATTTGTGAATATACTTATAATCTAATGGTTGAAATTCAAAAAATTTA
Organism: Selaginella moellendorffii; assembly: GCF_000143415.4. Taxonomy (NCBI): domain Eukaryota; kingdom Viridiplantae; phylum Streptophyta; class Lycopodiopsida; order Selaginellales; family Selaginellaceae; genus Selaginella; species Selaginella moellendorffii. Next base: position 153,248 of record NW_003314264.1, read on the forward strand.
AATAAATAGGCTTTTGGATTGATGCAAAAAACTTTGGCATTATGAAGTTTAACTTTTGGATGTGTTGAGAAGGATGTTGTGGATTGTACTATGATTTCTTCTTTGGCATTAAAATTGGTTTATGTGAGATTTATAATCATTATTAAGCAAAACTTGGCTATAGGCTTCTTCAAGTTTTGGCTAACTTGAAACTTACTAAATATAAAATGGCTTTAGATTGTTAATTTGGGCATGAGACAAACACTATTGTATTCAGGATAATCTCTACATTCCATAGATATACCAAATTAGCAAATCTTGACACTTTCCATAAATAGAAATTGGGATCAAATGGAACTAACGCAAGGTGCATGATAGCAAGAATGTTTGGTAAACACAGTAAGCTATCATTTAGTGAATATTGAGGGACTAAGCTTAATATTGTAAGGGTTTCTATAGCGCAAATGAATTTGGAGCCGAACTCCAATTATTCCGCTACAAAACGAGGGTCTGGTACAATCCCATGAGCACCAGCTCCCCGTATCCAGCACCTGCACGCAAAATAGTGTCAGACAGAGTCTGGCACAATTTTGGCATACTAGTGGCCTAACGCAAGGAGGAGGGTACCCCACTGACTAGAGTAGCATGGAGCTTGGGTTTAGACCTAAGCCGAATGTAGAGTAAAGAGTGACACAGCCCAGCGGGAGCCAAACTAATGTCTCAGGTGGTCAGACATGCATTCCAACCACTATCTCCCTACTATACATTTGGAACCCCCCACCCTTGCCACCCTTGCTACTTCGAGTATGTAAGCAACCAAAGAGAACGACTTGAGAGACCCTTGGTCTCGGTCATTCTGGTTCGCGTATTTGGTTTGCCT
>NW_003314264.1:155941-177479 GCF_000143415.4 Selaginella moellendorffii
AGGGATAGTGAGGTCTAGGAACTAGTTTTGAAGGGACTCTCCAGTTGGGCTTCCAAACCGACTTGAGGTTGAGACTGGGACCGAGGGGCCTTGGGTGGGAGTGAGCATGGACTTGGCTGGTGCCGAAGGGGCCATCCAAGGAAGTGCTCAAGAGCAGCTCCCATTCCCGAAAGGGAAACCGACTGCGGTGCTCCCGGCTCAGGTGGAGTGGTGCCCCACTTGAGTACCTTGTGGCTCATTGGTCCTCGCCCTTCCGGGGGCTTGGGCCTTCCCTTCGGGATGGAAGAGGGGGGGGTAGAGGTACCCATACCGGGCCGTTAGGCCACGGTGTTTCGCCCCGACGTCCCGAAGCAAGTGCTGCACCCAAGGCTTGGGATTTAGAGGGTCACATGATCAAGTCTTGTGGTACCAAGGGGTGTTAGGAATTTGGAGGCTTGGTGTGCTTGGCTGCTTGTGCCTGCGGGGAGTGTAGCCGAACCTTAAGTCCAGTCTAACCCGGGGAGGGGGATTGGGAGAGATTTGGGAATCCGTAGATGGATGCCTAACACTCCGTTGCTCGTGCAGTGAGTAGCTGAAACCAAGTAGGACCAAGTAGGAGCTGGTAGCATAGGCGAGAACCTTGGCGAGGGAACTTAGCACAAGCCAAGGCAGAGTTTGTCGGATAGATGAGGTAAGCTGGCAAATTGGAAAGGAAAAATTTGTGGCTTACAGAGTACCACTCAGCTTACAAAGGAATAATACATCCCTGCCGGCAGGGACATAGAGAGAAGGCCAAAGGCCCAACTTCCCCTGAGCAAGAAATCAACCCCGTTGGGAAGATTTAGACAACTATTGTAAACAAGCAGATTAAGTCTTGATAGGATACATCCCGACGATGCTAATCCTTATCACGTCGATACCTATCTTGAGCTTTGCCCATTGCCTCAATAGCTCTAGACCAACCTTGGCGTAGCTGCTCTGCCTAAGTCTCAACGGTCGGGACCAGCATTACAGACATTGGTTTTGGTACAACAATCTGAACAATCTGACTAGAACATCGTCGATATATAGGACAATAAATGCGTCCAAATAATCTCTGAATATTCTATCCATCATAGTGCTGAACGTTGCTGGAGCATTGCATAACCTAAATGATATAACAAGGAACCTATAAGATCTATATTGAGTTTTAAAGGCTGTCTTCTCCACATCCTGATCCGCCACCTGTATCTGATGATACCTAGACTGCAAATCAAGTCGCGTAAAATACTTAGCCTCTCGTCAACCCCTTCAGCTTCACCACCACTATCTTCCCTCATGACATTAACACGAGACCTTGTCTTATGCTTGTTGGGACATTTCGAGGACCTATGTCTTAACTCTCCACAATGGAAGGAATGACCCACACTACCCATTCTTCTAGGAGCAGGTTTTGCAAGTTGCTGCTGCTTGTACCCACCAGGAGGAGGAGTAGAGGGCCTAGGACCAGAAGAAGCTGGTGGTGGTCTCCAACCACCACCACCTTTGTTAACTATAGCTTGTGAGCCTCCAAGGCAGTACCTGCCTTCCACCCTCTATTTCCGGTCACCTTGTTTATTCCTAGAATTCTTATTCTTGTCCAAGGTACCAGCATTAGCTGCTGATATTGTTCCATGAGTGAATGGCTAAAGGCAACTTGCTATGCTACCTCCTTACACTCCAGGTATGTCTTCGGCTTAAACTTCAAAATCTCATTGCGAGAAAGTGAACTTAACCCTCAAGAAAATAACTTTGAGCATCTTCATCACTCATATTTGCAATCATAATGTGCTTCTGAGCAAATGCATTAACATAATGCATGAGGTCCACTCGCTGCTTTAACCATCACAGCTCCACGTGAAGTCTCAGACCAAGATCATCTAGCAAGTATTCCTTATGGATACAAGACCGCATCTTGGTCCAACTTCTAGGCTGCCCTTTTTTAGCACACACTTAGCACCACCAAGTTTTGGCATAATCAGTGAGAAAGGATTATGTGCACGCAACTTTCCTATGATCATCTACGTTTGCCACTATGAAAATAGTTTTCCATATTATAGACCCAGTCTTCCAAAACCTAATAGTTTCATATGCCTTTGAAATTGGGTGGTTTCGGAGGCTTGAACTTTGAAACTTGTGCAACTAGGAGCAGTTGTAGAACTTCATCATCCTCAAAACTTGAAGAGGAGTCTGGTTGGTTAGATTTAGCTGGTTTAGCTGCCTTAGCTTCTTTCTTCCTATTCTTGTTCTCCTTCTTCAATTTGTGAATTTCCCTTCACAAATTCTTGATCTTGACTTCATGAGCCGTACGCTACAGCGTCGTAGCATCTAGCTCTTCCTCTTCTGAATCAACCTTAGCCTCTTCCGCAACATCTTTAGTAGGAGTTTCTTCCTCTCGATTCGCCCACCTAGAGGTTTCAGCGTCATCAGCATGGTTCCTTTTCACCATCCTATTAGCTGCATGCATGCCTCTATTAGTAACTAAACATGCATACAACGTTCTTACCGAATGGTGCAATCCAACTAATCCTACACAATTGCTTCGATCTACAAAAAAAGTCTCTGCGTATGCAACTTGAGTCAGAAAATCTGACAAAAGATGAATAGGAATCGCTAAGACAATTTCTCTAATACCAAATGTAGCGCACCTAAATTTGGAGTTGAACTCCAAGCCTATTGTGCTACAAAACGAGGCTCCAGTACAATCCCACGAGCATTAGCTCCCCGTATCCAACACCTGCATGCAAAATGGTGTTATTTTGGCACAATTTTGGCATACTAGTAGCTTAACGCGAGGAGGAGGGTACCCCACCGACTAAAGCAATGTGGAGCTTGGGCTTAGACCCAAGCTAGATGCAAAACAAGGAGTGACATAACCCAATAGGAGCCAAATTAATGTCTCAAGCGGTTGGACATGCATTCCAACCACTATCCCTATTATACATTTGGAACCATGTCTCAAGCGGTTGGACATGCATTTCAACCACTATCCCTATTATACATTTGGAACCTCCTATAGCCCCCCCGCCCCCCCCCCCCCCCTTTGAGGAACACATGCTTTGGGCTTTCACCCCAAGCGTCCTTTAGTACTAGGAGTTAGTCCTTAGGACAAGCTCAAAATTTACTAAATATGGAATGTCCCTAGATTGCAAATTTGGACATGGGACTAACACCATTGTTTCGGGCCAAAATCTACATTCTGTAGATATGTCAAATGTGCGAATCTAGACACTTTCCATAATTAGTATTTAGGATCGAAATGAGACCAACACAAAGGGCATGATAGCAAGGGTGTTTGGCAGACACGATAAGCTATTATTCGGCAATATTGAGGGACTAGTCTCAATACACAAGGGTTCTTGCCAAGCTAGTGCAAGATAGAGCAAAAGAAAACTAAAAGCCAAGCCAAAAATGTTTAGCTAGAAACACATAGGAGTTCCTACCTTATGTCCATCTGGCTAAGTACAGATGCTAAACCCAATTTACTAATACTTGGACAAGAGGGGCTAATGATGGGAACTAGGAGTATCGACCTTCTGCCGTCATGGCAGTAAGGGAAGAGTTATTATAAGGACTAGCTGATAAGTATCTTTTGATACTCAAAGTCACATTTGCGACAGTTTCTAACACTAGCAAGTGCAAGCTAACAACATGAATTTCTCATCACTATATCAAGTATGCTTGATTAAATGACAATTTAGGATTTTGTTCCTTAGTGCCCTTCCAGTCTAAGTGCACATGTGATGACTAGTTTCTCAACTAGTTTAGGTAGAGACTGATAAAGGATCCAACAATATTGACCTCTTACCATTGTGGCAGTAAGAAAAAAATATTTGAAATGACTAGTCAATAGGTAACTTTCGATACCCAAAATCACATTTGCGACACTCTCCCCCTTTTAGGGAAGATCAATGTCCTTGTTGATGCATACTATAGTCTCAAGCACTGTCAAGGAACCAACTCCAGAACAAGTTTACGGTGTTCACACAGTGTGAAAAATGCACCAACTTAAATGAGTTTTGAGGCAACCTCTTTGTTTAACATGGATACACTACCAACTCAGACACCTTCCAGCTGTTACCAACAAGGAAATGACCAATAGAGTTAGACACCCTTGCTGCTTTGGCTATCATTTAGCTTACAAAAGTGTGATATGCCCCTGCCCATAGGGACATAGAGAGAAGCTAGAGGCTTCAACCCTCATGAGCAAAGAAACAAAACTAATTAGTAAGATTTATATAGACTACTGTAAATAGGCAGTTAAAGTTGTTTATATGGTCATACCCATTAAACGAAATAAGGAACATTGAGAGAGAAGCATATGATGTGACCAGTCGACAGTAGCTACCCTATGACTAAAGATTTTACCATGCACACGAAGTGCCAAAGTTAATCTGCCTATACTAGCCCAAACTTAAAGATCAATAAATGGAAAATATCAAAGTTAGAGACAATGATATCTAAGAGAGTTAATTATCAATGAATAAATTCTATATTAGAGCACAAAAGTATTCTAAATAAGTTATAATCAACTATCCTAGATGGTAGTCAATCATTATCAATGATTGCTAGATGTGAAAGCTAACTTCAACATCGGAGTTAATAAGCCAGAATGCCTTCCCTAATAACTTTTAACAAATGGAACAATGAGTATAAAACTCAAAGAATCAAAAGCTTGAAGTAGTCTATATTCAAGTCTTGTATAATAATAATCACAAGTCTTGTATGAACTAACTTCAATGCTAAAGAATAAATCATAGTACAACCCACAATATCTTCCTCAACACATCAATAAGCTAAACTTCATAATACAAAGCTAATAAAGAGCATGTTTGCATCAATCCAAAAGCTATGCTCAACTAGTGACCACTAAACAATCCTTCATGAATCCATCTATAGCAAAATAAAACTAACTTAATAACAAGCATAAGAAGAACCATTAATGATTAATATATCTTCAACTCAAATCTAATAAAGACTCAACATGTTTAATATTGATCACTAACTCTTCTTCTAGTAAAGTTAGCATAGTCCATGACTAAATCACTTTTCAAGGAAATGCTCAAAACTCAACCCCTATTAAATAATCTTATCTAGAACACAACTAACTCAACTTGCCACTCAGCTCATTTGAATAAAAATAGTTACTAATTAGCAAATGCACTAATGCTAATAACATAAAGTTACAGCTAAATCATTAACACTATCCACATTGAGACTAGTAAAACTCAATATCAATCTTATAGAGAGATATCTCACTTCACTCAAAGCTCTTTAACAAAAAAGCTAACCAAAGTCAAAGAGACCTTAGTTAATATCTGAGGTGAATCCTTCAATAATACTCAATTATAGATAACACATCAAGGACTAATTCACCACATCCAAGATTAAATGAAATCCAACACCGCGGACTAAATGCAACCAAATGATATCAACAACATGGAAAAACCATGTAAGTCTAACGATACGATCTTTTGCAACACCATTTGGTAAAGCAAACTTATCACTAATAAATCTTCATTGAGCAAAGCAAGTGTTAAAAGTCCTCGATGAAGTATATAAGTTATCACTAATCACAAAGCAATTGACAACTACCTTTCATCTTGCCTTCACAAGACCCAACCACTAAACTCATATAATCAAGTCATATATTTATCCAACATGAGCGTAATACCCCAGTTATGAGATATAGGAACATGAACAAACACAAACTAAATGACTACTCGAATGTAATCAAATTGCAATAAGCTCACTAACATGTTTAGCCAATAACTTTAAGCATGCCTTGAAGAGGCTAGCTATGCATGATCAACACTTAGTCAAAACTAAAGTAAAGATCATGATATGGACTCATATGTGTAGCACACATGAATTTAGAGTTGAACTCTAAGCCTATTGCACTATAGAACAAAAGTCCAATACAATCCCACAAGCACTAGCTCCTTGTATTTAACACTTGTATGCAAAATGGTGTTAGACAATATTTGGCATAATTTTGGTATACTGGTGGCCTAATGCAAAGAAGAAGGTACCCCACCAACTAGAGTAGTATGGAGCTTGATCTTAGACCCAAGTCAGACGTAGAACAAAGAGTGACACAGCTCAGCAGGAGCCAAACTAATGTCTCAAGTGGTCAAACACAACCACTATCCCTACTATACATTTAGAACCCTCTATAGCTCCCCCATATCCCCGCCCCCCCTTGACGGGCTACCAAAGGGATCCAATTGTATTGACTTCCTGCTGTCATAGCAGTAAGGAAAGAGTGTTTGTAAGGATTGACTAATAAATATTTTTCAATACCTCGAGAAAAATGATCAACAGATCAGCTATTGGAAAAGTCAAGAAAATTTATCCATCCTAAAGAAAAAATGACTCTCAGTATAGGAATACAAACTTTCAAAACTCAACCAACTTCTTTCTACTAACAACGTCACATATGTTCACCTCAACACAAATTCTCATGACCTAATAGTATGTCTAAGTATCAAACTTCCCAATATCCAATATAGACTATTGTAAAATGCAAATGAATACCCAAAACCCAATCACGAAGACCATATCTTCAAATATCCACATTGCACTAACACTCTTATTCAATCACCTTCAAGATCTAGTATGAAGCTAAAACACTAACAAGAAAAATGATATGAAAAATAAAAATTTAAGGAAAATTTCTCATCACTCAAAATAATAATGCCACTTCCACTAACACAAGTACTAGTAATGTCAATGCCTCAACTACATACCTTCTTGATTCAACAATTTACTCCAAGTGTTAATGAATAAATCAATACGTTATAGCAAATGAATGCTACAACTTTTTCTATCACCTTATAGGTAAACCCTCAAGGAAATAAAGTACTAACTTAAGCTTAGCATAATGGATCATTATTGAGAATCCAAGTAACTTCATAAACATATTACTCATAATTAGATGGATATGATATAAAAATCACAATAACTTGATCATCAATTGCGCAACACCACAAGCAAGCCTATATTATTACCTAAAATTTTACATGAGTATCAAATGCCAACTCTATTTGATAAAATGCAATATAAACACCACACCCCACTGATAGAGATTTATAACACCAAAAACCATTAACTTTTATTCATAACATGAACAAGCTCATGCCATTCTCTTTCCCACCAAACTCAGAACTAATTCAACATTAAGCTACTCAAGGAGTAATAGCAAGGTTCTTTAGAAAATAATTGAGCATTCTAACCCAAGTCTTTTGATAACAAGTTTAGACAAAATGGGTTAGCACTTCACTACTATCTATCCCACGACTCACCACTTGTAAGACCATCATAACTAATATGCACTAAAGTAGGGACTCTTGATTGCATGATGTGAATATGAGCAATGAGTCACACTTTTTTGCAAATCATCTTTCCAAGAAGAGAAAATGATTTACGTGTTTGATCCTTTGTCCACTCTCTTTTTGGACTCTACTTTGACCAAACCTCAAGCATGCTTTATTTCGTTAAAGTGGAACTTATTTAGTAAAGTGGGACATTAATTAGCATGTGTCCACATGCCATTTCCTAGTACTTAATTAATATTTATTAATACTTCTATCAGTTTTTTAATTTATTTTTTATATTTCACAATATTATAACACAAAATCATATGAAAAGTTTTTAATTTATAAATTATAAAGCTAAAACTTCAATTTTTTATTGTTGTTATAAAAATGGCATGTGGCCACACACCATAAGTGGGATAATGAAAAGTTCCATTTTAATGAAATAAAGCATAAGCGTGCTTTTGCACTGCCTTTAGTCCAATCCAAGAAAAGTATATAAGAGAGCATGGCAATGACTACTTGATCTAATAGACTAATCCCTACAATCTTGATTAACCCACTTGTAATCATGCCTACGAAGGATCTACTAGTGTTATGCTAAACAACTATAGACCAACCTATTTACCATTTATAGCAAATGTAAGTAAGGTTTACTTTTACCTATGGTACAAGGAACAACTCATGAAACCATTGATAGGCTAACATTAATCTTGCCAACTCAAAGTGTAACCTTGAGTTATTAATGTGCCTAACCCACAAGCCCAAGCATAAACTTGTGCAAATGGGACATCTCAATCCATCTTATGAACCTAAGAGTAAGCTCACATAATATGGTACGAAAAAGTAACTAAAATCCACAACCAAAGAACGAATGCAAAAGTCTTAACACCCAAACGTGTACCCACTTAAACCATTGTTTTTACAATGAGACTAGTTGCCCAATCTTATTGAGTAGTACTCATTGAGACTCATTCTTTGATACCAAATGTAACACATGTGGTTTTCACCCTTTATCCTAATTTATCATAAAATAATCATGAAGTAGAACCTAAACCCTCTATATGCCATATATCACATGCCATGTGTCCAAGGACAGTGGTGGGGAACCTAAGTTTTAGGGCCTTGGGCCACTAAATAAAAGAACGAAGCCAAACTCTTAAGCATGGAGCCAAGGAGAAAAAGTACTAGAGCATGGAGTGGCTCCTAAGCATACAGCCCAAGGAGCGAAGGGATAGGAGCACAAAGTGATATAGGAACAGTCTTAGAGCATCTAAAATCCCAATGCTAAGACTAGCACACAAAACGGAACTAAACAGAGTTTGGTGCTATTTTAGCATACTAGTGGCATAACATGAGGATATAAGTACTCCACCAGTTAGCATGGTGTGGAACTTGGGCTTAGACCCAAGCCAAATGCAGAACAAGAATAGGCATGCAAGCAAAAGCTAGACTATGTCTTAGGTTTGTCAGCCATGCCTGACCTACCCACTACCCCTACTATACATTTGAAACACAGCCCCCCCCCCCTGAGGAATGTATGCTTTGGGCTTTCACTCTTAGCCATCCTTAGTACATCTCTAGGACTAGCTCAAAACTTACTAAATATGAAATGGTGCTAAATTGCTAATTTGGGCATGGGATAGATACCATTGTGTTCAAGATAATCTTTACATTAAGCAAACAACATAAGTTTCTCATCACTATGTCAAGTATGTTTGACTAAATGACAACTTAGGATTTCCTTCCTTAGTGCCCTTCCGGTCCAAATGCACATATGATGGCCAGTTCCTCAATTAGCTTAGGTAGAGATTGATAAAGGATCTAGCAATATTGACTTCTTGCCGTCGTGGCAGTAAGGAAAGAATATCCAAAAGGACTAGTCGAGAGGTAATTTTCAATACCCAAAGTCACATTTCCGACAAAAAGGGCGTGACTGTATAAACAACTCTAACTACCTGTTTACAGTAGTCTATCTAAACCTTACCAATGGGTTTCGTTTATTTGCTTAGGAGGGTTGGGGCCTTTAGCTTCTCTCTCTATATCTTTGCAAATAGGGGCGTATCATTCTTTTGTAAGCTAGGTGACACCTAGAGTAGCAAGGGTGGCAAACTTCATTAGTCATTTCTTTGTTGGCAACAACTAGAAGGTGTCTGAGTTGGTAGCACATCCGCATTAGACAAAGAGGTTGCCTCATAACTCATTTAAGTTGGTGCATTTCTCACACAGTATGAACACCATGAACTTTTTCTGGAGTTGGTTCCTTGGCAGTGCTGGAGACTATAGTATGTATCAACAAGGATATCAATCTTCCTCAAGGGGGGGAGAGTGTTACGAATATGATTGTGTGAGACACAAATCCCTAAATCCCCAAAGTGGACCCGAAAGGGTGCCACGTGGTAGTGGCCGAAGCGAAAGCCAAATGAGCGTAACACGTTTGGACTAAAAGCTCCGATTTGAAAGGTCAAGAGCGGGAGTGGAACTCCCAATGGAGTGCTCAAGGAATGAGCATGAAGCAAGCAATAAGCGAGTCTCTAGAAAAAGGACATAAGAGGACCAACACATGACACATGGTGGTGTCCGAGATGGATTTGAGATGGAGTCTGAGATGGAGTCTGAGATGGACCAAGATAGAGTCCAAGATAGACCCGAGATGGAGTCCGAGATGGACCCGAGATGGAGTTTGAGATGGAGTCCGAGATGGACCCGAGATGGAGTTTGAGATGGACAAAGAGGGACCGAGATGGAGTTTGAGATAGAGTCCGAGATGGAGTCCGAGAAAGACCCGAGATGGAGTCTGAGATCGAGACCAAGACTGGGACCGGGACTGAGACCAAGACTGAGACCGAGGCCGAGGCCGAGACTGAGCCCGAGCCCGAGTCTGAGTCTGAGCCCGAGTCCGAGTCCAAGTCCGAGTCCGAGTCTAAGGGTGAAAGCCCAAAGCAATCGTCTCCCAGACCCTGAGGGGTTTGGTGAGCTCCAAAAGTAGCCAGTTTGGCCTAGGAGGGCTATACCCAAGTATTGGGTGATGAGATAACCAGTGGGAAGTCCAAAACTAGAGTGAATATAGACCGACAAACAGGGTAGCTTGGTGAAGTGTTCAAGAGCCGGCTCTAGTTCCCCTGGGAGATCGAATGGCTGATGCTCCTAGTCCAAGTGTGGGTGGCACTACCTACTTGGATACCTGGCATGGCTCAATAGAACCTCGCTCTAAACCCATGGCTAGAGCACCCAAAGGCGGAAGGTGGGGAGAGTACCCATGAGGCTCGCGTAGGGCTACAGTGTTCTGAAATGTTGTCCCAAAATCCCAGATTATGGAAAGGAAGAGAAGTGGTCCTCTAGTGTACTGACCAATGATATGGTCATGTGGTGAGGAAGTCCCAAAAGACAATGGGACTTAGTGGTTGAGCCTGTGGGCCTTGTCTCAGTGGTAGTGTTGGCAAATACGGCCATAGACAGAAAAGGGACTGTAAAAGGGATATTGGGGAAGGTTGTTCCCCATGTCTACGGGCATCTTGAGGATGCTAAGGACTGGACCTAGAATGGTCACTCATGGGCGAATGACTCAGTCTTTGAGAGGCGGGACTGCGATGCAGGTGGTGTTGGACCATCGGTGAGACCAAGGTGAATGGGCATGGCTTTAGCATAACGGGCTAGTATGTCAATGGTACCTTGGGGTATCGGTCATGGGATTGGACACGTGGAGCACTTGGACCAAGTGCAATGGTTGAGTGGCATGGATGCCATTCTTGGGGCTAGCAAGTCCCTAAGTCTAGAATAGGACTTATGGAGGTTGTGAGTGAGACTCCTCCAAGTGGTCGAAGGTGTGGTTAAATGACTAAAGTAGAATGGAAAATTTAGTCACTTACAGATTGCAAATATCAAAAGTTATATGTCAGTTATTCCTTTCAGATATTCTTTCCTTACTGCCATGATAGCAGAAGGTTTGTATTGTTTGTTCCCTTTTCAGCCCCTCTTGTTCAAGTGTTAGTAAATTGGGTTTAACACCTATACTTAGCCAGATGAACATAAGGTAGGAACTCCTATATGTTTTTTATTGAGCATACTTAGCCTAACTCTTAATTCTCTTTTGCTCTGTCTTGCACTAGTTTGACAAAAACCCTTGTGTATTGAGACTAGTCCCTTAATATCACTAAATGATAGCTTATTGTGTCTACCAAACACCCTTGCTATCGTGCACCTTGTGTTAGTACAATTTAGTTCTAATTGCTATTTATGGAAAGTGTCTAAATTTGCTAATTTGGCATATCTACAGAATATAAAAATTGTCTTAAACACAATAGTGTTCGTACTATGTCCAAATTCACAATCTAGTTCCATTCCATATTTAATAAGTTTTGATTTAATCCCAGGGACTAACTCTTGGTACTAAGGGTGGCTAAGGGTGAAAGTGTGAGACACAAAATCCCTAGGCCCCAAAGTGGAGCCGGAAGGGCGCCACATGGTAGTGGCCGAAGCGAGAGCCAAACGAGCGTAACACGTTTGGACCAAAAGCTCCGACTTGAAAAGTCAAGAGCGGGAGTGGAACTCCCAACGAAGTGCTCGAGGAACGAGTACGAAGCGAGCAATAGGCAAGGCTCCAAAAAGGGACCCAAAAGGACCAACACATGACACGTGGGAGTGTCCGAGATGGACTCAAGTTGGAGTCCGAAGTGGAGTCCGAGATGGACCCGAGTTGGAGTCCGAAGTGGAGTCCGAGATGGACCCGAATTGGAGTCCGAAGTGGAGTCCGAGATGGACCCGAGATGGAGTCCGAGATGGAGTCCGAAGTGGAGTCCGAGGTGGACCCGAGATGGACCCGAGTTGGAGTCCGAAGTGGAGTCCGAGATGGACCCGAGAGGGACCCGAGATGGAGTCCGAGATGGAGTCCGAGATGGACCCGAGATGGACCCGAGATGGAGTCCGAGACGGAGTCCGAGATGGAGTCCGAGATGGAGTCCGAGATGGAGTCCGAGATGGAGTCCGAGATGGAGTCCGAGATGGAGTCCGAAGTCGAGACCGAGACCGGGACCGAGACCGAGACCGAGACCGAGATCGGGACCGAGACCGAGACCGAGACCGAGGCCGAGGCTGAGACCGAGCCCGAGCCCGAGTCCGAGTCCGAGTCCGAGTCCGAGTCCGAGTCCGAGTCCGGAGCCTGAGAGGGTGAAAGCCCAAAGCGTTCGTCTCCCAGACCCTGGGGGGTTTGGTGAGCTCCAAAAGTATAGTAGGGGGAGGACTGCAGTGGAGCCAGTTTGGCCAGGAAAGGCCAGTTTGGCCCAGGAAGGCCGGACCCAGTGTTGGGTGATGAGCTGCCCACTGGGAAGTCCAAGACTAGAGTGAACACGGACCGACAAGCGGGGTAGCTTGGTGAAGTGTTCAAGAGCCGGCTCTAGTTCCCCCGGGAGATCGACTGGCCGATGCTCCCAGTCCAAGTGTGGGTGGCACTACCTACTTGGATACCTGTCGTGGCTCAACGGAACCTCGCTCTAAGCCCATGGCTAGAGCACCTAAAGGCGAAAGGCGAGGAGAGTACCCAGGTGGCTTGCGTAAGGCCACGGTGTTCCGAAATGTTGTCCCAAAGGCCCAGACTGTGGAAAGGAAGAGGAGCAGTCCTCTGGGGTAGTGACCAAGGACACAGTCGTGTGGTGAGAAAGTCCCAGAGGACCGTGGGACTTAGTGGTCGAGCCTGTGGGTCTCGATCCAATGGCAGTGTTGGCAAACACAGCCAGGGGCAGAAAGGGACTTAGTGGGGACTGACAGAGGGATATTGGGGAAGGCTATTCCCCTTGTCGGTGGGCATCCTAAGGATGCTAAGGAGTGGATCTGAGATGACCACTCACGGATGGTTTGCCTAGTCTTGGAGAGCCAAGACGGTGATGCAAGTGGTATTGGACTACCAGTGTGGCAAAGGTGATTGGGCATGGCCTTAGCGTAACGGGCTGCTATGTCGGTGGTACCTTTGAGTGTCGGTCATGGGATCGGACACGTGGAGCACTTGGACCAAGTGCAAATGTTGAGTGGCATGGATGCCATTCTCGGGGCTAGCAAGCCCCAAGTCCTGGATTGGACTTATGGAGGTTGTGAATGAGACTCCTCCAAGTGGTCAGAGGTGTGGTTAAGTGACTAAAGTAGAATGGAAAATTTAGTCGCTTCCAATTTGGTATCGGAGCTGTTCCTTAGTCCGACTTTTATTGGTGCTCAAGTATATCACCACTAGTGTTGGCATCGAAAGGTCCGAGGAGTGGGCCTATCCTTGAGGAGTAGCAAGTCGGGAAGACATGGCTCTCCATTACAGTTCATGTATGAACTTGTAGACGAGGTGGTGGATAGAAAAGGGCCAATAATGGAACGACTTTGGGATCTTGGGAACAGTATATGGTTTTCCTCAGAGAGTTGAGGATGTGATCCAGAGGAGCGTTTGACTTAGCAAACTGGCTAATGTAGTTGTGGTAAACAACTACAGTTGGGATCACGGGAAAGATAAAGACTCCAAAGCAATAAAGGAGTCACAAGATTATCCTCATATAGTTGAGGTTGGTGCTCATGAATGTGAGACCAGAAGTAATGACCGTGGGAGGTCAAATGCGGAAGAGGACTCAAGTCCTTGAAATGGTAGTCGGGGCTACCTTTAATAAATGCTAGAACAACCCAAGGAGTTGGGGGGTGTACTTAGAGATGAGTGGTATTCTCATCGCATGGACAAGTAGTCCTAAGGGGCAAAAGTTGCCCCCAGAGAACAAAATCAAGTGTCGGAGTAACACTTGTGAAAATAGTCCTTTTGAGTAGGACAGGAATGCAAGAAGTGTATTCCAGTGAGCTAGTGCCTCACAAGTAGGACCTTACGGGTCTGTGGATTAACCAAGTCCAAAACTGCTAGATGACTCAAGTACAGTCAACGGATGGTCCTAAAAGGACTGATGGAAGCATTTGGACTGTGGTGTGTTGTACCCCACAAAGGATGGGGGGGGATCATAGGATCCAAGGATGAGAACAGAGGGTATCTCATCGATGGCAAAATGTGCCATGCTAAAGTCGTGGGAAAGGTGTTCCCAAAAAGAAAACAACTTTGACGCAAAGTTGTGTGTGACCTCTATGGTGCAGTGCTAACGGATGGTTGGCATGAGAAAGAGCGGTGTTGGTCTTGGCAAAGACATAAACACGAAGGGGAAGTGTCATAGAGGTAGGCTCGTGGAGCCGATGGTGTGGAGACACCAAATGTGCCAAGGTGTGATACCTTGAGGCTATGTTGGTGGGTTCATGAGAACCCCTTGCCAAAGGAATCCCAATGGAAATGGGAATGGCATAGCCTAAGCTGCAGAGCATGCAGTTGGAGTGTGGTGACCCAGATAATGATGGAGGTGTGAAAGCACCAAACAATGAGTTGTAGGACTTGACAACTATGAGGCAACTAAGCAAGAGGTGCAAAATAACTGGTTGAACGGGTAGAAGGTAGCTACCCAAGACTTCTTAATAGCATAGGGAAGTCGGATACACCCTTACGGGGGATAAGTTGCCTGTGTTGCGATATAGTAAGTCAATGTCATAAAAGGAAATACTCATTGTCAAAAAAAAGCCATCATTGGGACACCCAAACACTCTAGAACACCAGAAGGTGGTGTTTGATGTCGCGAGGGCAATGGATAAAGCCCAAGGGACTAAGTCCCTAGCGAATGATGGATAGAAGGTGCTATCCAAATGTCCAAGGTTACGGAGACAGAAGAGGACTGTCTACCCGAGTTGGACAAAGCCAAAAATGGAATTTTGGCAAGGCTAGTGATGGGCATGCAAAGGCCCATAAGCAACAATGTAATCCCAGTGTGTGGGATTATAAGGTGAGCATACCCGGATTGAGGAACCCCTCCCTAGGCTATTGGGTAGGTTCATCCCTAAGAATACTTGCTAAAGCATGATAGAAAGTGCAAAGCTATCCTCCTAGTCTGGAGGAGAATGACCAAAGGAAAGGTGTAAAGCCAAAAAGCAAGAAGTAAGGGGATAGAACCGAACTGTAGGAATCAAAGGGGATAACCAAGGTTGGTTATGCCAGCTGGGAGTGGAGAATCAAGTGGGGGGCTCGAGGGTGTTGCCGCTAGCAATCGTGATGCCATGGAGAGTCTAAAATATGGAATTGTCCATGTTAGACTATGTGGCATTTGGAAGGCTTGCAAAAAGGGAGGCCTTAGCAAGCTGAGGGACAGAGTTCCTTCAAAGTTCCCAAAGACGATTCTAGGTAGCTTAGTACCTAGAAAGGCCAAGTGTAAATGGTTCATGGAACGCGCGAAATCAGAGTGGCGCAGCAGAAGCGTGGTCTTGAAGCTTGCCATGAGGCAAGGCTATCAAGGTTAGGGAAGTAGTTCCCGAGTGTTCAAAGAGAGGGCTTTGAACGAAAGTCGATGGTCAAGGACTTTCACGCTTATGCAGGAACCATGTTACAGTGGTCGGAGGACTTGCCAAGCGAGATTGGCACGTCGGGGGAACAAATACCCTAGTTGAAGGTGATAACTTCAAAAAGGGTGGGCCATGGGGCCGAGCATGGAGGAGTCCATGCATGATCACAGACATGTCAAGTGAGAGGACTTGGCAGTGTGGAGGAACTAGGTTCCTAAACTGTGATCTGTAGCGCGCTTTAAAAATAAGTTGGTGCACCGGCGTGGGGAGTCACGCCAGGCATCTTGTGTGATGCCGTCCGTAGATGCATATACGGAGGTTGGGTTCGAGTCCCGACCCTCTAGTGCTTGGGTTCGAGTCCCAAATCACTAGGGCGTGGTGATGGTTTGGAATATGAGGACACTCATATTTCGGTGGTCATGGACTCTCAGTGGGGAGACTGGTTTGGGCACACCGCCAAGCGAGGGATGCCTCGGAGTCGTGATGCACGGTTAGATTGCTTAGTGTGAAAGCTCAGCATATCTAACTTGAACGCTTTGGTGCAAGTGGCACCAAGGTCGTGGTGAGTGAGATGGGGACACCTAATCTCAGTTGCTATGAACCCTTGGCCGTAAGGGCTGGCTTGGGTGCACCGCCAAGTGTGGGGGATGCCCCCGGGGTTATAGTCAACAACTTGGAGGTCTAGAAGACCAAGTACCTCTTGGCAGCTCTGTTAAGGTGCCAAGGTGAGATCACTAGGTGATCTTATGGCCAGATAAGGACAAGGTCCTTGGTTGGCTAAGGAATGAAGTTCCTAGTTCAAAATGTTGAAATTGAACTATTTAAGGTGGTGTGACTTGGTCGTGATGACCAAGTGGGAAGAGCACCTAAGGGAAATAAACTATGTCCGTGCGATGGCATAGTGAGTCCGAGGAAAGTAGTCTCTATAAAAGACCCATGGGAGGGTCACGAAGTTGGGCCGTGGATAGAGCCCATAGCAGAAGATGCTAAAGAGACGTACTAGGGGTGAACATCCTCCGGACTTGGCAAAGAAGAGTCTTTGCTATGGAACCGAAACAATACCTCAAGGAGGGAGGTAGAGATTCGATGTTGCTTGGTGCAACAATCAACGGATAGGAGCAAAAGATGAGTGGCCAAGATAGGGCCATGGAATCCCTTGGAAGGAATCCAAGTGACAAAGTTAGGCGAGGAACACTAATGTGTTGGACGCTAACAAGTTGCGGGAAAGGAAGTGTGTTTCCAAGGAGGGATTCCGAAATGCTCCAATTTGGCGAAAGTGGAAGCTCCAAAGAAGGGAGCGGTAAGGTAGCCAAATGATAGGGCCATGAACAGCCCTAGCACAAAGTATGATAACTGGAACTTTGGCACAAAATAGAAGAGAGGATGATGGTGCCCTCGAGTAGAGAACTTCCTAGGATGGGAAGTGGAGTTGCACAAAAAGGTGCAAGGCAAGGTGTCGGAGACACCTAGGAAATTGACTCCAAGAAATCAAAATTCAAAGTTCCAAAGTGCAAAGGTTATATCGATGGAAATCGAGACTACTCAAGAAGGAGTAGTGGGATTGACTTAGAGAAGGGTCTCTAAGAGGTTTAGCGGGAACTAAACCACTAAAAGGAGAGAACCACTACATGTGGTCCAATCAGTCTCTAAGTTGGAGAGACTACCCTCCTTAGAGGATAGGCAAGGCATGGTGAGCCTTTGGTGTCAAACCATTAAAGAATATGCAAAAGGCATGGTGAGCCTTCAATGTCAAACCCTTGACAAATATTGGCTAGGTGCCAAGGATGTAAATGGTAACACGTGCGGGTGTTACTTTATAAAATGGTTTACCGTTTGATGAGGACATCGAACTTCGTCTATGGGTGGTGGAGTTGTGAGACACAAAATCCCTAGGCCCCAAAGTGGAGCCGGAAGGGCGCCACATGGTAGTGGCCGAAGCGAGAGCCAAACGAGCGTAACACGTTTGGACCAAAAGCTCCGACTTGAAAAGTCAAGAGCGGGAGTGGAACTCCCAACGAAGTGCTCGAGGAACGAGTACGAAGCGAGCAATAGGCAAGGCTCCAAAAAGGGACCCAAAAGGACCAACACATGACACGTGGGAGTGTCCGAGATGGACTCAAGTTGGAGTCCGAAGTGGAGTCCGAGATGGACCCGAGTTGGAGTCCGAAGTGGAGTCCGAGATGGACCCGAATTGGAGTCCGAAGTGGAGTCCGAGATGGACCCGAGATGGAGTCCGAGATGGAGTCCGAAGTGGAGTCCGAGGTGGACCCGAGATGGACCCGAGTTGGAGTCCGAAGTGGAGTCCGAGATGGACCCGAGAGGGACCCGAGATGGAGTCCGAGATGGAGTCCGAGATGGACCCGAGATGGACCCGAGATGGAGTCCGAGACGGAGTCCGAGATGGAGTCCGAGATGGAGTCCGAGATGGAGTCCGAGATGGAGTCCGAAGTCGAGACCGAGACCGGGACCGAGACCGAGACCGAGACCGAGATCGGGACCGAGACCGAGACCGAGACCGAGGCCGAGGCTGAGACCGAGCCCGAGCCCGAGTCCGAGTCCGAGTCCGAGTCCGAGTCCGAGTCCGAGTCCGGAGCCTGAGAGGGTGAAAGCCCAAAGCGTTCGTCTCCCAGACCCTGGGGGGTTTGGTGAGCTCCAAAAGTATAGTAGGGGGAGGACTGCAGTGGAGCCAGTTTGGCCAGGAAAGGCCAGTTTGGCCCAGGAAGGCCGGACCCAGTGTTGGGTGATGAGCTGCCCACTGGGAAGTCCAAGACTAGAGTGAACACGGACCGACAAGCGGGGTAGCTTGGTGAAGTGTTCAAGAGCCGGCTCTAGTTCCCCCGGGAGATCGACTGGCCGATGCTCCCAGTCCAAGTGTGGGTGGCACTACCTACTTGGATACCTGTCGTGGCTCAACGGAACCTCGCTCTAAGCCCATGGCTAGAGCACCTAAAGGCGAAAGGCGAGGAGAGTACCCAGGTGGCTTGCGTAAGGCCACGGTGTTCCGAAATGTTGTCCCAAAGGCCCAGACTGTGGAAAGGAAGAGGAGCAGTCCTCTGGGGTAGTGACCAAGGACACAGTCGTGTGGTGAGAAAGTCCCAGAGGACCGTGGGACTTAGTGGTCGAGCCTGTGGGTCTCGATCCAATGGCAGTGTTGGCAAACACAGCCAGGGGCAGAAAGGGACTTAGTGGGGACTGACAGAGGGATATTGGGGAAGGCTATTCCCCTTGTCGGTGGGCATCCTAAGGATGCTAAGGAGTGGATCTGAGATGACCACTCACGGATGGTTTGCCTAGTCTTGGAGAGCCAAGACGGTGATGCAAGTGGTATTGGACTACCAGTGTGGCAAAGGTGATTGGGCATGGCCTTAGCGTAACGGGCTGCTATGTCGGTGGTACCTTTGAGTGTCGGTCATGGGATCGGACACGTGGAGCACTTGGACCAAGTGCAAATGTTGAGTGGCATGGATGCCATTCTCGGGGCTAGCAAGCCCCAAGTCCTGGATTGGACTTATGGAGGTTGTGAATGAGACTCCTCCAAGTGGTCAGAGGTGTGGTTAAGTGACTAAAGTAGAATGGAAAATTTAGTCGCTTACAGAAAGCTCAAAGCATGTATTCTTCAACGGGGGGGGGGATATAGAGGGTTTCAAATGTATAGTAGGGATAATAAGTAGGTTGGGCATGGTTGACCAACCTGAGGTATAGTCTAGCTCTCCCTTGTATGCTTGTCTTTGTTCTATGTCTAGGTTGGGTCTAAACCTAAATTCCATATTATACTAGTTGGTGGAGTATCTATATCCTCACGTTAGGCCATCAGTATGTTTAAGTAGTGCCAGGCTCCATTTTGCTTGCTAGTCTTGGCATTGGGATACTAAATGCTCTAGGACTATTCTAAGTTGCTCCATGCTTTTGTCCTTTTGCTCTTTGGGTTTAATGCTCAAAAATCACTCTATGCTTTGATTCCTTCGCTCCTTGGCTACAAGCTTGGGAGTTTGGCTCTATTCCTTCCTTTAGTGGCCCAAGGCCTTAAAACTCATGTGTCCTTAAGGATATATGGCATATGGCATGTGGCATATGGCACATGATATATAAAAGGTTTAGGTTCTAATTTGTAGTAAATCACCATAGGATAAAGGTGAAAACCACATCCACTACACCCTTAGAAATTAATACCTCCCCTCTTTGTAGAATAGTACCAATGGGTCTTAGGGCGGGCTTGCATACATTTTTCTGGGGGAAGTTTTTCAAAGGAGAAACTTTTAACCCCTTGTTCAATACACCTAGTGACATGGCATTAGAATTGGGAAAAGGGAGGGAACCTAGTGTCCCCTCAAAAACTTTTCTCAATATCTGGAACCTAGTAGAACAAACTAATAAAATGGTGCCATATATAAAATGGCAATCATTACTTAAACTAAGTTAGCAAAAATTAGATTATTGACATTGCATTTTTAAAGGGGGGTTACATATAATCTTAAAATTTAGAGGGGTGTGGGGGTGGGGGAGTTTTTTTTTTCTGGGGTGGAAAGATTTTGTAAGACACAAAATCCCTAAGCCCCAAAGTGGAGCCAGAAAGGGTGCCACATGGTAGTGGCTGAGGCAAAAGCCAAACGAGTGTAACACGTTTGGACTAAAATCTCTGACTTGGAAGGTCGAGAGCGGGAGTGGAACTCCCAACAAAGTGCTCGAGGAGCGAGCACGAGGCAACCAATAAGCAAGGCTCCAAAAAGGGACCCAAAAAGGACTAACACATGACACGCAGAAGTGTCTGAGATGGACCCGAGATGGAGTTCGAGATGGAATCTGAGGTGGACCCAAGCTAGAGTCCGAGATGGAGTCCGACATGGACCCGAGATGGAGTCCGAGATGGAGTCCGAGGTGGACCCGAGATGGAGTCTGAGATGGACCCGAGATGGAGTCTAAGATGGAGTCCGAGGTGGACCCGAGGTGGAGTTCGAGATGGAGTCTGAGATGGACCGAGATGGAGTCTGAGATCGACCCGAGATGGAGTCCGAGATGGACCGAGACGGAGTCTGAGGTGGAGTCCAAGATGGAGTCCGAGAAGGACCCGAGATGGAGTCCGAGGTCGAGACCGAGATTGGGACCGAGACTGAGACTAGGACCGAGACCGAGACCGAGACCGAGACCGAGACCGAGACCGGGACCGAGACTAAGACTGAGGCCAAGGCCGAGACCGAGCCCGAGCCCGAATCCGAGTCTGTGTCTGAGTCTGAGTCCGAGTCCGAGTTCGAGTCTGAGAGGGTGGAAGCCCAAAGCATTCGTCTCCCAGACCCTGGGGGGTTTGGTGAGCTCCAAAAGTATAGTAGGGGGAGGACTGTAGTGGAGCTAGTTTAGCCAGGAAAGGCCAGTTTGGCCCAAAAAAGCTATACCCAGTGTTGGGTGATGAGCTACCCACTGGGAAGTCCAAGACTAGAGTGAATACGGACCGACAAGTGGGGTAGCTTGGTGAAGTGTTCAAGAGCCGGCTCTAGTTTTGTAGCACACTTGAATTTGGAGCTGAACTCCAAGCCTGTTGTGCTACGAACGAGGGTCCGATACAATCCCATAAGCACCAGCTCCCTATATCCAGCACCTGCACACAAAATGGTGTCAGATGGAGTCTAGCACAATTTTGGCATATCGGTGGCTTAATGTGAGGAGGAGGGTACTCCACTGACTAGAGCAGCATGGAGCTTGGGCTTAGACCCAAACCGAACGCAGAACAAGGAGTGACACAGCCTAACGAGAGCCAAACTAATGTCTCAAGTGGTCGGACATGCATTCCAACCACTATCCCTACTATACATTTGGAACCCCCCACAGCCCCCCCCCCCCCCCAC
>NW_003314264.1:177934-208613 GCF_000143415.4 Selaginella moellendorffii
TCCAAGTGTGGGTGGCACTACTTACTTGGATACTTGGCATGGCTCAACGGAACCTCGCTCTAAGCCCATAGCTAGAGCACCTAAAGGCAGAAGATGGGGAGAGTACCTATGGGGCTCGCATAGGCCCACGGTGTTCCGAAATGTTGTCTTGGAGTCCCAAATGGGGGAAAGAAGGAGGAGCAGTCCTCTAGTGTAGTGACTAAGGATACAGTCACATGGTGAGGAAGTCCCAGAGGACAATGGGACTTAGTGGTCGGGCTTGTGGGCCTTGATCTAGTGGCAGTGTTGGCGAACATGGCCATGAACAGAAAAGGGACTTGGTAAGAACTGACAAAGGGATATTGGGGAAAGCTATTCCCCATATCTATAGGCATCCTAAGGATGCTAAGGAGTGGATCTGGGTTGACCACTCGTGGACAGATGGCCCAGTCTTGGAGAGATGGGATTGTGATGCAAGTGGTATTGGACCACTAGTGCGGCAAAGGTGAATGGGCATGGCCTTAGCGTAACGGGCCGATATGACAGTGGTACCTTTGGGTGTCGATCTTGGAACCAGACACGTGGAGCACTTGGACCAAATGCAACAGTTGAGTGGCACAGATGCCATTCTTGGGGCTAGCAAATCCCCAAGTCCAGAATAGGACTTATGGAGGTTGTGAGTGAGACTCCTCCAAGCGGTTGGAGGTGTGGTTAAGTGACTAAAGTAGAATGGAAAAATTAGTCGCTTATAGATTTCCAAGTCAGGGACACACCCTTAATAACCAACCAGGTAAAATAATGTCAAAAGCTTGGTTCTTTTACAAAGTGATAAACATATACAAAATTTAATATAATATTATAAGCAAGAAATGAGTTAATCATTAAATGAATAAAAAGATGAGAAAAAGTCAGAAAATCCTGGAAAAAAACTTTGAAAGGGTATTTTTTTTTCCATGCTTTTTCTTGTTCATTAAAATTTAGTGAGTTTGGAGATGATGGCACAAATTCCCCCTTTAGGAAAAACACTCTAGTGATGGTGCCCTTTTACCACCCTTAGCCCTTTAATCTCGCCAAAATGGTGTTACTCTAGCACAAGGCAGTGTTAGAATATTTTAGATGGTCCTTTGGATGAGAATTAACATCCAAATACCACCCTTGAAATCTGACATATGTTGTTTGTCACTTTATGGCTAGCCGCTTAACAAGCCTTGTATAATGCCTTGTTGCCCAAATGCTATGTTTCACCACACATATGATTAGTTAGTTACAAAATGTCTTGATTGATTAGGGTAGGATTTCTCAACAAGAGAAGCATAGAGTCTCCATGAACAACCTTTGCATCATTGCATTTGGCAATCCATGTCCAGTGATAGCCATAATTTTACTGCCATTCTTAGCTCTTCGATTGAATGATGCCCTGCTCCATTTAAGCATGATCAAGAAAGCTGCATTTAGCCATGAATCCATGATCAAGCAAGGTTCATTCAGACATGTAACGAGTGTGCAGTTTTCCCCTAGGTTGAAATTATCTTCTTTAAAATATTCATTTGTCATAGCAGCAGTGTGGCAGTTTATACACATCTCAATCTTTCTCCTCTAATTAAGATGCATGTATAGCACAAGCTGGCATATTTTGAAATATAACAAAGTCCAATAGTTTTTACCCAATTTCCCTAGAAAGTGTTTTTACATTTATTTGTATATTTTATTTCTTTTTGTAGGTTTTTGTTCTATTTAATATTCCACTTATGAGCTTGCATCAAAGGGCTGGTATACCACAGCATTGATCATGGCCTGGACTCTGTCTCGCATGAAGACACTCATATGCTTGTTGTGGAAGAGACTCATGAAATCTGCTGGCATTGGCATCTGTGGTGTTGGCTGGAGGCATTGCATTTCATCCACAAACTGGAGAAATACTAAGCCCAAGATTCAGTGAGGAAGCTTGGCTTCATGGTGTCACTCCTACTTGGAACGCTCTCGATTGTGGTGATCACAGTGATGTGGCATGTTGTCGGTGTCAGCATCTGGATCTGGTGGTGTCACTACTTGTGAGGAGATGTTGGAGGCTACTCCTGCTGGGGCTAGCTCACGTTGTGCTCCTCTAGTAGTGGCAACTGTAGGTCTGGAATCTCTTTCTTTGCACTTGTCTCAGTCTTGGCATCATCCAGCAAGGTAGTTATAGGCTCAAGATCTCATTCCTGTGTTCTCTTAAGTCTCCTTGCCTTAAGCTTCATCCCCTTTATCATTGGTGGTTCTCTTGGGAGTTTCTTGCCCATACACATAGGTGTTGATATGTGAGGGTGGTGTTGTCTTAGTTGATTCTCTTTGTGTCTTTGTTGGTGGAGTTAGAGCTAGTGATGACTCTTCTTTTTCATCTTCTTCCTGACTTTCTTCATTATCTTCTTCCTCTTTGTCATTGTCACAAAGGATCAAGTCTTTCTGAAGTGCAGTCTCCTTTCCTTCGTATTCAGGTGTCTGCATGTTCATGGCATTGCTTGGTCTTGTGTTGCCGTCATCTATTTCTATTTCTTTAATTTGGATCTGATGGCGGTGTTGAGCTTTCTGTGATGTAAGGAAGCGCAAGTGTTTTGCATTTGAGGCTGTCTTGGAGTATTGTCATTGTCATATGCATTTCCTTGATGAACTTGTTGCAGAGGTAGCTCACAGTTTCAACTCTTGTTTTCTGCTGCAAGTCATTGTAGAGAATCACAATTTTTTTACTGGCAGAAGTTGTGGACTTTCGCATCTCAAGTGTGGAGGTAAATTAGTTGAGCTGTAGCTTGGCATCATTGGTCACATTGCTCATTTGTAGAGAGTTGCCACTGTTGTAGTTCTTGAAGACTTTGATGCATTTCAGTGGAATCCCCTTTGTGTGATCAATATCACTTGCTCTCCACTGTGGGAAGCTTAAAAGCCCATGCAAAGTATTTGGTGTGCATGACAAACTTGTAGTCGTTGGTGTGCACAAAGTCTTCCTCGTATGCCAGAAGAAGCTTTTTGGCAATGTTGAAATCATTTAGCTTCTCCATAATTTTTGAGAACTCAACCTCATGTAGCCACTTGTCAAGCTCTTCAATTCTGTTCCAAATCAGATTGCATGGCAAGAGAAGACTCACCCCAAGGCTTTAAGATCGAAGATGAACTCCTTGGTGATGCCACATGCTTGCATGCTCTATTTCCCCATTCCCTTGCTTGATCTCAGCGTATTGTGCTATAGCAGGAGGCACTAGGGTTAGGTTTTATGCCCTTGCTCCAAATTTGACAAAGTTGAGTGATTTAGGTTTAAATCTCTAACTTGAATTTTTTTTCTTCTTGTTGTCTTTCTAATGGAGCTTGTTTTCTCTTGACCTTGTGCGCAATTATTGATAAGTATTAGTAATTTGTAATGTCTCTTGGTCTTGTTTTTGGTGGAAATTTCTCAAGTCATGTCTTTTCTTATTTTCTTGAACTTGAAGTTTGATAATTTTCTTTGAGTTGAGTTCTTGAACTTGATTCTTGAGATTTGTGTTTTTGTTAGAACCTTGATTTTGATTCTTATTTGTTTTGCCTATGTTGAAGTCTCGAGTTTTATGTTTAAATTTCTTGGATTCTTGAGCTTTAATCTTTTTAGTATTGGATTCTTGAGTTTCAATGTTGTAATCTTTTTTTATAGATCATTATTGTAACATATATGATCATAGGATGAGATTTGGATATACGGTCACTGTGGATCCTTAAAACTTTGGGGGATAAGATAGCCACTAAAGGCTTTCTTATCAAGCAATTGCCCCTTTTCCAGTTGGCTTAAGGGGAGAGAGATAGGGTGTGTTATATGTGGTATCAAAGCAAATGGCATGAGTTCGATTCCCATTGATTAGTGGCTACTTAAAATATAATACCTTTGAGTAAGGTATATTCCTACCCCTAAAATTGAAATTGTATGTATTGGGCATCTATGAGTATATCCTTCTTCTTGTAGGGCATCTATAGATGAAGGTATCCACTGTAGGACTGTGGTACAGGTGGATAATTAGTTGCTTTATATGGAAAGCTAGTCTATACAATGGAAGAATTGGTGCAAAAATGGAGGTTCTTGTTCCCCTTGGATTAGTAGGAGTTGTTAATCAATAGTCAATGAGGACATTGACATCTTTGTAGGGGGGGGTGAGTGTAGTGTATGTGATCATGAGATGAGATTTAGATATACTATCATTGTGGATCCTTGGAACCTTAGGGGATAAAATAGCTATTAAAGGCTCTCTCATCAAGCAATTGCCCTTTTTTCAGTTAGCTTAAGGGGAGAGAGATAAAGTGCATTACAATTATTGACAAGATTAGTATCAATTGATTGGTATTTCTTAAGATTATTAAGGTTGATAGTTTGCATATTAGTCATCAAGTGTTTCAATCCCATTTTTAAAGCTTTGAGTTATTAAATGAAAAATGGTCCTTTCTATCTTGAGCTAATTTTCTCTATGTTTCCTTGAAACCATAAAACTTGATATCCAATTTTGAGTTCTTCACTTTTCTTGAGTCTTCTTTTTATATTGTGGTGGGTTTTTTTTCTATCTTGAATGGATTTGAGTATCCTGTTAGTGACTAATTTTCCATTTTATTTTAGTCACTTAACTATGCCTATGATGTCTCGGAGGAGTCTCACTCACAACCCCCGTAGGTCCTCATCTCCCTTAGGGTACTTGCTTACCTCTAGATGTGATCTTAAGAATATATTGACTTTGCATTTAGTCCAAGTGCTCCATATGTTTAGTCTCACTTCCGACACCTAAAAAACCACTAACATCTTAGCCTATTACACTAGGGTTATATCCATTTGCCCTTGGTACTCCAAGACCACTTGCAATACAATCTCATCTCTCCAAGACTGAGACATCTACTATAACGATACATTAGCATCCTTAGGATGACTCAAGACATGAGGAACACCATCCCTTGATATCCCTCTTTTGATCCCCACTAAATCCATCTATAGTAGTGCTCACCAACACCACCACTGGTTTAGGGCTTAAAGTCCCATCCACTAAGCCCCACTGACCTTTGGAACTTCCTCACCACATGACCATACCCTTGGTCACCAAGCAAGAGGACCATTCCTCTTTCTTTCCATGGTTTGGGACTTTAGGATGATATTTCAAAACACTAAAGCCTAAAGTGAGCCTCATGGGTAATCCCCCCACCTTTTGCCACTAAGGTGCCCCAGCTATATGGCTAGAACAAGGTTCTAATAAGCCATAGAAGGTATCCAAATAAGTAGTGCCACCCACACTTAGATTGGGAGCATTGGCTATTCAATTTCTTAGGGGAGTTAGAGTTGACTTTTGAACACTTCACTAAGTTATCTCATTTATTCATCTATGTTCACTCTAGCTTTAAACTCCTCAGTAGCTATATCATCACCCACCACATAAGTGTAATCTTCCTTAATCACACTAGCCTTTCCTAGCTAAATTAATTCTATTGGAGTCCTCCACCTTACTATCCCATAGGGACTCACCAAACCCTTAGGGTCTAAGAGATAATCACTTTGGGTTTTCATCCTTGGACTTAGACTCAAACTCAATTTCATACTTAGTCTCAATCTTGGTTTAGACCCAGTCTCAGTCTTGGTCTCAGTCTTGGACCAATCTCAAACTCCTTCTTAGACTCCATATTAAACCCCTTCTCGGACTCCATCTTAGACTCCTCTTGGACTCCTTCTTGGACTTGGTTTTGATATTTCCATGTGTCATGATACTTGCTATATATCGATTCATTTAGTGTCCCTTTCTAGAAACTCACTTATTAATTACTTTGTGTTCATTCCTCAAGAGTTCCACTCCTGCTCTTGACTTTTGAGTTAGAGATTTTAATCCAAATGTGTTATGTTTATTTGGCTTCCACTTCGGCCACTACTATATGGCACACTTTGGGACTTAGGGATTTGTGTCTCATATGTCTAAATTGTGTGTAGTTATTCTTTATCAAGCTTCTTTAACATTGCTAATCTTCTCTTGACTAATTCTTCTTGGTTGATTTCAATAAAGAAATAATGTACTTTGGTGTCAAAGCTTCTAAGCCATAAATGTGCTTCAATGGTGTTGAGTTTGTTGAAACCTTATAAGCAATTTGGTATGCCCATAAAGCATTATGGATCGATTGTCTTAGTCTTTTTAATTTATCTTTATGATCTTCTTAAGTATATTTTTGAGGGCTTTGTTTGTAAATTCAACTTGACCATTTTCTTGAGTATCATATGGCATTGAAGCTTTATGCTTAATTGTGAACTCTTGAGTTAGAATATTGATAGTATTGTTGATGAAGTGTATTCTTTGATTTATAATAAGTTCTTGAGGTAAACCGTATGTGGTGATAATGTTTATATAGATGAACTTTGTTGTGTTCTTTACTATTATAGCTTTCATTGGTTGAGCTTCAATCCACTTTATCATGTAGTTAATAGCTATGAGAATATATTTATTTTATTTAGAACTTGTTGTAAGTGGTCTTACAAAGTTGACTCCCTATTGTTAATATGGTTTGAGAAGAGTCATAGAATGAAGTTCTTGAATCTGCTTTTTTGGCACATACTTGATTCTTTGACAAATATAGCATTCTTGACAAAATTTTATTGAGTCATACTAGAGCGTTAGCAACTAAAGTCCTGTTTGTAAAATCTTCTAAGTTGTGATTTCTTTTGTAAAATATCCTCCTATTTATCTACAGTAAACTTCTTCAAGTAAATATTAGATTTTTTTAGGTTGGACACATCTTTGTAATATGTTATCTCATCCTAACTTGTATAGCCTTCCTCTTATGACTAAATATGGTCTTGTCCTTAAGATAAATTATTTGCATTGGTCAAAGATGGTTTACTCACTTGATATTTTTGCTACAGTCAAGTAGTAGTAAGTGTCGTGTCCAAATTGGTGAAGTATAGACTTGCATGATGTTGGAGTTGGGGAAGTCATCCATATTGTGCTTTGGTTGTTTATTTGTTGTGATGTAGCTGAGGTGGTCGACTTGTTTGTATTGTTTGTTGAGATTATGGATGATCTTGAATTTATATTCTTCAAGAGTAATAACTATCAAGCAATTTTGCTAATGAGGATGGCTTTATTAAGGTGTAAAATTATCGTCTACCATGATCTTTACTTTAGTGCCAAGTAGGTAATGTCAAAACTTCTGGAGTGTATAGACCATTCTGAGAGCTTCCTTTTATGTCTTAGTGTAGTTTATTTTAGCTGAATTGAGTCTTCATGACCAGTATAGTAGATTGGTAAATTTGTAAGGTTTTCTTGTTATTGTGAAATAATTGCTCCAATTGCATAGTTGGAGGTGTTGACTTGAATATTTAAGTATTCATTAAGTATTGGAGCTTTTGTTAATAAATTCTTGAGTGTGCTAAAAGCTTCTTATTCTTAAGTCCATTTGTAAATTTGATTCTCCTTGATAAGTTTAGTGAGTGGTTTGGTGATATTTTTACAGTCTCTAATAAATCATTGATGGTATCTAATTTTTCTAAAAAAGGTTCAAAGTTTAGTGATGTTTTTTTGATTTTGCATATTGATGATAGCAAGAGTCTTGTCTTTTCCGACAAGGATGCCTCCTTTACAAATAATGTGTCCAAGCATAACTCTAGATTTAACAAAGAAAGTGCATATCTAAAATTTCAAGGCGATGTTATTTTCTCAATATTTGATAAAGCATTTTTCAAGATAGTTGAGATGGTATTCTTTGCTCCTAAATACACTAAAGTTATCCATGAAAACTCATGTGAACTCGGTGAATTACTCTTAAAAAGTGTCAATGATGATTCTCTGGAAAGTAAATAGTGTATTAGAAAGAACAAATGGGATAAGCAAAGTGTCTCATAGACTAATAAAAGCCATCTTGTCAAGTGCAAAGTGAGAAAAACTATCAAGGAATGAGTATATCTTGTGTCTAGTGATTGTGTCAAGAACCTTGTTAGAGAAGGGATTGAGAATGTGTCTTTTTGTATTGCTGTGAGACACAAAATCCCTAGGCCCCAAAGTGGAGCCGGAAGGGCGCCACATGGTAGAGGCCGAAGCGAGAGCCAAACGAGCGTAACACGTTTGGACCAAAAGCTCCGACTTGAAAAGTCAAGAGCGGGAGTGGAACTCCCAACGAAGTGCTCGAGGAACGAGCACGAAGCGAGCAAAAGGCGAGGCTCCAAAAAGGGGACCCAAAAGGACCAACACATGACACGTGGGAGTGTCCGAGATGGAGTCCGAAGTGGAGTCTGAGGTGGACCCAAGATGGACCCGAGATGGAGTCCGAGATGGAGTCCGAGATGGAGTCCGAGGTGGACCCGAGATGGACCCGAAATGGAGTCCGAGATGGAGTCCGAGATGGACCCGAGATGGAGTCCGAGATGGAGTCCGAGATGGAGTCCGAGGTGGACCCAAGATGGACCCGAGATGGAGTCCGAGATGGAGTCCGAGATGGACCCGAGATGGAGTCCGAGATGGAGTCCGAGATGGACCCGAGATGGACCCGAAATGGAGTCCGAGATGGAGTCCGAGATGGACCCGAGATGGAGTCCGAGATGGAGTCCGAGATGGACCCGAGATGGACCCGAGATGGAGTCCGAGATGGAGTCCGAGATGGAGTCCGAGATGGAGTCCGAAGTCGAGACCGAGACCGGAACCGAGACCGGGACCGAGACCGAGACCGAGACCGAGATCGGGACCGAGACCGAGACCGAGGCCGAGGCCAAGACCGAGCCCGAGCCCGAGTCTGAGTCCGAGTCCGAGTCCGAGTCCGAGTCCGAGTCCGAGTCGGAGTCCGAGTCCGGAGCCTGAGAGGGTGAAAGCCCAAAGCGTTCGTCTCCCAGACCCTGGGGGGTTTGGTGAGCCCCAAAAGTATAGTAGGGGGAGGACTGCAGTGGAGCCAGTTTGGCCAGGAAAGGCCAGTTTGGCCCAGGAAGGCCGGACCCAGTGTTGGGTGATGAGATGCCCACTGGGAAGTCCAAGACTAGAGTGAACACGGACCGACAAGCGGGGTAGCTTGGTGAAGTGTTCAAGAGCCGGCTCTAGTTCCCCCGGGAGATCGACTGGCCGATGCTCCCAGTCCAAGTGTGGGTGGCACTACCTACTTGGATACCTGGTGTGGCTCAACGGAACCCGCTCTAAGCCCATGGCTAGAGCACCTAAAGGCGATAGGTGGGGAGAGTACCCAGGTGGCTCGCGTAAGGCCACGGTGTTCCGAAATGTTGTCCCAAAGGCCCAGACTGTGGAAAGGAAGAGGAGCAGTCCTCTGGGGTAGTGACCAAGGACACAGTCATGTGGTGAGGAAGTCCCAGAGGACCGTGGGACTTAGTGGTCGGGCCTGTGGGCCTCGATCCAGTGGTAGTGTTGGCAAACACGGCCAGGGGCAGAAAGGGACTTGGTAGGAACTGACAAAGGGACTTTGGGGAAGGCAATTCCCCAGGTCTGTGGGCATCCTAAGGATGCTAAGGAGTGGATCTAGGATGACCACTCGTGGACACATGACCCAGTCTTGGAGAGACGAGGTGGTGATGCAAGTGGTGTTGAACCACTAGTGCAGCAAAGGTGAATGGGCATGGCCTTAGCGTAACGGGCCGAGATGTCAGTGGTACCTTTGGGTGTCGGTCTCAGGACCGGACACGTGGAGCACTTGGACCAGGTGCAAGTGTGGAGTGGCATGGATGCCATTCTTGGGGCTAGCAAGTCCCAAGTCCTGAATTGGACTGATGGAGGTTGTGAATGAGACTCCTCCAAGTGGTCGGAGGTGTGGTTAAGTGACTAAAGTAGAATGGAAAAATTAGTCGCTTACAACTTGGTATCGGAGCTGTTCCTTAGTCCGACTTTTATTGGTGCTCAAGTATATAACCACTAGTGTTGGCATCGGAAGGTCCGAGGAGTGGGCCTATCCTTGAGGAGTAGCAAGTCTGGAAGACATGGCTCTCCATTACAGTTCATGTGTGAACTTGTAGACGAGGTGGTGGATAGAAAAGGGTCAATAATGGAACGACTTTGGGATCTTGGGAACAGTGCAAGGTTTTCCTCATTGAGTTGAGGATGTGATCCGGATGAGCATTTGTCTCAGCAAATTGGCTTAGGTTGTTGTGGTAAACAACTAAAGTTGGGATCACGGGAAAGATAGAGACTCCAAAACAATAAAGGAGTCACAAGATTATCCTCATATAGTTGAGGTTGGTGCTCATGAATGTGAGACCAAAGGTAATGACCGTGGAAGGTCAAATACGGAAGAGGACTCAAGTCCTTGAAATGGTAGCCGGGGCTACCTCTAATAAATGCTAGAACAACCCAAGGAGTTGGGGGTGTATTAAGTGGATAAGTTGGTATTCTCATCACATGGACAAGTAGTCCTAAGGGGCAAAGGTTGCCCCCAGAGAACAAAATCAAGTGTCGGAGTAACACTTGTGAAAATAGTCCTTTTGAGTAGGACCGGAATGCAAGAAGTGTATTCCAGTGAGCTAGTGCCTCACAAGTAGGACCTTACGGGTCGGTGGATTAACCAAGTCCAAAACTGCTAGACGACTCAAGTAGAGTCAAGGGATGGTCCTAAAAGGACTGATAGAAGCATTTGGACTGAGGTGCGTTGTACCCCACAAAGGATGGGGGGGGATCATAGGATCCAAGGATGAGAACAGAGGGTATCTCATCGATGGCAAAATGTGCCATGCTAAAGTCGTGGGAAAGGTGTTCCCAAATAAGAAAACAACTTTGACACAAAGTTGTGTGTGACCTCTATGGTGCCGTGCTAACAAATGGTTGGCATGAGAAAGAGCGGTATTGGTCTTGGCAAAGACTTAGACACAAAGAAAAAGTCTCATGGAGGTAGGCTCGTGGAGCCGATGGTGTGGAGACACCAAATGTGCCAAGGTGTGATACCTTGAGGCTATGTTGTTGGGTTCATGAGGACCCCTTGCCAAAGGAGTCCCAATGGAAATGGGAATGGCAAGGCCTAAGCTGGAAGGTATGCGGTTGGAGTGTGGTGACCCAGATAGTGATGGAGGTGTGAAAGCACCAAGCAATGAGTTGTAGGACTTGACAACTATGAGGCAACTAAGCAAGAGGTGGAAAATAACTGGTTAAATGGGTAGAAGGTAGCTACCCAAGACTTCTAGTATAGGGAAGTCAGATATACCCTTACGGGGGATAAGTTGCTTATATTGCGATATAGTAAGTCAATGTCATAAAAGGAAATACTCATTGTCAAGAAAGCCATCATTGGGACACCCGAACACTCTAGAACACCAGAAGGTGGTGTTTGATGTCGCGAGGGCAATGGATAAAGCCCAAGGGACTAAGTCCCTAGCGAATGATGGATAGAAGGTGCTATCCAAATGTCCAAGGTTGCGGAGACAGGAGAGGACTGTCTACCCAAGTTGGACAAAGCCAAAAATGGAATTTTGGCAAGGCTAGTGATGGGCATGTAAAGGCCCATAAGCAACAATGTAACCCCAGTGTGTGGGATTATAAGCTGAGCATACCCGGATTGAGGAACCACTCCCTGGGCTATTGGGTAGGTTCATCCCTAAGAATACTTGCTAAGGCATGATAGAAAGTGCAAAGCTATCCTCCTGGTCTGGAGGAGAATGACCGAAGGAAAGGTGTGAAGCCAAAGGCAAGTAGTGTTGGGATGGAACTGAACCATAGAAATCAAAGGGCATATCCAATAGTCGTTATGAAAGTTGGGAGTGGAGAATCAAGAGGGTGCTCGAGGATGTTGTTGCTAGCAACCGTGATGCCATGGAGAGTCTAAAATATGGAATTGTCCATGTTAGACTATATGGCAACTATAAAGCTTGCGAAAGGGGAGGCCTTAGCAAGCTGAGGGACAGAGTTCCTTCAAGGTTCCCAAAGACGATTCTAGGTAGCGTAATACCTAAAAGGGCCAAGTGTAAATGGTTCATGGAACGCGCGAAATCAGAGTGGCGCAGCAGAAGCGTGGTCTTGAAGCTTGCCATGAGGCAAGGTTATCAAGGTTAGGGAAGTAGTTCCCGAGTGTTCAAAGAGAGGGCTTTGAACGAAAGTCGATGGTCAAGGACTTTCACGCTTATGCAGGAACCATGTTACAATGGTCGGAGGACTTGCCAAGTGAGATTGGCACGTCGGGGGAACAAAGACCCTTGTTGAAGGTGATATCTTCAAAAAGGGTGAGCCAGGGGGCCGAGCATGGAGGAGTCCATGCATGATCACAGACATGTCAAGTGAGAGGACTTGGCAGTGTGGAGGAACTAGGTTCCTAAGCTGTGATCTGTAGCGCGCTTTAAAAATAGGATGGTGCACCGGCGTGGGGAGTCACGCCAGGCATCTAGTGTGATGCCGTCCGTAGATGCATATACGGAGGTTGGGTTCGAGTCCCGACCCTCTAGTGCTTGGGTTCGAGTCCCAAATCACTAGGGCGTGGTGATGGTTTGGAATATGAGGACACTCATATTTCGGTGGTCATGGACTCTCAGTGGGGAGACTGGTTTGGGCACACCGCCAAGCGAGGGATGCCTCGGAGTCGTGATGCACGGTTAGATTGCTTAGTGTGAAAGCTCAGCATATCTAACTTGAACACTTGGTGCAAGTGGCACCAAGGTCGTGGTGAGTGAGATGGGGACACCTAATCTCAGTTGCTATGAACCCTTGGCCGTAAGGGCTAGCTTGGGTGCACCGCCAAGTGTGGGGGATGCCCCCGGGGTTATAGTCAACAACTTGGAGGTCTAGAAAACCAAGTACCTCTTGGCAACTCTGTTAAGGTGCCAAGGTGAGATCACTAGGTGATCTTATGGCCAGATAAGGACAAGGTCCTTGGTTGGCTAAGGAATGAAGTTCCTGGTTCAAAATGTTGAAATTGAACTGTTTAAGGTGGTGTGGCTTGGTCGTGATAACCAAGTGGGAAGAGCACCTAAGGGAAATAAACTATGTCCGTGCGATGGCATAGTGAGTCCGAGGAAAGTAGTCTCTATAAAAGACCCATGGGAGGGTCACGAAGTTGGGCCGTGGATAGAGCCCATAGCAGAAGATG
This sequence comes from Selaginella moellendorffii, assembly GCF_000143415.4. Classification (NCBI taxonomy): domain Eukaryota; kingdom Viridiplantae; phylum Streptophyta; class Lycopodiopsida; order Selaginellales; family Selaginellaceae; genus Selaginella; species Selaginella moellendorffii. Next base: position 190,919 of record NW_003314264.1, read on the forward strand.
CTAAAGAGACGTACTAGGGGTGAACGTCCTCCGGACTTGGCAAAGAAGAGTCTTTGCTATGGAACCGAAACAATACCTCAAGGAGGGAGGTAGAGATTCGATGTTGCTTGGTGCAACAATCAACGGATAGGAGCAAAAGATGAGTGGCCAAGATAGGGCCGGGGAATCCCTTGGAAGGAATCCAAGTGACAAAGTTAGGCGAGGAACACTAATGTGTTGGACGCTAACAAGTTGCGGGAAAGGAAGTGTGTTTCCAAGGAGGGATTCCGAAATGCTCCGAGGTTGCGAAAGTGGAAGCTCCAAGGGAGGGAGTGGTAAGGTAGCCAAATGATAGGGCCATGAACAGCCCTAGCATAAAGCATGATAACTGGAACTTTGGCACGAAATAGAAGAGAGGATGATGGGGCCCTCGAGTAGAGAACTTCCTAGGATGGGAAGTGGAGTTGCACAAAAGGTGCAAGGCAAGGTGTCGGAGACACCTAGGAAATTGACTCCAAGAAGTCAAAAATTCAAAGTTCCAAAGTGCAAAGGTTATATCGATGGAAATTGAGACTACTCGAGAAGGAGTAGTGGGATTGACTTAGAGAAGGGTCTCTAAGAGGTTTAGCGAGAACTAAACCAATAAAAGGATGAACCATTACATGTGGTCCAATCAGTCTCTTAATTGGAGAGACTACGCTCCTTAAAGGATGGACAAGGCATGGTGAGCCTTTGATGTCAAACCATAGACAAAGATTGGCTAGGTGCCAAAGATGGAAATGGTAACACATGTGGGTGTTACTTTATGAAAGGGTTTACCGTTCGATGAGGACATCGAACTTCGTCTATGGGTGGTGGAGTTGTGAGACACAAAATCCCTAGGCCCCAAAGTGGAGCCGGAAGGGCGCCACATGGTAGAGGCCGAAGCGAGAGCCAAACGAGCGTAACACGTTTGGACCAAAAGCTCCGACTTGAAAAGTCAAGAGCGGGAGTGGAACTCCCAACGAAGTGCTCGAGGAACGAGCACGAAGCGAGCAAAAGGCGAGGCTCCAAAAAGGGGACCCAAAAGGACCAACACATGACACGTGGGAGTGTCCGAGATGGAGTCCGAAGTGGAGTCCGAGGTGGACCCAAGATGGACCCGAGATGGAGTCCGAGATGGAGTCCGAGATGGAGTCCGAGGTGGACCCGAGATGGACCCGAAATGGAGTCCGAGATGGAGTCCGAGATGGACCCGAGATGGAGTCCGAGATGGAGTCCGAGGTGGACCCAAGATGGACCCGAGATGGAGTCCGAGATGGAGTCCGAGATGGACCCGAGATGGAGTCCGAGATGGAGTCCGAGATGGACCCGAGATGGACCCGAAATGGAGTCCGAGATGGAGTCCGAGATGGACCCGAGATGGAGTCCGAGATGGAGTCCGAGATGGACCCGAGATGGACCCGAGATGGAGTCCGAGATGGAGTCCGAGATGGAGTCCGAGATGGAGTCCGAAGTCGAGACCGAGACCGGAACCGAGACCGGGACCGAGACCGAGACCGAGACCGAGATCGGGACCGAGACCGAGACCGAGGCCGAGGCCAAGACCGAGCCCGAGCCCGAGGCCGAGTCCGAGTCCGAGTCCGAGTCCGAGTCGGAGTCCGAGTCCGGAGCCTGAGAGGGTGAAAGCCCAAAGCGTTCGTCTCCCAGACCCTGGGGGGTTTGGTGAGCCCCAAAAGTATAGTAGGGGGAGGACTGCAGTGGAGCCAGTTTGGCCAGGAAAGGCCAGTTTGGCCCAGGAAGGCCGGACCCAGTGTTGGGTGATGAGATGCCCACTGGGAAGTCCAAGACTAGAGTGAACACGGACCGACAAGCGGGGTAGCTTGGTGAAGTGTTCAAGAGCCGGCTCTAGTTCCCCCGGGAGATCGACTGGCCGATGCTCCCAGTCCAAGTGTGGGTGGCACTACCTACTTGGATACCTGGTGTGGCTCAACGGAACCCGCTCTAAGCCCATGGCTAGAGCACCTAAAGGCGATAGGTGGGGAGAGTACCCAGGTGGCTCGCGTAAGGCCACGGTGTTCCGAAATGTTGTCCCAAAGGCCCAGACTGTGGAAAGGAAGAGGAGCAGTCCTCTGGGGTAGTGACCAAGGACACAGTCATGTGGTGAGGAAGTCCCAGAGGACCGTGGGACTTAGTGGTCGGGCCTGTGGGCCTCGATCCAGTGGTAGTGTTGGCAAACACGGCCAGGGGCAGAAAGGGACTTGGTAGGAACTGACAAAGGGACTTTGGGGAAGGTAATTCCCCAGGTCTGTGGGCATCCTAAGGATGCTAAGGAGTGGATCTAGGATGACCACTCGTGGACACATGACCCAGTCTTGGAGAGACGAGGTGGTGATGCAAGTGGTGTTGAACCACTAGTGCAGCAAAGGTGAATGGGCATGGCCTTAGCGTAACGGGCCGAGATGTCAGTGGTACCTTTGGGTGTCGGTCTCAGGACCGGACACGTGGAGCACTTGGACCAGGTGCAAGTGTGGAGTGGCATGGATGCCATTCTTGGGGCTAGCAAGTCCCAAGTCCTGAATTGGACTGATGGAGGTTGTGAATGAGACTCCTCCAAGTGGTCGGAGGTGTGGTTAAGTGACTAAAGTAGAATGGAAAAATTAGTCGCTTACAATTGCATTGTTGAGCTTTTGTAGTTAACATAGATCCTAAGTTTGCCATTCTTCTTGAGAACAATAACTAGTGGTGATAGCTATTCTAAATTATTGATTGGATAAATGAAATAGATTTGCTCAAGTTTTTTAAGTTCTTCCTTGACTTTCAGTTGCATGTTGAGGTTCATTCGATATGCTAATTGTGTTCTTGGTTTGAGGAAAAAGTTCAATTTGGTACATGCATATCTTGGGAGGGATTCCTCCTAAATATATACAAGACCAGGTGAAAACATCTTTATACCTATCAAGAATATCAACTACTCCCTGTTTGAAGGTTTTAAGATCTTTAGTGATATGAAGCTTTTTTGGTTCATTTTTAATTCCTAAGTTGATTTCTTTAGTTAGTTCTTCAAGATTGAGAATAGAAATGAGTTGAGATATTTCTTGCTGAACAATTGGTTCTTCCTTGAGGTTGATTTGTTGTTGAATTAGTTAGAATTGCTCATGTTTGATTGTAGGTTAGTCACAATGCTTTCTGAGCTTTGCTGGTGTAGTCTTGAGTGTCAATTTTCTTGACTCAGAAGTTTATCCTTGGTTTAATTTTCTTGAGTTTCAGGTTTTATTGTGCAAATTGAGTCATGATGATTTATTTGAGGTCAACTTGAATAAGGGATTTCAATTCTGGGTATGCTTTCAAGATTTATGCTTCTTTATAATCATTAAGGCTTTCATTCCAATTGTACTATTCAATAATAGTTGGATGAATTTTCTTTAGAACTTTTTTTATATAAGGTTGAAAAGCATCTTGATGCTCTCCAAAGGTGATTGTGTTCTTCCACTAGTATGTGATGACATCAGCTATCTTGAGCCAAATTCATCCAAGGAATATTGGTCTTTAGCCATCTTGAGTATGATGAATGTTACTTTGACTTTGATTGGGATATTGTAGATGATTCTAGATGATTGTACACTTTTATCATTGGCCATCTTGACATTGAAAGGTGATGGATGGATTAGTCCAAGTCCCATCGCTTTGCATGTTAAGTACTTGATAATGTTGATACTATAATTTCATTAATGATTGTTTGAGGAATTTTATTCTTTCCTATCTAAATTGAAATGTATGATACATCTTTGTCGAAGTCACTAGGTTGGATGTAAATTTCATAGACTGAAGTGTTGTTGGTCTTTTTCTTGACTTGAGTTGATTTTGCTTGTGTTAGTGCTTCATAAATTTTGAGTATTTATTTATTTAATTATGGGGCAATTTGTAAAAGCTCTTAAAAGGTAAAAGTGGTACCTTGTTGGAGAATTTAGTTTGTGAGCTTTAGTTTCTTCTCATATTTTGGTGAGGGTTAAATTGTGATTTCTTGATTGTCTTCTATTTCAAGTTGTTGCCATTGAAGGTTTTATTGGACCATGTCAACAAGCTCTTTAGCTTTTTGCCAACCTGACATTTGAGATGATATGCTCATTAAGATTCGTGATTTGTTTATCTTAAGGCATCTTTTTTAAGGCACTTTAAGCATTGACTTATATAGGAACTTTCATTGATGGGGGGCAATGATTCCAGCAAAGAAGGTTCTAGAAGAAGCTTTCATTATGAAGCAGATGATCTGTTTTTAGACCTCTTGAAAGATGAAAATGAAGGCTTAGCATTAACAAGAAGTGACTATATCACTTTGAGGTTAAAAGTGTCCTTGCAGGAATATCATTGGTTGTCTCTTGGAGTGAAGGCTATGTTAGAAGTAGCAATGGGGTCTTTATAATCCAACAAGCTTACACATGCTCTAAAATTTATCCTGCAGCTTTTGCAAGTCTATTATTTATGTTGCATTGGAAGATGTGAGTGATTGTAAGTTCCAAACCTTTGCATTTAATTCACTACTCTTTTTATGTTTAGCACTACTCTGCGCTCTTTTACCTATGGTCTTCTTCAGAATCAATGCCATGTTTCAAATTAAGGCAAGCAAGATTAGTTTACTGACTTGTGTCTTCAATCAGGTCCAACAAACATATTGTCAGTTTGTGCACACTTGCTTCAAGAAATCTCCTCAATTCAATGCTCTTTTGAAGGTAAGCCTTTCTTATCTATTTGAAGTTGTTATCCCAAAAGAAGTAAAAACATCGCAAAAGCCCATCATTAGTCAACCTCAAACAAGTGACAACAAAGTGAGATGGATTTCACAATATTTGAGTGTTAAACTTCCATTACCTTTACTAGACTGAGTTGCATCTACTTTCATTGTGATGGGTATGAAATGTGCCATTTTAGAAAATTAATCTACCACCACGAATATTGCATCAAACCCCTCACTTGAGGGGAGTCCTATGATGAAGTCCATTGTAAGACATTTCTACAGATGATCTAGAACTAAGAGGCTTTGCAACAAGCCCCCACTAGCCTTATTCACAGCCTTTATCTGTTGACATGTTGGACATTTCTTTACATAGTTTTAAATATCCTTAGCCATGTCTGGTTAGTGATACTTTCTCTTGAGTAAGTCTATTATCTTGGGCACTTTGTTGTGTCCCACAAGAGGTATATCATAACACTCTTCTAAAGCTAACTTCTTTAATTCCTTTTGTAGAACATACACCCTCATCTGCTTATAATAGATGAGTCTATTGCATTCTATATAATTCATTTTCTCTTCTCTAGATGGCTCACATCTTTAGTGAGCATCCCATGCCTCTTGGTTCCTTAGCAACACTTGTACTAGACTATTATCCTTATATATTTCCCACATATCATCCTAAAAGGTTATTATTGCATTGGATATCGTCAACTTTAAGCTTGTTTTTTGACTTAGAGCATCTGCCACAATATTCTTGTTTTCAGGTTCATACAGAATCTTACAATCGAACTCAGCTAAAGCATTGGGCCACTAACCCTATTTTCCTTGTAAGTCAAGCTATGAGAAGAAGTGTTTTGTTGTCAAATTATCCATGTATACTTTGACGTGCATCCCAAGGTAGTGTTTCCACTCCTTAAACACCTTGACCACCGTAAATAGTTCTTTTTTGTGGGTAGACCACTTTTGTTGAGCTTTGTCCAACTTTTTCAAGAAGAATGCCATTGGGTGGTTATTTTGCTTTAAACTATGCTAAATACAAAGTTTGAAGCATCTATTTCTACCTTGAAGTCTTTACTAAAGTTTAATAATACCAATACGGGAGTCTTCTTCAATTTTCTTTTGAGGTGGATAAATGTTGCCTTGTATTCCGCTCTCTATACCATCTTCCCTTTTCCCATCTGGTCTATTAAAGGTAGGGTTATTCTCGAATAGTGTTTGATAAACTTTTGGATTTGATGGTCATTCCCATTCCTGAATCACTTGGACCTTCTCAAGGTCCACCTTAAACCCGTCCTTGCCTATCACATGCTTGAGAAATTTAACCTCTTGTTGAACAAAGTTACATTTGCTCTTTTTAGCATACAACTTGTGTTCCCTTAGTTTCTCAAACACTTTCATCATGTTCTTTTTCTCGCTATAGATTAGGATATTGTCAATGTAGATGACAACAAAATGATCCAAATAGAGTATTAAAATGTGGTTCATTAGTGCCAAGAACATTGCCAGTGTATTGCATAGCCCAAAGGGCATCACTATAAACTTAAAGCTTCCATACCTCATTTGATAGGTTGTCTTCTCAACATCTTCCTCTACTACCTGTAAGCGACTAAATTTTTCCATTCTACTTTAGTCACTTAACCACACCTTCGACCACTTGGAGGAGTCTCATTCACAACCTCCATAAGTCCCATTCAGGACTTGGGGCTTGCTAGCCCCGAGAATGGCATCCATGCCACTCAACCTTTGCACTTGGTCCAAGTGCTCCACGTGTCCGATCCCATGACCGACACCCAAAGGTACCACTGACATCTCGGCCCGTTACGCTAAGGCCATGCCCATTCACCTTTGCTGCGCAAATGGTCCAATACCACTTGCATCACCATCCCGTCTCTCCAAGACTGGGCCATCTGTCTACGAGGGGTCATCCTAGATCCACTCCTTAGCATCCTTAGGATGCCCACAGACCTGGGGAATCGCCTTCCCCAAAGTCCCTTTGTCAGTTCCTACCAAGTCCCTTTCTGCCCCTGGCCGTGTTTGCCAACACTGCCACTGGATCGAGGCCCACAGGCCTGACCACTAAGTCCCACGGTCCTCTGGGACTTCCTCACCACACGACTGTGTCCTTGGTCACTACCCCAGAGGACTGCTCCTCTTCCTTTCCACAGTCTGGGCCTTTGGGACGACATTTCGGAACACCGTGGCCTTACGCGAGCCACCTGGGTACTCTCCCCACCTATCGCCTTTAGGTGCTCTAGCCATGGGCTTAGAGCGAGGTTCCGTTGAGCCACGCCTGGTATCCAAGTAGGTAGTGCCACCCACACTTGGACTGGGAGCATCGGCCAGTCGATCTCCCGGGGGAACTAGAGCCGGCTCTTGAACACTTCACCAAGCTACCCCGCTTGTCGGTCCGTATTCACTCTAGTCTTGGACTTCCCAGTGGTCAGTTCATCACCCAACACTGGGTCTGGCCTTCCTGGGCCAAACTGGCCTTTCCTGGCCAAACTGGCTCCACTGCAGTCCTCCCCCTTCTATACTTTTGGAGCTCACCAAACCCCCCAGGGTCTGGGAGACGAACGCTTTGGGCTTTCACCCTCTCAGGCTCCGGACTCGGACTCGGACTCGGACTCGGACTCGGACTCGGACTCGGATTCGGATTCGGACTCGGACTCGGGCTCGGGCTCGGTCTTGGCCTCGGCCTCGGTCTCGGTCTCGGTCCCGATCTCGGTCTCGGTCTCGGTCTCGGTCCCGGTCTCGGTTCCGGTCTCGGTCTCGACTTCGGACTCCATCTCGGACTCCATCTCGGACTCCATCTCGGACTCCATCTCGGACTCCATCTCGGGTCCATCTCGGGTCCATCTCGGACTCCATTTCGGGTCTATCTCGGGTCCACCTCGGACTCCATCTCGGACTCCATCTCGGGTCCATCTCGGACTCCATCTTGGACTCCATCTCAGACTCCATCTCGGGTCCATCTCGGACTCCATCTCAGACTCCATTTCGGGTCCATCTCGGGTCCACCTCGGACTCCATCTCGGACTCCATCTCGGACTCCATCTCGGGTCCATCTCGGACTCCACTTCGGACTCCAACTCGGGTCCATCTCGGGTCCACCTCGGACTCCAACTCGGACTCCATCTCGGACTCCATCTCGGACTCCATCTCGGACTCCATCTCGGACTCCACTTCGGACTCCAACTCGGGTCCATCTCGGGTCCACCTCGGACTCCACTTTGGACTCCATCTCGAGTCCATCTCGGACTCCACTTCGGACTCCAACTCGAGTCCATCTCGGACTGCACTTCGGACTCCAACTCGAGTCCATCTCGGACACTCCCACGTGTCATGTGTTGGTCCTTTTGGGTCCCTTTTTGGAGCCTCGCCTTTTGCTCGCTTCATGCTCGTTCCTCGAGCACTTCGTTGGGAGTTCCACTCCCGCTCTTGACTTTTCAAGTCGGAGCTTTTGGTCCAAACGTGTTACGCTCGTTTGGCTCTCGCTTCGGCCACTACCATGTGGCGCCCTTCCGGCTCCACTTTGGGGCCTAGGGATTTTGTGTCTCACAACTCCACCACCCATAGACGAAGTTCGATGTCCTCATCGAACGGTAAACCCTTTCATAAAGTAACACCCACACGTGTTACCATTTCCATCCTTGGCACCTAGCCAATCTTTGTCTATGGCTTGACATCAAAGGCTCACCATGCCTTGTCCATCCTTTAAGGAGTGTAGTCTCTCCAACTTAGAGACTGATTGGACCACATGTAATGGTTCTCTCCTTTTATTGGTTTAGTTCTCGCTAAACCACTTAGAGACCCTTCTCTAAGTCAATCCCACTACTCCTTCTCGAGTAGTCTCAATTTCCATCGATATAACCTTTGCACTTTGGAACTTTGAATTTTGACTTCTTGGAGTCAATTTCCTAGGTGTCTCCAACACCTTGCATTGCACAGATTGTGCGACTCCACTTCCCTATCCTAGGAAGTTCATTACTTGAGGGCACCATCATCCTCTCTTCTATTTCGTGCCACCTTGGGCACTAAGTTTCATTTATCACACTTTGTGCTAGGGTTGTCCATCGCCCTATCATTTGGCTACCTTACCGCTCCCTCCCTTGGAGCTTCCACTTTCGCCAAATCGGAGCAATTCGGAATCCCTCCTTGGAAACACACTTCCTTTCCCGCAACTTGTTAGCGTCCAACACATTAGTGTTCTTCGCCTAACTTTGTCACTTGGATTCCTTCCAAGGGATTCCACGGCCCTATCTTGGCCACTCATCTTTTGCTCCTATCCATTGATTGTTGCACCAAGCAACATCGAATCTCTACCTCCCTCCTTGAGGTATTGTTTCGGTTCCATAGCAAAGACTCTTCTTTGCCATGTCCGGAGGATGTTCACCCCTAGTACGTCTCTTTAGCATCTTCTGCTATGGGCTCTATCCACGGCCCATCTTCGTGACCCTCCCATGGGTCTTTTATAGAGACTACTTTCCTCGGACTCACTATGCCATCGCACGGACATAGTTTATTTCCCTTAGGTGCTCTTCCCACTTGGTTATCACGACCAAGCCACACCACCTTAAATAGTTCAATTTCAACATTTTGAACCAGGAACTTCATTCCTTAGCCAACCAAGGACCTTGTCCTTTTCTGGCCATAAGATCACCTAGTGATCTCACCTTGGCACCTTAACAGAGTTGCCAAGAGGTACTTGGTTTTCTAGACCTCCAAGTTGTTGACTATAACCCCGGGGGCATCCCCCACACTTGGCGGTGCACCCAAGCCAGCCCTTACGGCCAAGGGTTCATAGCAACTGAGATTAGGTGTCCCCATCTCACTCACCACGACCTTGGTGCCACTTGCACCAAAGTGTTCAAGTTAGATATGCTGAGCTTTCACACTAAGCAATCTAACCGTGCATCACGACTCCGAGGCATCCCTCGCTTGGCGGTGTGCCCAAACCAGTCTCCCCACTGAGAGTCCATGACCACCGAAATATGAGTGTCCTCATATTCCAAACCATCACCACGCCCTAGTGATTTGGGACTCGAACCCAAGCACTAGAGGGTCGGGACTCAAACCCAACCTCCGTATATGCATCTACGGACGGCATCACACAAGATGCCTGGCGTGACTCCCCACGCCGGTGCACCAACTTATTTTTTAAAGCGCGCTACAGATCACAGCTTAGGAACCTAGTTCCTCCACACTGCCAAGTCCTCTCACTTGACATGTCTGTGATCATGCATGGACTCCTCCATGCTCGGCCCCATGGCCCACCCCTTTTGAAGTTATCACCTTCAACTAGGGTATTTGTTCCCCCGAGTGCCAATCTCGCTTGGCAAGTCCTCCAACCACTGTAACATGGTTCCTGCATAAGCGTGAAAGTCCTTGACCATCGACTTTCGTTCAAAGCCCTTTCTTTGAACACTCGGGACCTACTTCCCTAACCTTGATAGCCTTGCCTCATAGCAAGCTTCAAGACCACGCTTCTGCTGCACCACTCTGATTTCGTGCGTTCCATGCACCACTCTGATTTCGTGCGTTCCATGAACCATTTACACTTGGCCTTTCTAGGTACTAAGCTACCTAGAATCGTCTTTGGGAACCTTGAAGGAACTCTGTCCCTCAGCTTGCTAAGGCCTCCCTTTTTGCAAGCCTTCAAAATGCCACATAGTCTAACATGGACAATTCCATATTTTAGACTCTCCATGGCATCACGGTTGCTAGCGGCAACACCCTCGAGCCCCCACTTGATTCTCCACTCCCAGCTGGCATAACCAACCTCGGTTATGCCCTTCGATTCCTATGGTTCGGTTCTACCCCCTTACTTCTTGCTTTTGGCTTCACACCTTTCCTTCGGTCATTCTCCTCTAGATTAGGAGGATAGCTTTGCACTTTCTATCATGCCTTAGCAAGTATTCTTAGGGATGAACTTACCCGATAGCCTAGGGAGTGGTTCCTCAATCCGGGTATGTTCACCTTATAATCCCACACACTGGGATTACATTGTTACTTATGGGCCTTTACATGCCCATCACTAGCCTTGCCAAAATTCCCTTTTTGGCTTTGTCCAACTCGGGTAAACAGTCCTCTCCTGTCTCCGCAACCTTGGACATTTGGATAGCACCTTCTATCCATCATTCGCTAGGGACTTAGTCCCTTGGGCTTTATCCATTGCCCTCGCGACATCAAACACCATCTTCTGGTGTTCTAGAGTGTTCGGGTGTCCCAATGATGGCTTTCTTGACAATGAGTATTTCCTTTTATGACATTGACCTACTATATCGCAACACAAGTAACTTATCCCCCGTAAGGGTATATCCGACTTCCCTATGCTAGAAGTCTTGGGTAGCTACCTTCTACCCGTTTAACCAGTTATTTTGCACCTCTTGCTTAGTTGCCTCATAATTGTCAAGTCCTACAACTCATTGCTTGGTGCTTTCACACCTCCATCATTATCTGGGTCACCACACTCCAACTGCATGCTCTGCAGCTTAGGCTATGCTATTCCCATTTCCATTGGGATTCCTTTGGCAAGGGGTTCTCATGAACCCACCAACATAGCCTCAAGGTATCACACCTTGGCACATTTGGTGTCTTCCCACCATTGGCTCCACGAGCCTACCTCTATGACATTTCCCCTTCGTGTCTAAGTCTTTGCCAAGACCAACACCGCTCTTTCTCATGCCAACCATACGTTAGCACTGCACCATAGAGGTCACACACAACTTTATGTCAAAGTTGTTTTCTTCTAGGAACACCTTTCCCATAACTTTAGCATTGCATATTTTGCCATCGATGAGATACCCTCTGTTCTCATCCTTGGATCCTATGATCCCCCCCCATCCTTTGTGGGGTACAACACACCTCAGTCCAAATGCTTCCATCAGTCCTTTTAGGACCATCCATTGACTCTACTTGAGTCATCCAGCAGTTTTGGACTTGGTTAATCCACAGACCCGTAAGGTCTTACTTGTGAGGCACTAGCTCACTGGAATACACTTCTTGCATTCCTGTCCTACTCAAAAGGACTATTTTCACAAGTGCTACTCCGACACTTGATTTTGTTCTCTGGGGGCAACCTTTGCCCCTTAGGACTACTTGTCCATGTGATGAGAACACCAACTCATCCACTTAATACACCCCCAACTCCTGGGGTTGTTCCAGTATTTATTAGAGGTAGCCCCGGCTACCTTTTCAAGGACTTGAGGCCTCTTCCGTATTTGACCTCCCACGGTCATTACTTCTGGTCTCACATTCATGAGCACCAACCTCAACTATATGAGGAAAATCTTGTGACTCCTTTATTGCTTTGGAGTCTTTATCTTTCCCGTGATCCCAACTGTAGTTGTTTACCACAACTACATTAGCCAGTTTGCTAAGTCAAACGCTCATCTGGATCACATCCTCAACTCTTTGAGGAAAACCATATACTGTTCCCAAGATCCCAAAGTCGTTCCATTATTGGCCCTTTTCTATCCACCACCTCGTCTACAAGTTCACACATGAACTGTAATGGAGAGCCATGTCTTCCCGACTTGCTACTCCTCAAGGATAGGCCCACTCCTCGGACCTTCCGATGCCAACACTAGTGGTGATATACTTGAGCACCAATAAAAGTCGGACTAAGGAACAGCTCCGATACCAAGTTGTAAGCGACTAAATTTTTCCATTCTACTTTAGTCACTTAACCACACCTTCGACCACTTGGAGGAGTCTCATTCACAACCTCCATAAGTCCCATTCAGGACTTGGGGCTTGCTAGCCCCGAGAATGGCATCCATGCCACTCAACCTTTGCACTTGGTCCAAGTGCTCCACGTGTCCGATCCCATGACCGACACCCAAAGGTACCACTGACATCTCGGCCCGTTACGCTAAGGCCATGCCCATTCACCTTTGCTGCGCAAATGGTCCAATACCACTTGCATCACCATCCCGTCTCTCCAAGACTGGGCCATCTGTCTACGAGGGGTCATCCTAGATCCACTCCTTAGCATCCTTAGGATGCCCACAGACCTGGGGAATCGCCTTCCCCAAAGTCCCTTTGTCAGTTCCTACCAAGTCCCTTTCTGCCCCTGGCCGTGTTTGCCAACACTGCCACTGGATCGAGGCCCACAGGCCCGACCACTAAGTCCCACGGTCCTCTGGGACTTCCTCACCACACGACTGTGTCCTTGGTCACTACCCCAGAGGACTGCTCCTCTTCCTTTCCACAGTCTGGGCCTTTGGGATGACATTTCGGAACACCGTGGCCTTACGCGAGCCACCTGGGTACTCTCCCCACCTATCACCTTTAGGTGCTCTAGCCATGGGCTTAGAGCGAGGTTCCGTTGAGCCACGCCTGGTATCCAAGTAGGTAGTGCCACCCACACTTGGACTAGGAGCATCGGCCAGTCGATCTCCCGGGGGAACTAGAGCCGGCTCTTGAACACTTCACCAAGCTACCCCGCTTGTCGGTCCGTATTCACTCTAGTCTTGGACTTCCCAGTGGTCAGTTCATCACCCAACACTGGGTCTGGCCTTCCTGGGCCAAACTGGCCTTTCCTGGCCAAACTGGCTCCACTGCAGTCCTCCCCCTTCTATACTTTTGGAGCTCACCAAACCCCCCAGGGTCTGGGAGACGAACGCTTTGGGCTTTCACGCTCTCAGGCTCCGGACTCGGACTCGGACTCGGACTCGGATTCGGATTCGGACTCGGACTCGGGCTCGGGCTCGGTCTTGGCCTCGGCCTCGGTCTCGGTCTCGGTCCCGATCTCGGTCTCGGTCTCGGTCTCGGTCCCGGTCTCGGTTCCGGTCTCGGTCTCGACTTCGGACTCCATCTCGGACTCCATCTCGGACTCCATCTCGGACTCCATCTCGGACTCCATCTCGGGTCCATCTCGGGTCCATCTCGGACTCCATCTCGGGTCCATCTCGGACTCCATTTCGGGTCTATCTCGGGTCCACCTCGGACTCCATCTCGGACTCCATCTCGGGTCCATCTCGGACTCCATCTTGGACTCCATCTCGGACTCCATCTCGGGTCCATCTCGGACTCCATCTCGGACTCCATTTCGGGTCCATCTCGGGTCCACCTCAGACTCCATCTCGGACTCCATCTCGGACTCCATCTCGGGTCCATCTCGGACTCCACTTCGGACTCCAACTCGGGTCCATCTCGGGTCCACCTCGGACTCCAACTCGGACTCCATCTCGGACTCCATCTCGGACTCCATCTCGGACTCCATCTCGGACTCCACTTCGGACTCCAACTCGGGTCCATCTCGGGTCCACCTCGGACTCCACTTTGGACTCCATCTCGAGTCCATCTCGGACTCCACTTCGGACTCCAACTCGAGTCCATCTCGGACTCCACTTCGGACTCCAACTCGAGTCCATCTCGGACACTCCCACGTGTCATGTGTTGGTCCTTTTGGGTCCCTTTTTGGAGCCTCGCCTTTTGCTCGCTTCGTGCTCGTTCCTCGAGCACTTCGTTGGGAGTTCCACTCCCGCTCTTGACTTTTCAAGTCGGAGCTTTTGGTCCAAACGTGTTACGCTCGTTTGGCTCTCGCTTCGGCCACTACCATGTGGCGCCCTTCCGGCTCCACTTTGGGGCCTAGGGATTTTGTGTCTCACACTACCTTGATATGGTAATATCCTAACCTTAGGTCAATTCTTGAGAAGTATTTCACCTTTCCCAACCTATCGAATAGGTCCTTAATCCTTGGTAAAGGGTATTTATTCTTCTTTATATACTTTTTAAGTAATTAGTAGTTTATGCATATGCGTATAAAGCTATCTTTTTTTTTTCCCAAATAACATTAATGCCTCATATGGCAACTTGCTCAACCTAACATACCCTTTATCCACCAACTCCTCAAGTTGGCACTTGAGCTCCTAGAATTCTTTTTTGTTTAACCGATAATGGGGATGAACCACCACCTTAGCACCCTCGATTAGCTCAATCTTATGTTCTATCGGTTAGGCAGGAGGTAACCCCACCAATAATTCCTTTGATATGGTATCTCAAAATTGATATAACATCTATTAGATCACTAAAGATACTTATTTTGTTCCCATCTTTTTGTCACTCCACACTAAGAGTAAGCACAAAAATGTTGTTTTGGTTCCTTTAGTGAGTTGTCCTCTCATGGGCACCAAGTTCAAGTAGAAATCTTTAGCCTTACATTATCTTACCTTTAGATCCTAGGCCACCACCTTGGATTGTTCTCTTTAGGTATTCACCAGTACCACTAAGTTCTTACTTTGTCTATTCAAGGCTACCAAAAATTGATTGAACTAATCCATCCCAAAGATCACGTTAAATCTTACTATATCCAAAATAGTGAAATTCATATCCACTTTCCATATCTTTACTTCAACTCTTATTTGTCAAAGTACCTTATTGGTGTTTTGGCTACCTTGAACAAACTCTATAGTCTTTAGTTCACTTAGCCACTACATTGTTAATTTAGCTTGCTAGACAATGTTTGTAGCCACAAAATTATCGGAACCACCTGTGTCAATAAGAATCTTAACAAATTTACCTTTGAGTTTTCTTTAGAGGGTTAGTAGATATCGTGAATGACTCACTATCAAAGTTTCTTATGTAATGAGTAACTTTGAGTTAAGGACTACATCATGTACATCATTTTAGACTTCACCTAACTTAATGGCCACATTGACTCTGGCTTTCTTTGGGTAGGGATATTCTCTCGTGAAGTGTCCCATTTCACTACAATTGTATTATATATTGTTTCCTACACTACTAACAAACATGGTTTTCTTATCAAGGTTTATCTCTTTTCACTTGACTCCCTTATGTACTTGCTCTTTAACCACCAAATTTGCCTTTCCAAAACCCTAAAGACTCATTCTTAGAGAAACTCTTTCTAAATTTCCCTTTTCCACATGTCTCCCTTGGTTTGGCTCCTTTGTGTAAATAACTAAATTTTCCATTCTACTTTAGTCACTTAACCACACCTTCAACCATTTAAAGGAGCCTCACTCACAACCTCCATAAGTCTTATTCTAGACATAGGGACTTGCTAGCCTCATGAATAGTATCTATACCACTTAGCCATTACACTTGGTGCAAGTACTCTACATATCTAATCCCATAATCGACCCTCCTAAAGGTACTATCGACATATCAATTTGTTATGCTAAAGCTATGTCTATTTACTCTTGTCTTATTGGTAGTCTTAGACCATTCATGCCATAATCTAGTCTGTAAAATACTAGGCCAACCATTCATGAGTGGTCATTCCAGAACCACTCTTTAGCATCTTTAAGATGCCCAGAGACATGGGGAAAAACCTTCCCCAACATCCCTTTTTCGGTCCCCACCAAGTCCCTCTTTATCCCCAGCCATGTTCACCAATAATGCCACTGGGTTAGAGCCCAAATGCCTAGCCACTACGTCCCATTGATCTCTAGGACTTTGTTACCACCTGATTGCATCCTTGGTCACTACATAAGAGGATTGCTCCTCTTCCTTTACACAGTCTAGGACTTTAGGACAACATTTCGAAACACTATGGCCCTATACATACCTCGTGGGTACTCTCTCCACCTTTCACCTTTGGGTGCGCTAGTCATATGGCTAGAATGAGGTTTCAATAAGCCACACCAGGTATCTAAGTAGGTAGTGCCACCCACACTTGAATTGGGTGCATTGACTATTCAATCTCCGGGGAGCTAAAGCCCACTCTTAAACACTTCACCAAGTTACCCCACTTATCTATTTATTTTCACTCTAGCCTTGAACTCCTTAATGGTTATAACATCACCCACCATATGGTATAGCCTTCCTTGGCCATACTGACCTTTCCTAACCAAACTGGCTCCACTATAGTCCTCTCCCTACTATACTTTTGGAGCTCACCAAATTCCCTAGGGTTTGAGAGATGATTGCTGTGGGCTTTCACCCTTAGACTTAGACTTAGACTTGGACTCGCACTCGAACTCGGATTCGAACTTAGACTCGAACTTGGACTCGGTCTCAGATTCGGTCTTAGACTTGATCTCGGACTCGGTCTCGGTCTTGGTCTCAGCCTCAACCTTGAACTCCATCTTAGGTCTAGCTTAGACTCAACCCTCAAACTTGGACTTGGTCTCAGACTCTATCTCGGACTTTGTCTTGGTCTCGGTCTTAGTCTTGGTCTCTTTCTCAGCCTCGATCTTAGACTCCATATTAAGTCCATCTTGGACTCAACCTTGGACTTCATCTTGAGTCCATCTTGAACTCCATTTTAGACTGCATCTCAGGTCCATATTAGACTGCATCTCGGGTCCATATTGGACTCCATCTCAGCCTCCATCTTGAACTCCATCTCAAGTCCATATCACATCTATCTTAGGTCCATATTGGACTCCACCTCAGGTCCATATCAGATTCTCTTTCAGACTTCTTAGACTCCATCTCAAACTCCTTCTTGAACTCCTTTTTGGATTCATTCCTAACACTTCCATGTGTCATGACACTTACCATGTGTTAGTCCTTCTTGTGTCCCTTTTTAGAGACTCATTCACTGATTGCTTTATGCTCATCCCTCAAGCACTTCATTCAGAATTCCACTCCCACTCTCAACTTTCCAAGGCAGAGCCTTTAGTTTAAACATGTTATATTTGTTGGACTTCTACTCCAAACACTACCATGTGGCACCCTTTCTACTCCACTTTAGGGGTTAAGGATTTACCTACATACAAAGTTCAATGTCCTCATCGAACGATAAACTATTTTATAAAGTATGTCTATCATGGATTACCATTTTTCATCTTTGGCACTTAGCCAATATTTGTTAATGGTTCAACACCAAAAGCTCACCATGCTTGCCCATCTTTTAAGGAGCATAATCTCTCTAACTTAGAGACCCATTATACCACTCATGGTGGTCCTTCCCCTTTTATTCGTTCAGTTTAGGCTAAATTTGTTAGAGACACCTTCTCTATTTCAATTTCACAATTCATTCAGTCTTGGTTTCTACCAGCATACTTATCACATTCTAGAACTTTAATATTGACA